>NC_060215.1:57872500-58192500 GCF_021130785.1 Homalodisca vitripennis
TTGCATGCCTGTACGTGAACTATTGTTATTTTTATTTACAGAATAACCTACACACGTGCATGCTTATTTTATTTAATTAATATGGCCTGTCTCTCTGGTTATTTCTAAATTGTGCATTTTATAATCTTGACCATTTTACTTATTAACTAAAAATGTTACTGTTGTGTTTGAATATTTATATAATGTTATCTTCATTTTGAAGGTAAAGAAATTGGTTTCGAGTGTAATAGACTGTTAACAACCAGAGGTACATTAAGCGTAGTAGTTGCGCACAAACGTCCATAGAAAAATGTTGACTCCAGAAAGACAGCGACAGTATCAGCACTGGGCAGCTGCAGGGGCGACAGGCGCGGCGCTATGTGTCTGCGAGCAGTCCACGACAGCGGCACTTTTCATGTACGGAAACTACAGTGGATAACGCAGAAACGATCAAACTTCAAAGGGTATAAACGACACTGACGATGGTAAGACGTGTTCCTGAAATGATAAACACCCATGTACTTCTAGGTAACCGACAGATTCTTCACAGGCAGACGCATTCCGCCAAACCTGTGAAAATAAGGCCAAGTCTCTTGACGCTGGAAAGTAAAGGAGACTTAGAGACAAATTCATTGTTCTTCGTATAAGTTGGTAAATACTGAAAGTACACTATACTTCACTCTTGAAGTTGAAAATATGCATGTGATATATAAGTGATGTCAGATCAATGAAATGGTTTACACTTAAGTTCAATTATTAATGTTTTCTACTCCGTTGTTTCTGGTTTTTACAATTACAAGCATTAAAAAATCTAGAATTGAGACCTTGATAATTAATTAAGAAAGTGTTGTGTTCAGTACATTTTTTATGATATGATAAAAAATTTCAATGCAATTACATAAAAATTTCAAAAGTTATTTTACTACGAATTACAATATTAGTTACTCCAAGAAAAACTGCATAAGGCTGTTTCTTTATTACTCACTAGTTTTTGTGTTTTTGTTTAGCTTTTGTATGGGCCACACAGAATCTGAATTTTATAGGTGATAAAGATTAAGAAGGACGTTTTTAGATAAATAAAGAAGTTTGTCACCATAAGTGACGGAATAATCACTGAAACCTTATCTGCTACCTAAATCGATATAACCAACATAATCATTCAATGGGTGAGTGTCTTCTTAACCTTCTACAGGATGTGCACCAACCTTAACTTTGCAGCTATCCACACCGAAGGTACTATTGCATTATTTCAGAAGAAGATGTAAAATTCAATCTATAGCAAAAAATTGTTTGAATTTATACAGATAATTTGGAATACCTATCTCCATCAGATACCATGGTTTGTCTTAGCATGTATGTCATCACAAGACTTCAAGCAAAAATGTTTAAGTGCGATTTTTATGGCATTTCAATTAATTTTATGTGATTAGTATACATAACACACACACACACACACACAAATATATATATATATATATATATATATATATATATATATATATTATATTGAAAATTACCCCCATCTCAAGTGTAAAAAACTTAATACATAACATATACTATTTAGGTTTTAAGTGTGTGTTTGTGTATTAGGTTTTTATACCCGAGGAAGAGGATGCTTTTAAATCCTCGAAACTTAGTGGTATACACTTTATAATATACAGAGTGTAAAAAACGTTCCGCACTGGTTTGGTAACTCCCTAACGCTTATAGGCAAAGCAGTAAAACTTCGTACATCATTATTGCGCCTTTAAATCTACTTTTTAAAGTTACTAGAATTTTTTGTCATGTCAAGGGAATGATGCGCCAGGAATCAGAAGAAAATCTTACATGAGAGCATAGGTCGAGTAGTACATCAAATTAACGGTATTTATTAGTAGAGTACAATGATGCAAATCCGACCTCAAAGGGTTCAATCTTTAAACATACACTGGTTTGAAGTCAGTTTTAGATGGTTTAATATTCTTATCTTGGCTCAAGTTCTGAAAGTTAAACTTAATAAATGTATACTGGACTTGAGAAATAGTTTTTAAGGTAGTAGATATCCCATGGAAAATGGTCTACAAGGAGTTTTTACCGTAAGCTTAGCTCAAGATGTACATCATTGTAAAGAGGTTGTTTAGCAGAGATGCTTGCTAAAGGTACAAACCTGGTATCGGTTATTATAATAGAAAATTCTTACTTTTAGGTTGGGATTTGGATTTCACTTGATATACATCTTACATCACACTTTAAAACAATGTACATCTTGAGCTAATTTGTTTTTTTTGAATTCCTTGTTGACCATCCTCCATTGGATGTGAAGAGTCACTAACTACCTTAAAAACTATTTCATAAGTTCAGTACTCATTTACTAAGTTTAACTTTCACAACTTGAGCCAAGACAAGACTATTAAAAAATCTAGAGCAGGACCTACATTGTAAATGTTTCAGACTTCAAACAGTATATTTTTTAAGAGTGAACCCTTTGACGTTGAATTTGCTGCATTTTATTCTACTAGTAACCTTTAATTTGATGTACTACTCGACCTATGGTGTCATTTAAGATTTCCTTCTGACTTCTTGCGGGACATCCCCCTGACATTACAAAAATATGTTAGTTACTTCAAAAAGTACATTTATAGGTGCAATAATGATGTATTAAGTTTTATTACTTTACCTGTAATCGTTTGAGAGTTATCAAGCCCGTGCAGGACTATTTTTACACACTGTATAAAGATGGCAAACGTCCAAAATTGTATGATACTTTCAAACCATCCATCGTTAATAATAAAATTTAAACAATGAAGGAGAACAAATGTGAAATGCACACACATCCGTTATAGCATTTCCATGAACTTTTATTATAGTGTAGTTGTTTTACGTTGACGTATCATTTAATGTGTTTTCTAATTTATCATAATTTATCACTACGGTTTCATAATTAATATTAAATTGTCATTTTAATTAAAATTAGTTAAAGAGTTAATTGAGTGCTGACGATTATTTTAGAAAGAATAGTACAATAATATTATCAGAAATATTTACTGTAATATTTACAACACAATTCCAGGTGGTAGTCAAGATAATGTCGATTCCCCAAGTGTACATCAGCGAGGAACTTATGAACTAGATCTAAACTATTTATAATGCAAATTGTAAAATGTTTTCCATAAAACATGTATATGGACAACAGACAGACGAAATGTTAATCAAACTACAGGGTTTCCATTGTGATGATTATATCCAGATTTGGCATGTAAGTTATGTGTACCTTTTTAGACATTGAATGGATCTGAGAAATAAAATTATTTTTAAAATTTAATTAAATATATATTACATTTAGATTATTGAACATCCTGACTCTGTAGGCTACTACAGTAACACCGTATTGCTCTTAAATAGAATGGAACATTATAATGTGGGTACAAGAGACTATAGAGCTCGCCTGTTTAAACATATTGCCTATCTCCAACCCCAAAAACTAGGTCATTCAAAACATTGTTAGGTGTTATGTCCAACCAGTACCTTGTAATCATTGGTCGAGTAAGCTAATTTTTGAATGACAATGTTATTAATCAACAGCGTAACAATCATGTTTTGTCAAAGATAAAATATGAATATTTAAATTTAAAGTAACCTAAAACTAAATAAAATGTACTCTGAAAAAATTAACTTCTCTAATCAGAAACACATAATGCTAAACTAAATGAAACATTTCCTCAAAATAGGTTGAATGTGTTTTTTCATCATATTATTCAAAACTCCCCCACCTGACGAAGAGGATAGATTCCACTAATCGAAACGTCGTGTTATAAATTTTATAACATATAACGATGGCAAATGTTCGAAGTCCTGTTATCATTTCGAATCTAAATAGGCCATGGTGACAAAGAAAACATTTATTTTAATCTATTGAACCATGTGTAAGATATTACTCCACATTTGTTAACGCCCTGCAAATCCCGATACCCCCTCCCCTAAGTATGCCATTTCCACAGTGCACACAGAGATATACGCATTTCATACTTCCCAATAATCTAATAATATAAAACTAGTTGTGAAATTACAATAAGACTTTTCAATACACAATAATCTGATGATTGAGGGAATAAGTTGACAATATATTTATTTACAGATGAAGATATATCAAGAAAAACTGAGGCGCAATGCCGTAGTTGAAGGGAGCAGGGTGAGTCATAGTGCCGCCATGAACAGCCATTGGCGACGTCGACGGCAGCGGTGGTGGTGGCGGTGGCGGTGGTGGCGGCGACGGCGGCGGGGTTCTTGCAGACTTCAGCGAACTGCTAGGAGTCAAGAGAGGGGGTTTGCTTCACGTGACTTGACGGTTAGTTTGTGAGTGTGCTTAGAACGAGGTGGACTGACGGTTGCTCTCTGCATCTAAAGGTAAGTGAGTACTTAGGTTATTCAAATGACTTCATTAACAATTGTTATTGTTGTTTGTTTATTGATATTAGATATAACAAATTTTATTTTAGCACCGTTTTTTGCGTGTTTCTTTTTTACTAGTGCATTTTGATAGCTACCATTTTACGCTATGTGTTCATTCAAAATATGATGTTTTAGCGCGCATGTTGTCATTTCGAAGTTCAAGTTTTCGTAGAGACTTAATCAGCATAACTTTGCGTAAAATAATAAGTAATTCAAAAGGTATAGTTAAGAAGTTATTTACAACATTACTCCTATTCACTGATATTTATGCACTAAACAATTGATATGGTCAATGAAGTGTGTACTGTAAAAGAAATTAGTACCATTAAGATTAATATGTTATATCCTCTTGGATGAGTGTTAGCTGAGCAGTGCCGGTACCTTAGCACCCCCTGGAATAAGTAACCCCTTTGGCTCCGACGTCACGCCTGGGGGGAGGGGTTCTTATTCAGCACATGGACACGGTCAAGGCACTAAATTAGTACCCCTCAGTTTCAGTATTTCCCAGTTATTTCATACATATAAGACAAATACATTTATATGCATTACTGTTGCAATAAAGCTACTAAAGTGTTTAACACCAATGTTACAAAGGATAACCGGTTTTATTAATATTATATAGATAAAAACTGCGTTTCGAGGATTGAAGTATTCCTAAGTAATAAACTTAAACAAAGAATTAGAAGCATTTCAACTAAATAATTTGTTTTATTAATGAAATAAGTTATATTTTTTAATTTATTAGTTAACAAGGGCCATTATATCTCTGAATTTTACATTTAAATTTCATTTTTTATATTTAGTATAGTTAGATTAGTATAGTATGATTATATTATGATAGTTATGATCTATTTATTTTTATAAGAGCATTTAAAATATTAATTCTTATTTATAGATATAGTAACTGAAGTTAATTTTGGCACAATAACGCTCAGCTGCATTTATGTTTCAATATCGAAAAGCATTAAAAATACAGCATTTTAAATTCTGTAGATATGAAAGTAAATCAAACAACTTTAGAACTGTATAATTATTTACATGTTAAATGGAACTATTTTTGACAAGCAAAGTTTAGCCTATTAAGTAACCTATTGCTTAAAATGTTCGGTATATTTTCTAAAAAAAAACCTTTTTAAGCATATAAATAAATGTTATACTACTGTAAACATTCTATTCATTTAATTTGAAAGGCTAACTAAGCTAACATTTTAGTTAATGTGGAACCAGCGGAGCCTGTCATGCTGGGCAAATGTTTATTCTGTCTGTCTGTATGTATTCACGATTTCTCTTGAAAAAATTGTCTGTAAACTTAAAATTTTTCAAGATTTTTTACTTTTAAGATATATTGCTGTTTGAAGATACATTTCCCTTATGGGATTTGGATGAGCGTTAGCGAAGCTTAACTTTCCATGTCCCTCCGTAGGATAGTTGGATAACTGTCAACAGGATATTTTAAGACCGAATTGATCTATAGGTTTGAAATTTTGCATACAATTAATTATATTGGGTTTTTAAATATGGGGACAATCGTCAAATTTTGGAAACATCTTCAAGGCACAAAAACAAATAAAGAAAGCTACATGTATTATCTGTGGATACTACTGAAAGGACTTGCAGGCCACTTTACCGGCCTGACTGTAGTTGACAAGACTACGTGTACACTAATCGAACCTGGACTAAATGTGTCTGTTGTTTTCTAATATTAGTTAAGAAGTGAAACCTGGACTTTATCAAACAGAGTTTTATCTAAATTAATATTAGAAACCTCGAATAAATAAAACCTTACATTTAAAGTTTTACATTTAAATTTCTATCTTGGTAAAGGATATTTTACGTAGTTTTAATAAGTTTAATTTTTTTATGAATCCTGGAGTTACAATTTGAGTTGGATTGAACTTATTGTTTGATGTCAATGGATTAAATAGTTTTGTGCATGTAGAATTAGATTGTCCTTTGTGTGTATCGAATCTTTGGAAAACAATCATAACATGTATTTTTTATAAATATCGACAGAAACCTTTATAATACTGAGTTACACAAGTACGTAAAATAATAACTTTCTATTGTGTATCTCAGTTTCATTAATTTATCACAGTTCATGAGATTGTAATGTAAAAAACAAATATAGACAGACCACTTCAAAACTAAACTAGATATGGCGCATGTTATAGATGTATTATTTGTTAGTTTTAACCTGCTGAACAACGTTGTAAATGTTGATCAAATAATGGTTGCGAGACACTCTGTATAATATTGTCACGTCTTAGTGGTCTCTACAAGTTTTGTACTGACGCTCCTTTATCTCATTGTTATTGAATGTGGTTTTGACGGATTCGCAGAATTACTCTGTTATTAGAAGATCTTCAAAATCAGCAACCGTAGTGTAACTATATAAACTATTGTTTTACCTGTAATTGTAAGCTAGTTTACAGAGATTGATATAACAAAGGAAACCATGAGATTGATTTGAAATAATTAATCATAATTTTAGCTTCTAACACGACGACACAGCAGAGAAAGTTGTAATCTCTCTACATTGGCTAAGATTAATATTTATGGATTTATGGCCAATATACAACTTTATTCATTGAAACTACACCTTAAGATAAGAATGTACCTTTTTGCAAACACCATGAACAGGAGTGTATATAAATATAAGTTAGGACAGCAAAACGATATCCCGAAATAAATACAAATCTGTGGAAGGCTAGTTGTGTTAGTTGTGTGTTGTGTGTCACAAAAAAGACATTTTAGAATTTAAGACATATTTATTTTTTTATCTTTCATTCTTTAAAGATGTATTTTCTTCAATACCTCCTGATCTCATCTATCGAAAGTCAATTAACTTTGCCAAAACTTTTAGACAAAATATATATTTAGATAGCGGTTTCATTTTATGATAACAAGTTCCATTGCCTAAAGTTAAATATAAATATTTACTGGTTTTAGTTACATTTTTAAAGTTTTATTTTTTGCATCATACATGTTTGTTTTTGTTTATATGTGTACCTATACACAAATATTACTATCACTCAAGTGATGACCGTGATATGAGTGACAACAGAAGCATGAACTTGGCTGGAGTAGTGGCAGTGGCACGGATGGTTCGGCCCTCTCGTAACCTCTACATACAAACTAAAATTCTGGCTAACTTAGATATGATAGAAAATATTTACTTTAAAATCTCCTTGAGTCTTAATCTGAAACCTCTTCGATGACGAAACTTCTTCATCCAATAAATAAAAAAAAACGAATTCGCTTTTATGAAATTTTCAAATTTCATGACGGATTTTAAATACATCCAAATCATGTTTAAATTATGACAATATATCGTTTTACAATTAATTGATGTGTTGCAACACGTTTTGATTGGTTAAAATACTGAACTCATTATCATTAACTGTGTTAAATGATTTAATTTGTACTTCACTGGAAGACTTAAATCACAGGTATGTGAAACGTGGGCACTGCAGGTGAAGTAATTCCAGGGCTTTCCTTCCGTTTTCTACGTCCCTCTAAGAAAGCGTATAAATTTCTTTTTTATCTTATTAAAAACTTAACAGCTGTTTTTATACTCAGCTTGGTCTATAATAAAGTATGTTACCTTATAACGGAGATCTAAAAACTCAGCTAACACACAATTTAAATTTGTCAGTGCCCTAACCTCAAACTTTGTAATTGTTTCAGTAGAAGTAAGTGCAAACCGCACAGCTGTTTCTTGTATTTAAACTTAGCAGTATTAATATAATAAAAGCTGAATAGTATTATGTAATAGAAATTAAATAAAACGTGTAAGTTTTAATGTTGTTTCGCGTATGATAAAGACGGGTTCGTGACAATGACCAAAAGTGTCCTTTGGGCGCTTAATTTTTTATGGTTTACGTACAAAAAGTAACAGTTTCTCTGTAGTTCTGAGCACGTAATGTCACTTGGGGAATGTCTGTAAAGTTGGGCAAACCTCTAAAAATTGCTAAATTCGATAATGAATAGTTGTTAGTTTAGTTATTTTCAATGTTAATGTGATGTACTTCTGTTAGTTTTGACATCACGTTTTAATGTGCACCAACTTCCCAATGGCTCACTCCCCCCACTAATTAGATGCCAATCGCTGGTTTTTACGAATCTTTCCATTTCTGGTATTAGGTTAGATCTTTCTAACTTTTAAATATTGAAGGAAAGCGAATATTTAGTGGATGGGCAGATTTATGATAGCCCATTCCAACATCATTTTGGTGTAAACTCCATGTCAACCAGTAGTTTGTTGTTACTTGACAGATGTGTCGTTATTAAAGTTTGTTTACACAGTTTTCTATTTTTAAATATTAAATAATAGCAGCATTTTACTAGCAGATCAAATTATGGTAGCCCACCAAGTACATTTTAAGTGAATTACATGTCACTACTGTTCAATGAAAGTATTGAAGGAAAGCTAACCTTTTAGAAGTCACTTTTATTGACGGTAGCCCTCGCCTGCGTCTTATACTCGCAATCTGTTGGGGCGTATTCATTCCATAAACAATAAACGTCACCAAAGTTATGCGTTGTAATTTTTTCGAGAAAGAGGCAGGTGATTCTGTATACAAGAGTTTTACGGTGACAATAGCTCCTATTTTTCCAAATTGACTTGACTACAGTGAAAACACATTACGATAAATACAGTACAATAAGTTACCCCTACCCTGCCCATAATTTACAGCCCTGCCCTGTTGAGTATTTATATATACAACTATAACATTATTTTGCGTTAACAAATTATTACAAACAGCTTGTTGAAACATATGAACAAACGCTTACCAAACATAATGTTTCGTACTTTTTTGATTGAGCTTTCAAACTTGATTAGTCATGTACATATGATAACTCATAATCTCTTGCGGTGGTTGTGAAACCATTTCGAAATTGTAATTGTCAACAAAACTAGCCGTATTATTGCTGCATTCTAGGAGCAATCGAGCACGCAGACGCTGTGGATAGGGCATGCGAAAGTGAACTTTGCCTAACTGTCGGTACACACGTTTTTCGATTACGAGTCGTATTGCCCAGTAGAGTATACAACTTAAGTAAGTTCTTTATGTAAGAAATATTTATAATAATTCATAGCTATTTCTGAACCTAAATATATTTTATACATAACATAACACAGTTTGTGTACATCCGTCGGGTATCATACTTTTATTTTTTCTTCAGTAAGTCTTTGTAATGGCAAACTATTGAGAACTGTAAATTTCGTAGAACCGTGGTTATTAATCATAAAACCCTTTCTATTGAAGTAATAATTTTGGGACAATATTTGCAAACTTATTACTTACATATGCAACCAGGACAATTTTATTCTCCAAAGATATTTAGTATAACATCCTACTCTTATACAATTATTATTATTGGAGGTCGAATCTTTATTTATAAACTTATTCTATGGAGTACATTAGATATTATTGTAATATATAATACTATATACTATTATAATATACTAATTATAAAGATATTAATTTTAACCTAATAATGGATGTCCATTTACAGATGAGTATGATGTTATTCACTAAATGATTGCTATATATGAATTTTCTATTCTATCACATTTTTTTAAACGTTAAACTATAAATTCTTGCCCAAGAGGTGGACACTTTAAACACTTCTGATTAAGGATTTGGGCTTGATACCTCTGCTGTCAGACTTCATCCGGCGTATAAATCAATACTTTTCTCCCATATCATTATCCATTTATTTCCAAGTAATGGTTATTTTAAAATCACACTTGCTGTCAATTCAAAATTAAAAGAAGAAAAAATTATCTTATAATATTGATATATACTATGAAGAAAGGCGTAACCTTCATACAAAAATTGCGTGAGACGATTATACTTCGGTAATACGTTTCATGTATGCTGGTAAATTAAAAATTAAAAAAAAAAAACACTTCCATTTAAAGCCATGAATTTCTTGTTATAAAAGGGATGTTAATGTAACTTTTTAGTAGCGCTTGTGATGCTGTAGTTTTAATAAGAAAAAAGTATTGTTGATTTATGTTACATTTAGTGATATTGATATATGTCTAATGTTCTAACCGCATGATAAAGCTCCACATCATTTAGATTCAAAAGGATGTCATTGCATATACTTTACATACAGTTTGATAACTTAATGCGTTTCCGAACATGTTTTTCTTGTTTGGAACGGTTTTATGAATAACATAGATTAATTGTTTCTGTTTAATAACTAATCAATGTTTATGAATATATGAACGGTGATTTACTTTCTAGATCCTTAATTAAATAAACCAAGGAATCAGTTTATTTCCTACAATTTAGCATTAGGTAAGGGATTCACAATATTATAATTATGAACTAATCAATTGTTTCATTTGGTAAATTCCAATTCAGGCGGGAAACAATTTTTAATTGTTTACATAAAAGTATAGAAACTTATCCTATATATATACAACACACTTTTGGACTCACACGTTTTATCTTTATGGAATATAACAACTCGTACACTTTGGATACTGCAAAATATCACATGAAAGTATTATTTTTCAAATCCAACAAACTTGGTCCTGAACCGTTTTTATTTCAAATTAAGAACACAGAAGGATGAGACAGAACTCTTTGCTATTCAGCAATTCTGGTAAATGTTTTCACTAGCTTTATCAAGTATGTTGTTTAGATTGTGATTATCACCCGTTTCATTAAATAATCAAGATCATATTGTTTAGTACTTGACGATATGTAGACGTCAGTAACTTACTTTTCCACCTCTATAGTCCTTCCCACCAGTCGTTGTTCGTGTTAAGCCGCGATCGTTCCTCCGGCCTCCTCCATCCTAAACTGCAAGGTGCACGTAACCCATCCGACGAACAAGTGGGTCGAGTTAGCAAACATTGCCCATCGATATACAGAGTGAGTCAGTTTAAGTATCCGAAACGTATATTACGAGGATAGTTAGAGCTATACCACAGAATCGAAATGCAATCCCCTAAATAACATACAGGGAATCTATTTAAAATTATTCCATACAATTTAAGAAAGAATATGTGCCAAATCTGGAGGTCCTAGGTTGAATCTCAAATGTCTCTATGACATATGGTATATTCTTTTAAAGGCCTAGTTGTCAGAACTATGTTTGTGAAGTATATTTTCAAACACATCTAGTCTTTCAAAATAGTGGGAAATCGTACTTTTGACATTCCTTTTCATTTGTTGTGTTACATGATCTTATTTACCAAAATCTGGTCATCCCTCAAAAAATTAATTTTTGTGAGTTAAAATGGGCATATCTACAAAATAAATAAAATGTGATATGTTATACGTAATACATTTAAAACACATTTCTATTTCTAACAGTTTTTAAGTGAGGACTAAAAAACAGTTTTTTAATGTTACAAATTGAAAACCTATCCAATATAATTGCTGTGTATTATAATTAATATATTTACTAGCGTTATGTCACATGGCACGTGAACGTAGTACTCTTTAATAAAAAATCGTTATGGTACAATTTTTTCAATCTACATTTTACCATTTCAAGATGGCGAACCAAAACATAAACAGTTTCAGGTGTTAAAAATATCCACTATTTCTGTTTTTACAAATAAAGTATAAAACCCTGTAAACACTCATTTTTAAACTTTGTTAATAATATACATTTGAAGTTGAAGAAAATATGTAAAATATGTTAATGTATAATTTAAAAAGCAATTCATAAAAAATTGACTGAAAAGTATTATTTCTGTAGATAGATTATAACTATTATATTTTCTCACTCAAAATCTCTTAGATATAGACACATGGTTGTATGCAAATCACATTTCTTCTTTATGAGTTTTAAAATTATGTACAACATGATATAACAATAATAATTATGTACACATTAAAACTTTTACAAAATATTTATTTTTTGGGAATGGGCAAGGTTTATTATATGATCATGTGACACATTACATTTCGTCCACTATTTTGAAACGGTAAAATTTATTTTACAAAAATATTTCTGTCAACTAGACTTTTAAGACAATGTGGCATATGTTTTCGGATTAAATTTGAAAGTTCTGAGATTCAAATTTGGAATATTTTTGGAACATCTTTCTTAAATTGGATTAAGTTATTTTAGATAGATTCCCTGTATGTGATTTAGGTTGGTTAAACATTGTTAATTTGTTTTAGTTCTAACCATTCTTGTAGTATATGTTTAGAACACCTTAGCCCAAGAATACTGCACCAGCTAACTCATCCTGTTTATTATCCTTGAGTTATATTATAGATGGCATACTGGGCTATAGAATTCGAGCTGGAATCTGGGGTTGCGTCCAGGATCTGAATGTGTCGTTAAAGGGTAAAATCTCTCTCTGGGCTCATGGCGGTCATTACAATAATTGTTGTGTATGTTTATGAATATTATTTTACTATCTCAGATTTGTTTTCTTACAGTGTAGCAGATGCTACAGATTCACGGTCAGAATGCTTTTGGATTGGTGTTGGATATCTTTAAGAGTTCGTTATCTTTGTTCTTCATTTTAAATAATGTGTTGTCAAATTCTAGTTGCTATTATTACTTATTTATAAGATAGAAGTAAGCCACACCATATGTCGCAGATATTGCAAGCAAGATTTCAAATCTAATTACTCATTCATTCTCTGAATGTCCAGCGTACAGATAGACTGACAGTCAATCGTACAAACAAGAAGTAGACATAAAAGTTACGCATGATATAACTCATTCTTGTTGAAATACAGTTTCAGGAGCAATTTAAAATCCACGTATTTAATCCTTCTCAGCACATATTGCCACATGATATAGTCAAAGTATGATCCATTAAATTGGAATTCATATCAGTATTTAGCCTAAATAATAAAAGTATACTCGCCAAGTCCGTATAAAATTATGTTGGAATAGTTACGCTACATTGTTAAATGTTTGACTTTTTAGTTATATTTAGTTTGTTTCCATATGTATTTATTTTGTTATTTCTCGTTTTCATCATGGTTACCCATAAGACCAATGTAAACATATTTACTAACGCTCAACCAAATCCGATGGAGTGACATGCACCATCATCGAACTCAATGTTTATCATGTAGAAATGAAGCTTCATGTCTATAGGTCAGTTTGTTTTCGAGATATTGTGCCGATAGGCAAACAGATAGACTAGAAATTGTTCCAGCCCCACGAGGGATAGTCTTCACTAAATTTCTGCATATTATTAGTATATCATTTACTGGTAAGACATAAAAATGGCTGGTAAAATAATACAACTATTTTGGTATTGCTTGTATTTTATTCCAAGGTACAAAATATTTTCAATATTTATGCAGGCTGCATTATTTAAATATTAGTACAGACAAGAGAGTGTCCATATCTATATGTTACAAAATAAAATTAACTTATCAGCTTTTTGTCTTAATCCAATGTTTGATTTTTGGTAAATACAAGTTTTTTCTTTTACAATGTGGTATATCATCTTGATAAATTACTTACAGATAAATAAAAACAAATACATACATATTTAATCAAAAGTAATTCATTACTTCTGGTAACTTTATCATTACAAACAACCCATTAAAAAAGTTGTCTTTGAATTTGTTACAGTCGTACCTCATTGTTAAATCTGGGTGCCAATAATTATGAGTAATGTTTTTGTTTACATGGGAATACTTCACAGTTTAAACACCTCACTTGATCTAATTAAGTTTCATTTGCATTTGAAACAAGTGAAGCTAGAAGGCTATAAAGTGCTTTATGGTGTCTTAAGATCGTAGTCTCTGGCATGAAGTAAGGAACTACAATCCTTACAATTGGTGTTTTCTAATCGTCTCACAATCACTATTCAGTTGTAATATAAAATTTCATCCATAAAATTTGTCATTGATAATCTTCCATGATAAGAACGACGCTCGCTTTTATCACTATTTTCCAAATCACACCATGACCTAACTCAAGAAGTCCAAGGTAGTTTGCACTTTTAGATGCCCTGATACTTTCTCAAAACTAGTGATCTTTTACTTCCCAAGTGAGCTGTTTGAATTTTTACTGTCGTTATTTACCTATACAGGGTGTTTGAAAAGTATGGGTACGGCTTAATATTTTAAAAACCATAGGAGAAAACATCTATAAACTTTGCACAGTGTCGTATGGCTATGTAAACTATTTTCCCTTGCTATTACCATGAAATTCCAACCATGGGGGGACGGCCCACAGAGGAAAACATGGAAATCTTAAATTGAAGCTTGGGTCGAGTGATACCTCATTTGAAAGAGCTCACTTAGTAGAGTTGAATTCCGCAAACCGCATCTCAAAAGGTTTATCCAATCAGAAATGGCGGGTTGTTTTAGGTACACATTGTGAAGTACATTATGCGCATACAATAAATAAAACTAAAAAACATCGGTATTTATTGTGTTTTATTTATTGTGTTATAAATTTATGACATAATTTGCTAATTAAAAAAAGTCAGTGAAAACACATTGGTTAGAGTGAAACGCCGCCTACCGCATCAGAATACGACGATCCAGTCAGAAATGGCAGCGCATAATGTACTTCACAATGTGTACCTAAAACAACCCGCCATTTCTGATTGGATAAACTTTTGAGATGCGGTTTGCGGAATTCAACTCTACTAAGTGAGCTCTTTCAAATGAGGTATCACTCGACCCAAGCTTCAATTTAAGATTTCCATGTTTTCCTCTGTGGGCCGTCCCCCCATGGTTGGCATGTCATGGTAATAGCAAGGGAAAATAGTTTACATAGCCATACGACACTGTGCAAAGTTTATAGATGTTATCTCCTATGGTTTTTAAAATATTAAGCCGTACCCATACTTTTCAAACACCCTGTATATTGACCCCTAATGTAGCACACCAAATAGAAAAAAATTATACTATGAAGTAATAAGCAATGCTGTTGCCATAATATGAATTGATTATATATTTTACAGTAAAATCATTTTTAAATTATCGAAAGAATACAACCTTGTTAAAAGAATAATAGGATAAGTGGATTACGGGCATTAGCCATCGGTATATGCTACAAAATGTATAACATATAACTATGGCAAATGTCCTAAATCCTATTCAAACCTATTACTCCTTTCAAACCTTCCATCGTCATCAACAAACTTTAAACAACTTTATTATTTTAATTTGAGAATTTTTTATTTATTTCTCATGTTGTAAACAATTAAATATTGTAATATAGTATTTTTTATCTTTATAATAAAATATCATTTTATATAGAAGATATTTTTGATTGTGAGTTAAATTTACACATAGAGTAAAACTCATTTACTTACAAGAAACACGTGTTACTCATTGTGGAAAATACTCGTACGTGTGGTAAAATTGATTTCTAATGATCTCCAAGCTTTGATTTTCCGATTAATGTTGTATGTTAACAGGAAAATACAAAATTGATGGAACTGCTTTATTTTTATTATCTTCTTTATCATGTTACGCAATATAAGTAGTAAATATTCTTTGGTGAGATATTTGCTGCATAAAACACTGTTTTTTTTATTTGTCGCAGTAATCCATACCAATTATTATAAATGTTGATTTGTAACTAAAAATTTAAAAGAACGTAGGCCTAATGAGAAAATTAAATCACAATTGTGCTTTATTTTAAAATAGTGTCATAATTACAACAATAGGTGCCACACAGGGCACCTGGCTGAAAAAAATGCATTTCAGTTTTGGTCTACAGACCTTGAAACTGAGCTGGCACCCCTCCAAATTTTAAATCACTTTTCCGTACAACATATACATACAACACAAACTTACACATCTTTCCCAAATACTAATTACATTATAAACAAAGTCTAGCTTTCTAAATAAAGAGAAATAAACTTTAACAAATTAATATTTTTTCGTATACAAAAAAAACATGCTTAGGAAATACAAAACTTAATATCCTTTAAAACCCTTAATCAAAACATATAAACTAAGAATTTTAAATTTGTCAAAAAAGAATTAATATCAATCATATCCATCAATAAACAATTAATTAAAATTACCACAAAGTAGCACATTTCCCAATTAAGCAAAACAATGTGCGTGGTCTGGGCCTCTCTAAATAAATTAAACAAATTAAAAACTGTTATAAAGAACAAATACAAAGCGTTCTTTTTATTTTTCATGATATCAAACATTTATAATACGGTACATATTATGATTTCCAAAACTGATAGTAATTTGAAGTTAAATTCATAAACTAAATTCCATATATGTTGCCATGCATATTTTAGATAGTTCCTCCATTTCGGTTTAATTCCAATTTAGACAGCCGTATTTTCCTAGCCGGGATAATATAGGTTATTTGGCAACGAAATGGTAAATATACTCATCCTATTGCCGGGTTACACAATGAACAGAGTTGTTGTTTTCTATCAGCAACCCAAGGATTTTGGTTCAAATGAAGGGACGAGCACGAGCTTTAAAAATCCAGCCTTAAATTTTATGCAGTGTTAGCACAGGGATAAGACCTGGTCCCAAGCTCAAGGTTAAGTGACCCATACATCTGCCAGCTAGTGATAACGCGAGGAGCGTGCAGCCTGCAAGCAGACCCGCCGGCTGTCCTCCAGCACTAAACACACCCGCCACGTCCAGTCCTTTCAGAGGCACTTTTATCTCGTATTCGCGCCCCCACTCTCTATGCCAGTACACATGTTTCACTCATTTGCTGTACCAATATACAAGGTAACCTATTATGTGGAAATTCCAAAAACCCTAATTAAATTATTTGCTTACATAGCAATACATACACTCACAATTTTCCTAATCCCGTCTCTACGTGAAGAGTGTAGATCTCGGGGTGTTTTAGGCAAAATAAATACACGTTTAATATAAGATTGTAAAATACTTTCTACTTGATCGTTCTCCCAGCACTCCCAAATCTGACACCCACAGCACATGATTGGTTTCATTATTGACAAATACATAACACTTTTGTATTGGAACTTTTTCAGCACCAATTAATGTTTTCCATATGCATTTTATGGCGAATTTTGCAATTTGAGCTTTCTTTGTCAATTGCCCCATAACAATGATGTTAATAGTAATACGCCCAAATTCTTGTACTCATTTACTGTTACGTCAAATGTTTTCGCCCTTTTCGAGCCACTTTCCAGTTTTTTTTCTCAGTTTACTCTCTTGTCGGAACACCATGATTTTGGACTTGCTGAGCTTGGCACGAAACTTTCAATCTTCACAATATCTTTCTAAATTGTTAATAATTATTTGCAATTTGCATGTTAGCGTACTTTTCTACTAAAACTATGTCATCGGCATAGAGTAAAACTTTTATTCTGGTTCCTTCAAAATTACAATCTCCTTCTTCTACATCTGGGATATAACTTATATTTAATGAGAAAAGTAATGAACTCAGAATACATCCCTTTTTTACCCCCATTTGCGTCTTAAAAACAGCTTGTCACTCCACCCCCGCCCACATTCCTACCCTCGTGCTGTCATATAAATTGTTCAATGCCCTTAGCATAAGAGAACCCCCCAAACCTGGCAATATAAAAAAAATACACAGCGCGTTTCTGCTGATTGTGTTGAAAGCAGCGGTGAAATCTTGTGTTACAAATTTAATCAAATTTCATTTGTTACCGAATTTAATCATATTCGGTAAATTAAACAAATTGTCAGCTGTAGAGTATCCCTTTCTGAACGCAGCTTGGAATTCTGTAAGAACGTGACGCTTGCTTGTCCATGAATTTAATCTGCTAGTCAACAAACTTTACAACGCAGACAGTAAAGACAAATCCCTATAATTGTGTACATTGTTTAGGTCACCTTTCTTGTGGATTGGAAAAATTATAGATTTATTAAACGAACTTGGCACAGATCTGTCTATGGCAATTTTATTTAAACACTCAACAGCTTCAGCTTAAAGGAATCGGGATATAACTTAAACAACTCATCGGGAATACCATCATACCCAGGAGTCGTATTTACTTTCAGGCCATCCAATATAACATTCAATTCGTGCATGTCAAAGGTTTTATCCAAAAAGTCATCTTTTATTAAAATTCAGCGGTGGGTTCAATAAAAGCTTAAAATGTTTATATTAAAGGGTTCGATAAAACCCTTCCATCACTTGAAATATTTCCTATTAATGTTTCCCTCCTGTTTTGAAATTGTTTATTGTTTTCCACACTGTATTGCCATTTGAGTCTCTTAACCGGGCATAAACCATATTTTATACTCACCTTTTTGTTTTCGCTAAGAATGTTGTGCCGTTTGTTTTCCTCCGCGTGTGTGTGTGTGCGTGCGTGTGTGTGTGAGCGCGCGCGCGTGTTTTACGTAGCAAAACGGTTTGTTTCCCCCAAAATACATTTAAAAGTCTAAACACTTTTTTTCTTAGGGAATGACACTCCTAGTCAAACCAGGGTTGTCTTTTAACGAGTCATTTAATTTTAATCATTTAATGAGTACATGTTGGTTTGAACTTAGTAGAGCTCCTGTTCATTTTACTAAATTTTCAACATTCTCTTGAACATCAACCGATGAATTGAGCGAAATCATTGCAGCAATTAATTGATTTTTTATGCTCACTCTCGTTAATATAACACCGTTTAAATGTCGGCAATAAAGAGAGTACACTATTTTTGCTCCTTTCTATTCCACATCGTTATCGTAATCTACTGAGTTCGATAGGAATGTGATCCGGCCCTACCTGGCTGCCTTCTTTAAAATTGTTCACATATTTCCAAAATTTTACGACCTTTTGAATTTAATATTTTATCTTTTGACTTGCGTTCAGGCTTAAACGTAATATTATCGTATTTACAGATACATAATCATAATCTGACACATTTTGCTGATCTTCTTTTCTCTCATTCATATCACCCATTATATACAGGGCAAAATAGAAAATAAATTACTCTTAGAATGGTCAAAGATTTTAATCGCCCTATGGTGTTGGATTTGCATAAAAATCAAATTATGAAAAATCTGAGTTTTTCTTTATTCCCATTACAATACCTCCTATGGGTCTGCCTAAGTTGTTATTTCTGACTGCAACTTCAAACTCCAACTTAAGATTACTTAAACTATTTACAAAAAACTCTTTATTCCGTTCCATGGCAAAAGTTTCGGGAAAGGATGATGATATCTTAACAGACCAAATTTTCAAAATCAGTCTCAGTAGCCAAGGTTGACAGTTTTTTTGTCTAAAGGACCACTTGAAATTTCAGTTAACTAACCAACAAGCAAACCCCCAACCGATCCTTCCGTCATCTTGTTGTTACGGTCCAACTCCGGCAAGCTGTTTGACCGTTACCGTTTAGAACACTGAGTCGAACGGGGCCTGAAAAAATCTGAAATTCTTTTATCACTCATAAACATGCACGGACCTAAACACCTCGGCTGAGTCTGGAGCTCAACGTCGCCGCCTGTACGCACAACGTCGCCGCCTGTACGCGCACACACGTGACGAGGGGATACGACTGACAGTAGGACACGCTGGTGGTCACTCACTTTGTACTTTACTCGCTCGTTACTCACGATCGCTCAAAAGATCTTGTTATCTCTGTCGACCAATGGTCTTAACTGATAACAGGTATCACTCCTACTACACAGAAAACACTAATTCCAGTAGTAAATTGCTAATATACGGGCACACTAGTTGTCTCAGCGTCATTCCAGTTTGAAGACTGGGTTGCCAATCCGGTGGGTAGGATCATAGTGTCTAGCCCCTAATGAACAAACAATATGTTACTTAAAGAATATTTTTGTGTAGATGTGGACGAAGGACCTCTCATAATAAAAGTAGTTATCACTACTTATTTGTGAGTATAATGCAATTAATTATTTAACAATATTATAAGTCTACATAAATATATAAATAATATCGAGTTCTTACTTGCGAAAAGAAATAACGCTGCCTTTTAAGCGTACAATTGAAAGCTGTATAACTATTAACTATTTGCCGTAAAAGAAATCCGCGTAATAAACGGATCACACGTCCTGTTCTACAGATGAGTGAGGAATTATGTTTTTTTCTGGCATTTACCGTTGCATTTCGAAACATGAACAGCAGAAAGCCGTATACTTGCATAACACGGCAGACTTCTTGCTCCTTTTGAACGCCTTCTAGTACCGGATGAATCCCCGACATGCAAAGCTGTTTGCGACACATAAAGTTATACACGGCCCTCACGGGCAGCGCGCGATATAGTAGTGGGCCTATATCAAATCAAATCTTTTTTATTGCACCGACAATTCTTACATTGTATGGCAAACGTCATTGGTTTTTTAAATTTCTGACATTCATACAACAATACACACTCACACATACACTTTCACAGTTACGCCTCTTTCATACATCGCCAATGCAACCCACTTAGTACAGCGGAGTCAGTTTTCTAATTGGGCGGTCTTCCAGTCGAATGCCAAAAACTCACCTGCATTATAGAATGCTTGTGTCACCAAGAAGCGTTTAAGGCGAGTCTTTAACGCCTTGGGCGTTGGAGCATCTTTAATTGAATTGGACAGTCTGTTGAGGAAATGAACACCCGCCTCCGAGGGCAGGTGTTCCCAAACCACCGTTCTGTGTCTCCCAGTTCGGTAGTTCGCTCTACCACGTGTCTCATACATGTGTATGTCTTGGCCTCTGGTTAAGGCACATTTACTCATACAAAACAAAGTTGTTTCCAAAATGTAGAGGCACGGCACAGTCAACAGCTGCAATTTCTTGAAAGCTTCCCTGCACGACTCTCTAAATTTGATTTTGGCTATTATTCGAATTGCTTTTTTTTGGAGTCTGCACTTACTCCTATATACCCTCCCTCCTGTAAGTGATAGTTTTGTTGCAATCATTCCTCCACCCTCACCTCGCCTTCGGGATAATGCCATGACCACCATGTTTAATTATTTAGGTTTTCGCCAAATTGTTAAGCGTGGTGAGATAAAAAAAAACTTTAAAAAGAAAGAAAGATTCAGACTTCTAATGTAATAATACTCTGTTTTAATTGCCTGTTTAGGAAGAAACGCGCTTATCTCTATGTTTTGACTTAATTATTTTGTGATGAAACTGTACATGTATTCCAAGTAAAGTTTTAAAGAGTTAATTTTAGACTGAAATAAAACGCTAAAAATCTTCGGATGCACTCGTTAGACATATTACCCTATAGAAGGAGTGTGCAGGAAACAGGATTTTCCGGACATTTGCCATCGTTCAATGATACAAAAAGTCAGTAACACTTTACGATGGCAAATGTCCGGAAAAATTCTGTTTCCTTCATATTACCATAATTACGAATGAATAATTTAATGTTATGTTTGCCGGGGTTTATAACATTGCCCACCCATTTAACATTGCGAGTTTGGAGGATGTATAATCTTTGGTGTTTTCGAGAAAATAGACATTTAGAAAACAGATTTGATCAAAATCGGAAAATTTTTATAACAGGTGGTTTATTGTAATACCCCAAAAGAGGCCTTTTAGACTTAGTCAACCAGAACTTTTCTGATCCCCCTAAAGTAAATTGAAGGTAAGAAATTTTCACAGATTTTATTTTACAGAAAACAGACATAAACACATGTTTTAAGAAAGACATAGGTCATAATCGAACTTTTTTAAAAGGGGGTCCTGGTATCCCTCCAAAGAGGGGGAATCGGGGAATAAAATGTACGTTGTATATTAATTATTGGCCTTAGGAATACATCTGCAAAATGTGAAGAAACTACAATTTTTTTAGCTCGGGAAACAATTTAACTGCAAAATCTGCCTTGGCCATTATTCACTGAATGTCATGAATTTTGATTTAAATTTATTTCATAGATTAATTATGTATGAAGATTATGTACATAAGTTTTAAATAAGTGACTTAGATTGAGATTGTTTAGCCGTAACTGCTAAATTGTTATAGATAAAAACACTATTAGTACTGACAACGCTTATCCACATCGTTAGTACTTTTTATTCGTTTCAAAACTATGCAATAATCTTTCAAATCTGTTTAAAAGTTACAAAATTATAACTTTAGAGCAATTACGAATTGACTAAACACTGAAATAGGACGTAAAGAACCTTCTTTAAGTTAACTAGTGTTAAACATCTATACAGGTTGAACTAAATGTAATAAAACTTTTCGTAACTAAAACATATTTTAGAAAACCTTTATTTCCTCTAGGGAACGTCTTTATGCTTTACACTTTAATACCTTAAGATCTCGCTCGCTGAGACTGTTTCCTTGAAATATTGCTTATTTGGTATGTTAATATAAACTGAAAAATTTCCAAACAGTAATTCCAGATTTATATATTTTAAACATGATTCCTATAAAGAAGTTTATTATTGTATTTAAATTATTTTATATTTATATTCTTTATTTTTACTCTACATTTATACGAACGTATTGTTAACCAGGTGTATATCATGTGAAAATTAACCGTTCCCATTACTGCTATCTACAAGTTTACTTATTGTATGGTTAATGTGTCTGCTTATGCCTAAAAAACGAAAGAGCTTCTGACAAACAAAATTAGTTACTCGTACAAAAAATTTTGATAATCGTACACTATCTAAGAATTCATTTTAATTATGCCGCATTGTTTTGTTCCGTTTCAGGTTGGTTGAGATGTCTAAGACAGCAGATAAGGAACACTTGTGGGAGAACATGAACCAATTGGCTATAAATCTAAGAGAAGGCGAATATGTATCCGGCTTTGATTTAGCTGAGGAAGAGCTCCTGCAGGGTGAAATGCCTAGTAACGATGATGATGCAGGTGCAACAGACTCTATTGAGTTTTGTAAAAATGCAGGAGTTATGGAAACAATACAAGAGGAACGTGAAGAAGAGATTTCTGCAGAAGACGCAGAAGTGGAGAGAATAATGAGTAGAGAGAATTCCAAAAAATATGCAAATGAAGTTTTAACTGGAGAGGAGAGTAAAGAAAGCAACTTATCAATAAAAGAACAATTTGCAAAGGTCAGGGTATATTTTGATTTTGAAAATTATCCCGTGGATACTCCTGTACCAGAAGAAACAGAAGTAAACGAAGCTAACGACGAGTTTAAAGCCAACGCGGATATCACCACAGAAAAAGAGGAGACAAATACGGAAAACACGCGAGAAGTGGATATCTACGATTTTACCAACAGACGCGTTATCCCAGAGTTAAAAACACCATTTTTGACACCATATGAACAACTACAGGTCGAATCCGTGTTCAGAGGCTTGAAGACCAAACTTTTCTTGTGCAACTGCGAGGCAAGAATGTACGGATACATCCCCACCGAGGGTGACTGGACTTTCGAGCACATCGGCGTTCTCGTCCTGGTTCTTGAAAAGGGCACCCTCACCAACACTATCTGGCTCTTGCTGGCTGAGCGTGGAACTGGCCTGGCAATCTGGAGAGATAAGATAAATTTTAACACCATGTGAGTCAATCTCCTGTAAAAATGTATAAAACTTTCAAGGCAGCAATCGTATACTCAGTGTTCAAAAAGCAAAAAACTGTTTGGGATATTTCAAATTCAAAACATTTAATAATTATTGGATTATAATAACAGCTATATATAAAATTAAAATTTTATTGCGGTTGTAAAGGGAGAGGAGGGGTTGTAAATTTGGAATGTTAAAATTAATAATGTATAACAAAATCAAGGTTGCTGAAAAATTTATCAGTGTCTGTTTAGCTAGTCAATGCACACACAAAAAGCAGTTTATTGTTAGGGTTTAAGTGTTGGAATCACAATCATTTTATCATTACCAAGGTCTCACCCAAGGATTAATATGTAATACGTCTTAAACGCGTTCTTTACAGTTTAAAAATAATATACATGAAACCGTTTATAATTATAGTGTTTTTATCGGATACTTGTTTAGACACTGCCTGCTTCTTCCACAATAGATCAATGTCATTCTGCAGGGCTACCAATGCCTTTGCAGTTTGTCCCTATAAAGACCATATTTTAAATTACTCAGCCAAATGATTGTTCTAATATGTGACCTGGATATTTTTAGGTTAGGTTATTTCGTTACTTCTCCAATATCGATCTCATCCAACTTATTGTGTCCAACAAATGATTTATAATTACAATGATTGCAGGTACACACGAACGTCACCTGACTGTCACATGATGTCATTGTCCTGGAACCACTCCTGGAAAGTCGGCTTTAAGTTTGATGAGGAATCTGAGGCAGAAAACTTCTACTTACGTGTGGTGATGTTGACAAGCTGCCTCGAAAACATCGGTGTATCGCTGCCCAAGGATGTTAAAGCAAAGCTGCCACGCAAAAAGAAGACCAAACGGCCCTCCAAGTCGAGCATCTCTTGGCCTTGTTGTTTCACGCACATCACCAGTCTTACCCCCAGCGACCGAAGTCTCTTCCGATCCATGGAAAACCTGGTTGGCGTCAACAACACTCAGGCCACTCCACAGCGCTCCTTTAGCATTACCTCCCTGTAGACAGTCTTGCGTGGCGCAAACATCTGCAGTTTCCAGTGCAGCATTTGTAATTATTCTCATTTACAATATTATTATCATTAAATTTAATATTATGTTCTGATTTGTTAAATAACTTTACTATTCAGCACTTAAACACGAAGTAAAGGGCAAACAGAACTCCATGACATGAATTACATACATAGGTCTCATCCAAGGATTTTATTAAAATAAATATGTATGCCTTAATTATACGGGTATTTAATGGTCATAACATAGAACATTGCCAGTCATTTATAATAACATGTTGCATACATTAGGTAATAGTTATGAACTTAATTTTGTTTTCTGATATACCAAAGATAGATTTTAGTAGATTCGTGTGTTTTATTCTTATATATGTATAAAAATAATATTTCAAAGATTAAGTAACAAATATATTTACATGTTGGTTAATTATCTAATAATTATAACAATATTTTCACAATTTTAAAATATTCTGTATTTTAACTAATAATGAAGTAAATTGATGTGATCAGCTATATCACTATAAAAATAAACAAATAAAACAGTCACATTTTCCCACTCCAGTAAGTCAGTTTTAAGGCGAGAATCTTGTATGTTCTGACGTCATGACCCCACTGCCCTCTAAACAAAGGCAACAGTTTGTCGTTATTGAAATTTTTATAATTTTGATTAAAACCTCTGTTGATTTTATTACACTACCTACTAGTAGAAGAACTTTCTCTTTATGGTTTAGTCAAGAGTTCAGTATGTGGCAGATGGTGAATCAATCCTCAACTGGTGAATCAATCAATCAATCAATAACTCATGGCTTGGGGCTTTTATTTTTTTTATAGTTGTAATCAGTTATAAGTTTAATTTAAAATTGTCGTTTTTACCAGGTAAAGATAGGAGTAAGAAAGCCTCTTAGTCTATATAAACACATTACCTGATGACCTACGGCTTAGCTTAAAATTTCAGAATCCCTTTAAGACGATTCAATATGGTGTTCGATTTGATAATTTTTTCTAGGCGTTTAAATAATTTTAGTCATAGCTCTTTAAAAATATCTTTGATGAAGATAAGAAAAATAGGAGAAACACATGTTTGCCATTCAGAGAAATTCTACGTGTTTAAATTATTATTGGTGGGTGCCTCTCAGGCCCACCAAAAGAACGGCTGAAGATGAAGATTTCAAATTGTCCGTATATGAAACGTGACTGCAGGTGAAAGCTTTAAAAATGTAATTCTTTATATAAATTATTAAAAACCTGTCATACTCTGAGGTTTTACAGACACACCCATTCTTTGTTACATTCTTAAATTCATCCATTTTAACTCGGGCTCAATAAAACACTTTTCCAAACTTCCTAATTTAAATTACAATAAATTCATGTGCGTTGACCAAAAGTGTGTTTTTTATATTGTTTTTGATTAAGGAGTTGTCAAAGAAAATCTGAATTTAAATATGAAATTAAAAAACAACTAACACCTGTAACTTCAGGGAGTAACGTTTTCTTTATTCATTTATGGCTCAACAAAAGTGTATTTTTAATTAACTATAATAATTTAAGAAAGTTACATGTTTTAAATATTTGTTAAATATTGAATGAAATATTTTTTTTTCAAATACAAATTGTTAATAATAAAAAAGATCTTTCTATAATTCTGTATTCTTGATTCATCTTAAAAAGCTATAACTTTGACATAATTATAAAACAGAAAATTCCAAACCGACATTCCGTTGCAGCACCTTGACAGGGTATTCAGTGATCACCGTTCGCTGGAATATATTTGATTGTTGAGAACTGGTTATCTTGCGATAACGTTCTGCTTACTTGGCATATCCTGGTGACGTGTAACTTTCATCCAAATAAAAACATTTCTTTTAAGTGCATTTCTCTTATACATTGTTCTGATTTTCGTACAAAATAATGCAAATGATTAGAAAGCACGTAAAATGCTGTAAAACCTTCAAAATATTTAAATATAAGAGCCGAAGCTTCTGTTGAGCTGGCAAACATTTGTTTCTCTGTTAATAATTTTAATTTCAAGCTAGGCAATTCAGAAAATTTGCTCAAAATTAACTTTGTCAAATTAAAAAGATTTTCATTACAAAACAGATACAATGTAAAATATATTAAGCACCTCCGCATTGCGAATCTTGCATTTTTACTTCATATATCCTATAGACTTTTATTTTGGAGACAATAGTAGTAAAATTATAATGATATAAATAAGGTCATCGGTTGAATGTGTTGAGCTGGTTCCTCTGGAAATTGGACATTTTTAATGTGTTTTGATTAACATTTCTTTGTTTATTTGTTTATTTTACCATAAAACGTATTTTAAAACATGTCTTTATTCTTATAAAATGTACTCTATCACGTTTGTAAATACATATTTTGGTAATAAATATGGTTTTGATTTGATTGATTTTATTTGTTTCTCCATAATTATTAGTTTTAATCAGTATTAAAACTAATGTTATCATTATCATCAGATAAGACACGAAAAATAAGCGATTTAACATGGCAAGCATTTATTAAAAAAACATATGAACACACCTTTTTTGAAATGACATCGTAGTACAGATATATTAACGTGTAACCATAATTAAATATGCAAAAAAATTTTAAATGATCCAAAGTTTCAAATTATGGTATTTGTTTTTGTTGTTATTATAAAATAATGAAGAGATATAATATATAAAAGTTGGTAGCCTACTTAATGAATTTATTTTGGAGCTATTTTTAACATTATTGATTTCCAAATAATGCGTCAGTAAAACTATACTAAAACTATTTCTTATAACGTACATCAATAAATGACCATAAATTAATAAATCAGGCTCATTACATTACAAGACAATTAAAGATAACATTACTCAGTCAATTCCTTACAATTCTTTCTAAAGCATATTGCAATATTTAGTAGACCTTAGAAGAGGGGGCAAAGCATTGTAAACATAAGGTCCAAAGTAGGAAAAGGTGTTGCTACCAAACTGAGACAGCTGCAGCATGGGGTTCTGCGAGTGTTCCGCTCCCCTGCAACAGAGCGTGCTATCAACTGTTACTTCAAGTGAGGGAGTTACCTGTGAGTAAAACTTTATTTACCCTTACTTTTGGTAAGATGCTATTTCGATCTTTAATATACATGTATGTCATTCCAGCAGCGTTACGAAACTCATTAATGAGATCATATTTACGGATATTGTACACAAAACACAAATTCATATTTCTTCGTGAGTCGACATTTAAATTCTCTCATTTTGCTGCAGTAATTTCCTTTCGAGTTATAATTTAATTTTGTACAGTTACTTCAGAAAAAAAGTAACAGACGGCGGAGCTGGTTTTTTAAATTGTTATTTAGTTATGTAACCTATTTAAGATCGTGCATGCCTATGTTTCTGAACATATCTTCAACATTTTAATAAATCAATTCATCTTTGAACTAATTTAGGTAATTTTGTAAAACACTGAATGAACACTCCATAAAAACCAGCAAAAAAATTAGATTTTATTTTCAAGTATATTTTGTGTGCAATGTGCAAGAAGATCAAAATAAAGCATATTTTTATCGTCCGTTTTTTTTAAAGGCTCTCGTAATATTTATTTCGATACGAATATAAAGAATAGCGTACAAAGGTACACTGTAGACTTTTGTAATATTTTAGGCTAATGCACAAGGTACAAACTATTTTTATTTGTTTATATACTGCATTGTGTTTTAGAGAGAAACACTATTCGTTTCCAGGAATTTCCACCTGTATAATAGCACGATTTGTATAGTGAATAAATATAATGCAAAATATATGTCATTTCTGAAAATGATAAACCAACGTCATTAGTAAGTTTGCCTGAGATGTTCAAACTCAATTCTTGAACATTTATATCGTAAATATCTTAACAGCTATTAACGTTACATTCCTTCATACAATGAACATTGCTTTAATTCTAAACTACTTACAGGATCGGGGTTCACCTATCAGGGTATACATTTTGATACTGCTTACACCTTTAGAAAATCCATACACGAAGGGCAGATCCATATACTCACAAGCTGTTAGCCATGCTGAGGTTTTGTTTGATTACTTAACCCTACAATTAATCGATGCCTAAAACACTACATGACAAGTCATATCTCGCTGTGTTGGTCGGTTAGGTTTTGTCAGCGAGAACTTTGTTGGTAATAAATTAAATTTTGTATTTTATTCGAGAACTTTTTTCCACATGTCTAGTTTTTCCAAAGATCTTGACAGAAGAGATATGGACACGGAGGCCCACGTTCGTCACAACGCGATGTAGGCAGTCACCGCTTTGTGTTTTCTGTTACTTAGTTACTGCGTTTTTTAGGAAAATTTGCCGAATTATTACCCTTCATATTAATATGAATGAATCCATTAAAAACAATGTTTTATTATTCAATGGTTTTAAAAATATGAAACAGCAACTAATTATTTTTAATTTTTGGCAATCATAAAATTGTACATTGCATTCTATAATACGAAACGTGCTTTACTAGAGTATTTAAGTCAGCAATTTTATTTCTATAGAACTACTACGGTGTTAAAAATGTGGTTTCCAATATTTTAACACGTAAATCGTCTGTTTGAAACTCTTAGAAGAATGATAAAATTTGACAGTGAGGTAATTTTTTTACAAACGGCTTTAATTAATATATGGGAATGGTTATGTATGATTAAAATTGCATTTTCTTTAAATAAATAAACATCAATACAATGTTTCGCGAAGATTTGTTCGAATAAAAATACATATAGGAGATTCTTTACAGCCGTGAGATTATTTTTTATAGCCATGATGTAATAAATAGCTGAACCACTGACTCGCTCAATAAACACGGTTTACACGAGTAGAAAATTAAAATTTGGGAAACATTAGCAAATCTGCTGAATAATTAATGTAAAATATATAATTGGTTTTATAATTTTGCGAATTTTATATTGTTAATAGTCAAGTAGAAATATTTGGATATCTACACAGTTTTGGGGTTGCTGATTTTGACTCCAAATCATCTTCGGCTTATTACAGCGTCTAAAATCTGACGCTGTCATAGAGATAAAAAACATTGTCGACGAAGAAGTTCAATACGAACTCATTACATCGTTTCGACATTAGTTAGGTGACACCAGAGTCACCTAGACTACAAAATAAAGTGTAATCTAGGTGAAGAGGTATTCTCATTGTCTCATTAGATGCACAATTGGTGTACTGCGATATTTTGGACATGATCTCTAAGTACTTTGGAGTAACCGTTTTTTCTTCATGCTATGGGGAAGATATGAATCAAAGAGAATGTTGAGTTTAGCTCCAGTACACCTGCTTAGTCCAGCGTCTAAAATCTGGAATCTGAAGTCATGTACGTCTGACGAGATAAAAAAAAGTTGGCGAAGAAGAAGAGGGCACTGAGATGTTTTTAGACACGATCCCAAAGCACGGTGGGATAACCGAGTCTTCAACACTTTATGTCGCTCTACACTAGAATAGAGTAAAATGTCGAAAACCCTAGTTCAAACGGACCACCTACCTGGAAATGGCAGTCGTTCAAAGATGGCTTGAATTTACAATATTAGGTCAACGTAACTTAGGTCAAGGTAGTTTGATTAATTTAGTCACAAGCAAGACTTGAGCAATTGATGATTACTGAATCCCATTACAATGGCATAATCTAGGGATAAAATGTCAATGATCTAAGCATTAGTAGTTTATTATTTACATTGCTTAATTGAAAATTCAAGCCATTCGTGAACGGCTGTAATTTCCGGCTCGGTTGTCTGTTTTTAGCTCGGGTTTCAGCATTGTACTCTACTAACCTTTAATTTGGTGTGCATATCAATCTATGCTTTCGTTTAAAAGTTATTTTTATGTCCAGTATGTCTGTACCAAGTTTTTTTAGCTCTATATTAAATATTTTCAAAAATATTTTGGACACCTCGTATATCAATCTCCAGTGAGTTTTGGGTTATCGAAAATGAAAATGTACTTGCACTTATTTTGGAAGTGATTTCTTTTAAAATTAATTATAACCTTATATGACCTCTGCACTTTTATATACATTTTTAGCCTAATATTATCGGTGTATAACTGTAAACTTCAGTACTTTTTTCTCCCAACGTTGATATTTGTATGAAGATGCTCATTCGTACAAGATGACAAGATTATAGTGCTACAAATGTTATCGAGGCTATTTAAAATGTTTGAAAGCGTTTTGGAACAATTTTGCAAACTTGATATAAGAGATACAGAAATTGACTATAATCAGACAACGGAAAGTTTTTGCAATGTTAGGCCTGGAATACGTGAAACAGCTGACTGATAAGTTTCGCAGAAATAGACCAGTCCTTGCTTTGTACCTACCGTTAATCTTAAAATATTGTTTACTACCAAACAACGAGTAGTGTGTCATTGCATCGGTATTCATCTAAACATTCTGGCTTAGTGACTGAGTTTACAATATTTGTTGAAAATGAGAGCCTAAGCAATATTAAAAACAAATGAGAATCGATTCATAAATTGACAAGCTGGCTCTTGCAACCAACAATTTTTCTCGTATTTAGCGCAGTTTGATGGTATTACTTCTAAATTACGAGTATTATCTAGAAGAGTAAATAGGGTTAAGCTAAAAGTAAAATGTATTATTTTTTTTGTGTTCTAATAAACAACTTAAGTTCATGCGTATGCATGTACACGTGTACAGAAACACATGCACGCGTACCCACACAAAGTTTGAGGGATTTTAAAATGTGGTATGAAATGGGGATCTAGAGAATTATATCTTACACAATCTTATTAAATTCTTAGTCTTTCATATAGTAGTGTGTTTGTTCTTTAGTATCAATAATTCAATTTGCATTTTACAAATTAATGTATTGCAACAATTATTATTTAATAATTAACTACATTACATTGATTAGTGTAATGAATACAGTTTTGGTGTAATTGTTTTCAATAGGTCAATGCATTCTTTAAATGTATAATTTCTATACCAATTATACATACCTACTCTATTTTATAAACTTTCTCTAGTGAATATGCATAATTCGAATCTTAAATAAAATGTCCATAAATACAATTATTCATTCTGCATTATTTTTGTTTAGAAATTCCTGTAAAGGCTCCAGTTTAGTCTTAAAAAAAACAGAAGGGTTTAACTACAACATGCCTAATTCACTTATTACATCGTACCAAAGTAAGTAACTCGCTATTATCATGCCATGTGTTAAACATTGTATTACATAAGTGTGTGAAGTAATTAATTGTCTCAGAAGAAAATCAATTTAACTTTGTTCCAAATAACCTATATCAAAATAACTGTAATAATGATTAGAAGAATAAATTTTAAAAGATGTTCTCAAAACCCCCACAGACGGTAGTGAATGCGTTACCATAACCTAACTTCCTCATAGTTCTGTAATGTTGACGGGGATGGCATTTCTTTAGGTCGACCGGAAAGAATAATTCTCTAATTGAACCCCACACTTCTCACTGTAACGAATGATCGAGTTGTAATGCTCATTGAAAATTTAGAAACATGGCACATCAGGTATGAAAATTTGTCACTTCCACCTAGGTATTGGTCAGAAGACATTAGCATTACTCGACCTCAAGGATCTCTCAGAGACCAATCCTCTCTCTTCTGCTATACAGTTAATCTTGCGAAACACATAATGTATTCAAATTAGTAACTACCAGGACATTTTGACAATTACATTATTGGGTTGTAACCCTCCCCCCCCCCCGATCTATGTAGAGGGCCCTTCCATCAAACCGCGAAATCCTCGTTCACAAACTATATGAAAAGTCGGTCTCGTGTGCGCCAGTTTGTAACTTTGGCCATCCGGTGCAAGTGTACAAAGTAGCCGTCGATAGTAAGGAACTGGAAAAGATTATTTATCTTATTTAATCTGAGCGTTACCTCATGATTTTAGAAAAACGCAGTCAGCGGCCATACGAACGTGTACGGACAATTTCCGTCCGGATAATGCCCAAAATGTTCCCTTTCTGGGCAATCAGGTATGTAGGGACGACCCCAGCCATGTGTAGCGCGGCTAACTCGGAAATTGAGCGGCAAGAACCCGTGAGCTGCGAGTGCGGTACTTTATCACATGCACCTCATCTACTGAGTTCTCCGTTCATATAGCTAAATCGACGTAGCTTCCGTCAGCAACAGTTTCCTCCTGCTTTGAGGCGGGCTTCCAAAGTCTGCGGTCTCTGGTTTGCGGTTAATGCCGCAATCTGTTGCCTGTTTCCAGAAAGAGAGCTTAAAGTCCAACGCCCACACACGCTAGGGATTGGTAATCTCTTCGTTCGCGGTTGCGGCCAACAATTTTTTATGCTTTTAAAGCTAAAAGTACTCAATTTGGATTACACCTAATGTAAAATATTTAAATAATCATAATTTGTTCAATTTTAATTAGATTTATAAACAAAATGGACACACATTTTTCGTTAAAAGACCTTTTCCTCTAATGTATAACATCAAAATATCACTAATAAGCTCTTACTAATTAAGTTCTTACTTATTTAGTTTTTATTATACACCTATACTGTTGAAACAAGATTTTACCTCAACCCAGCCTTATATTTTAGTGTTTATTAATTTGTTATTTTGAAGTTATGTTACGGTCAGAACAAAATTTGTGTATTTAAAAATCAGAACAAATACAAATAAAAATATACTGTTGCAATCTAAAAATTATAGATAGACTACATACTAACATGATTATTACTCAAGCCAAAAGTGTACATAAAGCATACTTTAATTTTCACAAAACGTTCCCTCATAAATGAACGTTTAAAAATATTCACTAATTACTTTAAGATGGAAATAGCAAGAACTATAATAAACCTACGCTGGAAGTTACAGGAGTAAGAGTAAATATTGGGCTAAAACTGAGAAGTGATTTCATATTGGATAGATAATTAATTAGATAAATACAACTTTTATGTAACCAAGGTACCCATTTCTCTGATTTAAATTTGCTGATATACCTATTTAGTTAATATTGTTGTCAAAAATTAGTTAACATTGTCTTGTCCTTGTATGTTTATTTTATTATTAGGAATGTTATGATAATTGTGAAAGATGAGTTTTCTCAAATGCTCTTCAGCATTTATAAATTATGTAATCTGTTTATTAACCAGGTGTTTTAAAACAGATTAGGCAAATCAGTGTTGGTTCTGCTAAATTTGATATGATATAGTGGTCTACTGTATTATTCAAACAATAATTGTTTATAAGATAAAACCCAAAGAGGCATATACATTGATATATAAAGAAACAAAACTACACTAATCTTACCACACAGAGAGAAAGTAAACCTTAATAGTTCTTAAACTAACTTTTCTTTCATTCAACACAGATTTTTATTATTACGTTAAATAGAACTTGACTCTTATCTAATATTGTCAACAAAACTAAAAATAATGTAATATTTAAATTTTTAATGTTGTGAAGCGATCTTAACTGGAAAAGTGTAGATGACAATTGGCACCGGCTGCGTAAGCCTAACAACTAAGTTTAAATATAACTGGCTATAGCAAAATTGGGCCCATGTGTTGTATTTGAACGCCATTGACAAAATAAAGAGTTAATTAAAAGTTTGAAGATAACTTTTTAGTGTGTTAAAAAAGAAAAACCGCACTCATCATGTATTTATAAGTGTACTTTTTATGCATTGATTAAAGAGCCCAAAAGTCATAAGGGAGATTTTTAAGGGCAGCTCAAAATGTTTACATGCAAACCTCTATATATATCCCTCTTTTTGAAGGTTTTGGTAAAAGACACTGAACAGACCAAACTAGAGGTGTCTATCTCTATTCTACCTTGAATGATTCCCAACAATTAGCTTGAACAATATTTGTATTGTTTCTCATTATAAAGAGAACAACTTAAATTTAAAATGGACTAAGTAATTTTTGTCTTCTGGCCATCATGCTGCTTCATAGGAGATGCTCAAATTACTTTCCCTCAACAGCCTGACAATGTGCTAGTCTTGTGTAAATGTTTGAACTGCAAGCTGGAATATCTCCTGAGGCATTAATGGGATTTCCTGTACTATTTGATTACTGAAATCAATAATATTTAGTGGTTTTATTTTCAAAACTCTATCTTTAACATAATCCACAAAGTAGTCCAGCGGTGACAAGTCTGGTTGAAGTGGCAGGCCACTCAGCAGCACCACATCTACCTATCCATCACTCCGGAAAAATATTCCCAAATAGTGGCAGACTCCAGGCCATAATGTGGAGTCCAAAACCAATTCTTCAAAATCATATATGAACTACTGTATAGCTGCAATAAACTGTTATTGATGCATTGTTATATGCGCCTCAACAGTAAGGTTCCTGTCAATAAAACAGGTCCAATAGCTCGTCCTGTGATAAAACCAAGCTATCCATACGTTGATTTTTTACCGAATGTTGTGTGTTGTTTCTTTATCCATGAGGGTTTACATCACTCCACAGTCGTGAACTGTGTCTTTTAACTTCTCCATTGAACATAAAAGTTACTTCATCAGTGAAAACAATATGATTTTATGCGATTGTTATAGTATCAATTTTGTCGTCATTTCATGACCAACCTCTAAGCTTCAATCGAAGTCAACATCATTCAACTCATGCACAAAAGGAATTTTGTATGCTTTATACTTACGTTATTTCAAAATCAAACGCACAGCTGCTTAAGGAATCCCGAGTTGTCTAAACATTGAAGTGGTTGTCTCATGATGATTTTCAACAACATACTGCAAAACCACCATACATTGTTTCTCGGTTGTTTCTGATTTAGGTCTGTCTGATTTAGCATGATTCCTGAGAGAACCTGTTTTTTCAAAACGTCAAATAGTTTATTTCAATTACCAATATTGAAATAGGATTTCGATCGAGGTGCAAATAATTCAATAATTCCTTACTTCATTGTAAGAGCGAATTCGGTCACAAAAAGCGTATCATTAGCACTGTTATGTGATCTCACTCACTTAATTCCATAATTATTTAAAGCAGAAAACAAATTTTACTCTGGTCAATAGCGACAAGAGACTATAATTAATAAGGAAAACTACCAACAACTAATTTCAAACCAAGTCTGTTTTTTAATTTATCAAGAATTTTAATTCTTTTAATTCAATCCATACAGAAAGCCTGTAACAGGGATGTCTTTATCTTTAACATGACTAGTTTTAAATGGCAAACTTAACATTTTCTCAACCCTTATGGACAATTTTCCTAGTTTTCTATAGTGGGATGGTACTTAAGTAAGGGCAGGATTATCTGTCATGAGCTTAAATAGTTATATTTCCAAAACCACATTTTTGGTAAACACTAATTTTCTCATCCCCTTATTTCAATTTGCCCCATCACTTGCATCATACTGCATTATATAAGGGCTCATAATTTGGAATAGGCAGTAATGGATATGTAATCTTGTTGAATGCGTTCTCACATTCCTCACTCCAAAAAAACTACAACTATATTTTCTGAGTTCTTTAAGGGTTGCAGCTATTTCCGAATATTTTGATATGGAATTTGAAAAATAACTGGCCATCCCAATAAACCTGGCTATCTCCTTCTTATCTCTATGCCGACTACACACCTGAATATTTATTTTACAGATCCAGGTCAATTTTTATTTCTTCGTTAGACACCAAATGTCTTAAAAATTGTATTTCTTTGTAGTAAAGTTTTGTAATCTCTGGGTTTACATTTAAATAGATTTTTTTTCTAATTAAGTTCATCTATAATTTGGTTTAAATAAGTACTTACTAAACCACTTCCTATAACCAAACCAAAGGAGTCTTTTGAACAATAAATTCATATGGTGCATGCATTAAAATTGGTTAAATCTTGACTGCCAAGGTGTCATTTTTAATTAATAAAATGACTTGCTTAATCACGCTAAAACCTTTATTACCTCTTGAATTATGGCATATTTCATTCATATTCCCTAGATAATAATTTACAACCCTATTTTTTAATAGTAAAATCCTTATAATTTATCACAAGCCTTTCTTCTCCCTCTTCTTTTCTCACTAAAAAAGCAGGGCTTGATTACTTGCTAGTGATGGGAGAATCAAATATGGTGTATTCAAAAGCACCCTTGTATTCAAATACTTTATCTCCATTGAGTATTTCTAACAGACAAGTTTAGACTTGGCTTACTTCCTTCCCGCAATCCATTGTTTCTTGATTATTTGGAATTGCCCTTACCAAAAAAGTGGAAAAATCCTTTGCCTTTTTGTGCCCCCTACAAACATGTCATACACATGAACTTCAGAAAAAATATATTTGTTTACCTGCTACTTCAATCTCGTCTGAAAGATTCTTTCATACTGTAGGTTTTGTCACCAGTGATCGTACAAATAGATTGAAGCCAAAGCTTTGAAGTAATTTTCTTAACAACTGCCTTCTGGGAAAGCCCGGGTTTAAATTTCAAACATTCTGAACTTTCTCAATTAACAAATGGTTTGGACCAGTAGAATTTTGTTTACCCCTTCTATTTTGGTTTTGAAGGAATGTTTGTTCACTGCTTCTTGGCCATCCAGTCATTCACGTAATGCCCCTTCTCCCTACACTTATAACAAATGACAACTATCTTATTATTAATACTTTTAAAATAATTCAAATATTTGGCCTGTCCATAATTCATGGCGCACCAAAGGAGTGTGGACGAACAGGACCTGACCTCCTTCCAGGAGCATTTTATTTCAAAATAATTGATTTTTTAATAGTCTGTTTCCGACTAAAAAGAACATTGATGTTGGAACTTTGAAATCAGTCATAATCAAATATTGTATATAAACTTAAACTATTTTAATTTATGAAATACTTGGCACCACACATATAATAATTCAAGTTTGTTCAAAACATTAAATGTTTGAATTTCACTAACAAACATTAGCAACTACGAAGGTTAGGTTAGTTCTTACTATTTTTTTATGCTTCTACCTGTACCCAGTACAAAATGTACTCTTTCTGATTTAGAATCATACGTAACAGTTTACTCGTAACAGGAACAACGTTAACCGTGTAATGTACTCGTACTTGTCTAGAATCATACATTATGGAGTATTCTTAAAATGGCACAGTTACTTGTTCAGCTACTGTTACTGCTAAACAAGTCCCATTACTCTGTACCAGGGAGGGTGGTAAATGTGTAAAGTCAAGTATATATATCGTAAATGTACTTGTAACAGTAACCTGTACCGGGTACTTTCGGTTTCCAGTAACTTGTACTCTCGAGATAGATGAGTATCCATTACAAAGTATCTGTTACATGACAGACATGATCTTGTGACAGTAGTGAGTGAGTTGGCCAGCTCTGAGCAGTTCTGTACTGTATTAGTTTGTTATCATTTGTTGTTACTACAAGTACAAGTACTACAAGGTAATGTGGTTTACAAAATTACACGCTCAAGATAATGACTGAGATTTCCATAACGTACCCAGTGCCAAATTTTGTGGACCACCTGGTCAGGAATAAAGTTAGGATGGTACTTAATTTAATAAAAACTTTATTTTCATACTATTCTAAATTCTAAAATTACATAGCCTTCTCAGTTACACTTGTATCTTGTTTAAACATTTGGTCTTAGTCGGATCATAAGTTCCCAGTTAGGAAGTTTCAAAGTTGAAGTTTGATTTAAAAGCGCGGAAATCAGTAATTTTCGTTTTTATCAATATAAAACTGAAACTTTGTGTTAGTAAACAGTTTAATGTATATAAACACACATATTAAGCCAAACTTTTAATATAAATTCCATTATTGTAGCTCTATTAATTAGTTTCTGATCCGAGAGTAGACATCAAGGTTTATCTTTGGTCTTGTTTTGTGATTTAAACTTAACTTTTTTATTCAATATTTTGTTAGTGTTATAATTTAATTTATTTTTATTTAAATACATTTCATAAAAAAACTGTATTTGTTGCAGAATATTATAATTTTTTTGTATAAATCTCTTGATGATTGGTGGTAGAGTGGTTTTACTGTAAACTTTATACATTCTGACATGATCTTTGTCCTCCTTTCATTAGTTCAGAAGTACTATAAGATAACAATTTTAGGATCTAATACTTTAAAAATTTCCTGGACCCCCTCCCTGTTAATCTGGGTGGTTTCCATGCCTGTGACTCATTGGTGTTCCGGATATCCTACAAAGAAGATTGTGAAGGTTCAGAAAACTGCTACCTGAGGCTGTGAAATTGCAGATCATTCAGTCACTGGTGTTGTTGGTGTTCTACTACTGTTTTCCAACTTATGGCAACAGCATTTCAAAAGACAGAGCAAATGGGATTTAAAGAATGCAGAACGCCGCATTGCAGTTCGTCTGGAATGTAAGGAAATTGATCACAACTTAAGAAAACAAGCATATTGTTAAGGTTAATTAAGATCTAAATTAACTCCTCGCCATTTCAAAATTCTTTATGGCTCTCCCAAAATCCACAAACCTAGTATCTCTCTCCGATCTATAATTAGTTATCTTATAATTACCACCTTGCAGGGAATTTTCCAAGTCCTTTTGGATATTTTACCACCATTGGTAGAAAAAACTGATTCTTATCATAAATTCTAGGAATTTTGGAAAGAAGTCAAAATCCCTGAAGTTGGCAAAATTTTGACATTGAAAGTCTATTCACAAATGTATCAGTTCCAGAAACTCTTGAATCATTGAATTACATCTTAAACAAGATCAAACATTAAATGAAAGGACTAAACTTCCTGTGCCAGTAATTATGGAACTGTTAGAACTATGCACTCAATGTAATTATTGTCAGTTGGAGGATAAAATTTACCGTCAAGATGTAGGAGTGGCAATGGGTTATTCACTGTATCCTATTTTTGCCAGTATATTTATGGAGAAATTTGAGCAAAAAGCCTTGGTTTTTAGCTCAGCTCAAACCGAAGATTTGGTAGAGGTATGAGGATGATACCTTTGTTGTTTTTCCTCATGGAGACACTAAATTGAATGAGATTTTTCATCACATTAATAGTATTTCTCCTTCAATCCTCCTTACAATGGAAGTGAAAGTCCACAAGGTTTTTAAAAGAAAACACACAGGAAAATATATAAATTACCAATCAAACCATCAAAACTCTGTCAAAAAGGAGTGGCCTACTTCAGTACAAGACAATTAAACATAAAATTTCTCGTGGTCGTATATTAATGGAAATGTCACATCTCCAAAATCTCAGAACTTCTTTGGCTACCAGAGAAAAAACGGGCGAAAAGAATCTAACTATTAAGTACAAAAATGGATTACTTGTAATAGTGAACAAGGCAAGGTTTTTATCACCAGAATGTCAACTGAATGAGAAGTAAGTTACAAAAGTTAAATTCATCTGTAAGCATATCAGACTCTCGACTGTATTGTCCTTACTGAAACTAATCTATCTGAAGATGTTAAGGATTCTGAAATTATTACAAACAATGATAATATATAAAGGGTTTTCTTCTTCTATTGAATAAATAATGTCTCATGGGCGTTCAAGGATGAGGTCATTGTTGTTGGTGATTTTAGTCTAACAGGAATCAATTGGGACAACCCTGTTTTCTCCATAAAAAAGCCCAATACGGAGTCACAGTATGGTTTTAAGAAGTTCATCTAGAATGAACCAATAATAAAAAAAGGCCACTCTTATCCCCTTATTTTTTTCTGCCATCTTGTTTCTGCTGTGATTGCCATTTACTACTAGCCTCTATACCATTATTTACAGAATTATTTTTTAATAATTAACAGACCTGTACTCAGACAGGTTATTTTGGACAATTTTACTGGGGCCTGGGCCTTCAGTTGGGCTCCACCACATATCTATTTAAATGGACCATATCAACGAATGCTGTGGTGGAAGGGCATGACAGGGTCCGCCGAATATCTTTTCCAGGGCCTGCAAAAGCTGAGTATGGCCCTGATATTAGAGTTTAGTTTTATTTTAGCATTAGTTTGCATGGAATAGACACAACATGGCTATTGTCATTGTGACAACATCCCACGATGTCTGGTATGATTTGTTTATTTCAACCTTGATTGTAATGTGCTAGGTTAGTCATTCACCTGAGGAAGAGATCAGATTGCACATCTCAAAATGTAGTGTTACTGATTATTTTGTATCACTGAACAATAGCAAATATTCGTAAAAAGCCTGTTTCATAGAAGATTAGTCACAAAAGTATTCCCAAGAAAAAGGAATGATTAGGAAGTGTAACACCTAACATATTGAGTCATCATCTTTGTTTACAGATTGTTATCTTATCAGATATGGTTCAATAATGCACCTCTTACAATACAACTAAGGACAGGTCTTGCCTTCATTTTTAGCTTTATGAGGAAAGGAAATAAGGCAATAATTACTAGTAAAATATGTTTATTTGATACATTGTCATGCAACAAGGAATTTTGTTAATACATTTTTATTTAGATTCACAACATTTTAGAATCAAACAGTGCTTGTGAGTAGCCAACTATACTGAATATAAGAGCTGACAAGCACAACAGCACATATTATTACAAGAGCTTTACAGGTAGCCATTAATACTGGATACAAGATTGGATGGATAGAACAGGAAAATTTGCTTAAGGTTAAAATCTGCACACATTAACTATGCATATGCATGCATCAACCTTATTAATAGATGATTGAGCATTCTGACAAATTAGTCTCAGTATTTTTTGTTGAAAATGTTATGCGTTGTTCTCAATTGATCATTCTTGTTGCTGGATTTGATGTCCTCCCTAACTTGCATTTGCAGTAGTCTGAACTGTGTAGTTTTATGCAACAATAGTGTCAATTTTCCATTAACACTCAATATCATGTAGCAATCTATGTTTGGGTGTATTACAGGAACAATATGACTTATAACCTTAAAGTTAATAGAAATTCTAGATTCTCTCCAAGTTTGATCTAAAACAGTTTTTGGTCACAATTAAAGTTACTTAAATAATTAGTATTTTTATAAAAATTATTTAAGTAACTTTAATTCATAAAAATATCTATCAAAATATTATTGATATGAGTACGAATTAATATTTTGACTACTTACCAGAGCAAATATTATTATTTCAAATTTTTAATTGATATTTTATCTTTGCAATATATTTAAGAAAAAACCGCATGTAATTACAACAAACTGTTTGAAAGTTATGATGAACTTTTGAATATTAACTGAATATGGTAAACAAATTTGATTTTTTTTATATGTTGCCTAAAGGGATGCCTGCAACTTAAAAAAAAAGAATTTCGCTTTCCAAAGAATGTGTACTGTCTCCGGGCATAAAATGACCTATTAATGTACTATCTGCATACAATTGTTTTACTGGACAAGTCTCAAAAAGGTTTAAGAACTGCGAACATCGGTGTGTCAATAATTTTATTTACATTAAACTTGCGCTAAACTATTGGGATTAGAACTTCAAGTAGAATCAGCAGTCAATTTTTTAAAATTTGAAGTCTGATTCCAAGAATCTGGATTCTACTGTCATTAATAATAGGAGAAGTTGTTTTGTTCTGAGTATTCAAATCTATTCACCCATTTCACTAAGTTTTAGTCCACAGTTTCCAAAAAAGGATATTTAACAAAAATTTTTTTAAAGGCTCCAATACTCAAGATGATGGATACAGCTACTGCTTGCACTTGCTTTCATAAGAATTCATACCCAGTCAAATACACACTAAAAATACAGCTCACCAATGCTAAAACTTTAGTATGAGCATGTGGAATGAAGTAATGAGTATTTGATTCTTGCCTATAAAAGTGTTTTAATATCATTATAGGGCCTTGCTAAACACCACTTTACAGTCTGTCTCACAAAGTAGTCCATTAAAAACAGCATTAAGCATATATAAAAAAAACTTAGTGTTAACTTATGCTTAACAATAAAGATAAATTATCCTTCACCAGCACTCATCAGGTAAATCTGATAATACAAAAAATTATTAAATGTACTAAAGGTTGGTCTAAACACAGTAGTAGAAATGTTTTAATGACATATAAGGAAGGAAAGAAAGTCTGTCTGAGTTAAGTGAAACAATATTTATTTTAACTTTGTTTCTTGTTCTCACCTATCAAATAGCACAAACAAATTTACTTTTTCGAACTAAATTGTTTTCAATTAGATTTCTGGCTACATCTTGATATAATTTCTTATCCTACAATCACAAAACCTTCACAAGCAACATGGTGAAAAATTCTCTCAAAATACTAACTTACCTGTTGGCACTAAAAAATCACAATATAATCTTAAATTCTAATACGTTCTTTATTTTGATTTTAAAATTTATTATTTTTATACATAACAGACTGGCTCAAAAGTTATGTAGCTTGTACACATAATAGCCAACACATATGGTATTATTTTTGTACAACTTAGTGATAATAAACAATTTAACTTATATAACTAATGGTAACATAACTCAAATACAAAGACTCAAGAAAAGCTTAATGAACACCAGAACAAAGATTAACATTTTCATATAAGATTTGTGGCATATTCTAATTGAGAGAGCAATCAATTAAAAATTATGCATGGGCCAATAAGTTTTGTAGCTTTTGATTCTTTAAACCAAGGTAACTTTGGTTTTAAGATCATTTATATATGAGTATGAGTAATTAATTACATTTTTAACACCGTAGATATTATGTTAATTGAGTTTAAGTTTTGTAATGTGGGTTTTGTAATGTTCCCTTTTCAAAAATATTATTTTTTGTTCATGTCATATTTTTTAACCAAATACAAATAAATCTCATCATCATCATGTGTACAGTGGCCAGGTGTGGATGTCTCTCACTACATAACAGAGTAAGATATAAAAAACAAAGTGTTCTTGTTTATCTCTGTGAGTATGTCCTCATTAAGTTTTATCCTGAAAGTTTAAATAGCTTGGCAGCCTTCTTGGTCATTGGGGCTGCTGGTTTCCGACTGTAGCAGACTTATTGGCAACCTCCGGCTTCTTCCCTTCTTTCGTGTTGTCCGGTGCTTTCTCGACAGTTTCACCAATGGTGGACTTGGCTCCTTCAGCAAAGGATTTAATCAAAAGCTTGAACACCACCGTGATGACGCGTTTTCAATTTAGCTGGGTGAGAGCACAAGGTGGTACGGCCAATCTGAGGTACTTTTTGACAGACAGAGCCAGTTTTTCAGTGTCCACTTATAGATTTCCACCTTGTAGTTGACCATGATGAACTACTTGATCGCCTGCAGACTAGCTGTTGCCCTTTTTCAGGTTCTTGATGGCTGTCATGTTCTTCTTTTCAAGATCACCATGTCCTACATCAGAATGTGAGCTGGCTTGAAGCTGGAATTCTTACTGCCATCCATTTTCTTTCCCTTTTACAGTGTGGGAACAGCTGGCACTGGTGCTGTAGTAGTGGAATCGGCCATATTCAATATTTCAATACCAGGGTGATTAAATATCAGACTCCTATACCACAGCTCCAGTACACACAACTTCTACGTCAAAGAAGGTGAAGACAGCAGGAAGCTCTGCACCAAACCAGTTCACCATCCAATTTCAGACATAGCAGCCATCAACGACCTGAAAGAGTGCAGGAGCAGGCAATTAAGAAGTACATCATGGTCAAGTACAAGGTGGAAGCCAAGCAACTGGCTCCGTTTATCAGAAAGTACCTCAAATCGGCTGTAGCATCCAATGCTCTCACACAGCTGAAAGACAAGGGTGCCATCGGCTCGTTAAGGTTGTTCGTTAAAATCCCTACAAAGGAGCTAAGTCCACCAGCAGTAAATCCATCAAGAAGGCCATAAAGAAAGCCCCGACCTAAAAAAATAAAAAGAGAGAAGAAGTTTGCCAAAACACCTGCCGCAGCGAAAAAGCCAGCTGTCGCTACCAAGAAGGCTACCTAGCACAAATCTTCCAGTAAGGAAAAGTACATCACCAAGCCACCAAAAAAGACGCACAAGTCACACAGATAAAACTCATTGACCTTCAAACTAATAGCTATGTGTTCTTTTTATGTTATCAAGGGAAGTAGAGAAGAATCAATCCAAATAAGGATCACCTGCGTAATTTGTGACCTTATTATTCTTCTTGTGAATAATAGGCTAAGGCTGCTTTCATGTCTTCTCTTTCCGAGCAACTGCTTGCACTAGTTCATTCATCTCCTTGCCTCAAAATTTTCATGTTATCTTTTAAAGTCCAATCTATCTTAAATATTTTATTGCTACTTTACATTGTCATGTTGTCTTCCGGAAAGGAGGGCTTGAGAGGTCCATGACCCCTCAATCCATTATTATTATTATTATTATTGGCAAAAATGAATGCAACAGAAATAAGGTTAACTGATTTGACTCAGGGGGTGATTAATATTGATCATATATGGAATTACTCTTTTGAGGATTTAGCACACACAAAAATCAAAACAACGTAAAAGAGTGATGCCATATAATTCAAAGGAAATTAAATCAAATAATAAAATTTTGTAAAAATATTTCTTTATTATTAACCACTATTATTCATTTATAATTTCTTATTACTGTGTAATTTCATTTTTTGGGAGATATGTAGAAATCTATTAAGTTACTCCAATAACAAAAACATATTCATTACACAAACACGAATAAACGTATCTTGCACTGGATAATTTGACTAAACCAGGCCTGATCACAGAAATATATCCATCTGTATTAATGGATCTGAGAATAATTTGTCCAAAATGTAAAGTTTACACTTCCTAAACCGATCAAGGTTTAAACTATTAAACTAAATTTTAATACAATATTTGGATTTAAAGCAACAATATTTAGTTGAAGCTCTATAACACTTTGATTTATATATGGACCTGTAACTTATATCACTATTTGTTTCACTGATATGTTTACAAGTATTATTGATATATCAGTACGTTTTTATAGAACATTGTAACATAATTTCTTCTCTAATTTTATGATTTTAACATATTTATTAGAGACATGCAATGTAGACATTTACATTCTACTAATACCATAATAGACTGGTTACCTCGAAGTAAATCTTAAGGTATAAGTAAGTTCCTTCACAAAGATTGGCGACATAAAGTAACAGTACTGTTGTTTTCTCTTAATAAAACAAAAAAACTTGTATATGATAGTTAGCTCCTATTATAAACACTTAAACATAATTGCCATTTTAATATATAAATACTTTCATTGTAACAATCATGAAAGAATCCAATTGAAATTCAATACCCAAATTTATATTAACACTGTGAGACACACAAAGCAGGGATTCCCTGTCAGAGTACGTAGTTAATGGAGGGTGAACTCTAGGGCATTATCCCTCTACTCCTCCTACACACCATTGTATTTTTAGTTGACTAATACTCATCACTTCAAGTAATTAATTAAAACATTTTTATGTATATTGGCTTTTTGATTATTGAGAATATTGACAAAACAATATTGAGGTTCATGAGTTGAGGAGGTATAAAGCTTCTTGTATGAAAAAATTGAACTAAATTAGGTTCTATTTAACTGCTCTTTCCCATACAAAAAGAATGCAAGTGTTTGGCCATTTCATTATTTCAGTCTATTCATCTTCACATCATTAGCTATATGGCACAAGCCCAACGTTTTGTCACTCTAATGTCATTGAATAATTGGATCATCTAATTTACTACTTTGATATTACGAAATACCCACTTTAATTATTCAAAACATTAAAGAATAAGTTAATGAAAATTTAAGTGGGTGATAACTTCAGGTGTCTAAGACGAATGTTTCAAAGACTAAAATTCCAAAAAGAACATTAACACTTCAGTGTTGCACTTTGAGTGCTCAGTTATGTATATCACTCCTGCATCGTTTCTGACAAACCAAGACACAATTCATAGTTATAACATTTATATTAATATATTTAAATTATTAGGCCTTACATAGAAGCTACCATACATCAAAGAAACAAATATACTAGATCTATTTGAAAAGTGAATGCTATTTTCATACAAATCTCTACATCACAGCAGTCAGCACCTCTTGTGTGCGTACTAAACACATTACACGCTTTTGCAAGAAGCAAGCTTTGTCTACACTTATTACTGGTTTATTGAAATAACTGAGGTAGTAAAACTGTGGAAATTAGGAATCTGCTGAGAATCACCAGCAGGAAAGTGAATTATAGAGATCAAATAATGGATAGAAAATGGGTTATCCCTTCAAGACTCACAGTTAAAATTTACTTAAGCCCTAACTGATAGCCGATAACACTGACCAATTGGAAACCAATTATCAGTTTATCTAATCCATTGTAAACTGATAGACACGGCACAGTCATTGGTCAATTTCCCACCATAATCTGGCATTAACCACCTAAGTAATATGAATTAATTGGCAGTAGTGTACTGCCCATTTATATTTCATTTTCTATAGTTCATATGCGTAATATTGTTTGTTATGAGCTGACAGATATGTAAAGGCCATGTGGCATACAGTGGACTGGCAACCCCCAAGTGAACCATTTATGTACAGTGTTAGTTGTTATTACGCCTTTAGTCTCAGCAGACCACTAAGTGTGGCATTAACTGATCTCTAGCACACCTCAGGTGAAATTACAGGTAGTTGTCCTCTAAGCTCGGCAGGACACACCTGGGAACTGGTTGTATTCGGAGTCTCCACTCAGTGACTGCTCAAACATGTATGTCACTCTGATTCAGATTTAAATGTCAGTATTTGAGCTTTGATGCTTTAAATTACTGGGATTTAAAAGCATTTCTTAAATACTTACAATGTCTACTAGCTTTAAGTTTAAAATTGTATTCATACTTTTCTCATAAACATACAAAGTAGTATGATTTAAGCTATAGTTTTACTTAATACATTTATAGGATACACATAACAGCAACTGTGTCACTAGCACTCAGATTTACAAACAACTCTAAACAATGTTTGCTATGGTATGTATTTCAAATAGTGGAAATATGAGTTTAGTTCCTTATTTGTCTGAGAGAGTACATAACGTTACAGCCATACCTGGATAAGGATTAAATTTTATAACTGCATAATAAAGTGGGTCACTCAATGTGGGTCACTAAATATGGCCCACTGAGCTGAAAGACCGTAAATTTCTCATCCTAATTAAATAAAATTGCCATGGCACCAATTGTGGCCCCGATCTGAGAGAACAATCGCATAAGTTGAGTACCAGTTTCTAAAAGTTAAAGTATTTTTGTTGTAATTATTAGTTGTGTGACTTTTAAAATTATTTTATATGTTTCTACAGCTTATAACACATAATATTAATTGTGTGGTATAGACTTTTAAACAAATTCAAACTTTTGCAATTTGAAGCCAAAAACCAGTATCATTCTAAAAACCTGCAATTATTCACCCTTCACTATGATAAATTTGCATGTATTTTGGTAATAATATAATGAAATGATAAATCTAATTAATTATCATAACATTTATTAAAATTTTAAGTTAAAGATTATTTTACCAGGCTAAGTTAGAAAGTAGCCACACTCGTTTTTGTTTCACTTTGTTTTCTTAGCAATGGCCGCTATACCCATAAGAACAGGTAATTATCATTTTATTAGTAATGAGAAACAATCCTCATATTTAATTTAGTAAGAACATTATATTTATAAACCCAGCTTTCAGAGCCCCATCATATTCTCTTACCACTCAATTAAACAAATCTTGCTGTCAATTAATTTTGGCAGAGTTAAAAAGCCAAAAATAAAACCATATCCATAGAAATTAATTTTTACTGATTTTACTAAAAATTAAATATTTTATTCAAATATAAAAGAGTATTGTTTCATAACTAACTCTGTTTGTTTCTCATGTACTAGGGAGATCTTGACAAAGCTGTGTGTAGCCGACAGGAGAGATGCCAAAAGCTATGATCTACAGTAGTTACTAAATACTGTATATAGTATTCATTCATATTTTCCCAACGATTGGTTGTAACTTATATGCCTTTTAACTAAACAATTATTTATGTGATATGAACAACTCACACTAAGCCTATAACAAATGAGTAAGTAATTTTGTCTAATCTCACACATCCTAATTTAACAACACACATATTGTGGATTAGCACAAGGTAAATTCACTACAAATACAATATAAAAGGCCTGATAAACAAATAAACATTGTACAAAAATAATACATTCTTGATGAGAGATTATTACTCTTATTTATAAAACTTGACCGTTGGCACCAGGACTAGTACAAACAGAGAACAAAATACTTCTTTACTTAACCATGATATTAGAAATAGGTAAATTTGGATAAAACCTGGATTTTATCATAAAACTCAGTTAGATTTACCTGTTATTATTCAATTTCAATTGTTTAACTAAAATTTTTAACAATAGGCTACCATTATATAATACTTTGTTTAATACTGATTTTTACAGTGGAAATAAATTCCTGAATATACAACTAGACAATACATTTAACCTTATCTATAAATATGCTGGTACAGAGGTTTAATCCATTGAGGAAGCAATATTTTTCACTCTACTACACATTAGCAGCATTAATAAAATAACAGTTTTTAAGTTTTAGTTAAACTGTAGTGACTTGTTCTTTTATTAAACAAAAAAGTAAATTAATTAAGTTAAAGTAAAAAATTTGTTTTTTTATTTCCTTAAACTTATTATCTAAGAAATATTTTGTCGAAACTTGAAAGCAAAGTATTTTTTTAAATAGGATATAAGTTTGAAGAAAGATTTTTATATTAAGAAAATGGAAATCTTTATATATAAAATAGTTTAATTAATTTCTTGTCAAACATAAACATGATTCAATACAAAACAAACCACTGACTGTACACAAACAAACAAGATTAGCCTGTTGATCATAAAGAACAAAAAAATCAGAGCCACAACTATGAATATCTGGCAACATAATTTCAGTCTGTAACAAAAACAAACAATATGTTCTTTGAAAAAAGCCAGTTTCATCTTTTAACTCTTGGTCAAAACATAGCAGTATGAGTTTAGTTCATCAGTCTTACTCAATGGATTAATTTGTGTCTAGAGTGAGATACAAATTATAAATACCTACATAAAAATAAAACTTTACTGAATATTCATCAAAGTTAGTAATCATTCAATATTAATATCATGTTACTATGAGGCACATTTTTTAAGTAAGGGCCTTTTTCTGTTTTACTCTTGCAGTTTCCTTGTGCACAGCAAGGAGTGTGTGTCACTTCCCGTCATTAAACACCAACAACCAGGTGGCAGTTCTGCAGCTAACCCATATGCTTTGTCATGTGTCTTAAAATATTCTTTATTGAATGACCCACCAATTGTTTGATACGGTTAATGAATTACGGTTTTTGGATGGTATGTAACGTGCCAACTACATTCACCATCAAATTTGTGAGAAGTATCGATCCCAATGCCATCGATCCCAATCCCATCGATCAAGGAAAAGTGTCAAAATAGATCAGAAAGCTTAAAAACAGCAATCAAAATGTTCATGGCCATTTGATGTCCAAGTGATCAATAGAGGCTACCAGTAATCACAGATACTCCACCTTTTTCAGCAATTCAACCAATTGAAGCACTACAACAATAATGCAAAAAAGAGAATGGCTGTGAAATGTTTCTGGATAGGCAACAAGTTTCTATGAAGAGGATTTTTACAATTTATTTGTAAGGTATGAAAAGTTTCTAAAAACACAAGGTAACTAAGTGAATAATGAAGATATTTAGTAATCAATAATCAGTCTAAAATTGGTTTGGAAATAAGATTTTTCTTTTGTTTTATTAAATAAAATGGTCCTTACTTAAAAAAGACACCCCATGTAATAAACATAAGATTTTAGGTTACAATATTTCCATGAGTTTGATTAGTTTGCATTATTTTTATTAATAATATATTCATTATGAAGACGTGACTATACTAAACTCTGCATTCCAGTAATATCCAGGTTACTAAGATCGTCAGAACACACTATACAAAAATTTGCTTAAAAATATTATTGCAACATTGGTTAATTTACTGTACCTCAAAGAAAATATTAATTTCTGACCTTGAGACATTAGGCACTAAAACCCGGTGATACTCCAAAGTCAAGACAATTCACAAGAAAGGAAGGAAGTTATAATGTATGAGAATGAAAGAAAGATATGTATGAAGCCTACTTTTCCTTTCTTATTTATTAAGTGAATTACATGTTTGCTACATATTTTTCCCTATTTGTTTTTATTTCTTATAAACAACTAGTTTTACCACTAATGATTTGACACAATATATGAGTGGTAATTTAGCTTATAAAATGTATCAGTAACACATCAAAAATCTAAATAATCTTGACTAGAGGACAGCTACATTCAAGTTTTACTAGAATAATGGAAGTTACTTTATGAAAACTAGCCTTAAATAATAAAAAAAACTATATGGCGTCTCTTATTATTTTGTGAGGTAATTATTTGATTATTTATTCATTGGTATACAGGTTGTTTTAAAAGTTACAAAAAGATTTGAGAGGACTATATATTTTTAAATTGCTAAACTAGGAGTTTGCAACTGTTTTCAAAGTATACAATCAAATACAAAAAGTATACATCAATTTGTGTTAACACACCGTACATAGTATGCTATTATACCAAGTCGGGTTGCTGTATACTTCCTTTATCAGAAGTAGAGACACGTTACAAGTATACATAATGTTCGCTTACACTGAAGTCCCTAAAAAGAATTCATCAATGTGGTCTTTGTAAATCATTACTGAATTAAATATTTCAATAACTGATTATTCTTTTTCAACACTCTATACACAGTTTTGTTTTTACGCATATTTTGTATCCATGGTGTAATAAAAGAAGTATTGGCCATTTGCTGTGACATCATCTTGGGTAGCAGGCTACACGTGGCTTATTAGATAATATCTCACATATATTCTCTAATTTTGTAGTCTCTCACTATAACTGCACTAAAGAATTTTTTGGTTAATGACATTTTTATATAATAACGCAACAATATTTTTAAGACATCTCAATTCTTTAAATATACCAATGGATAAGATTATATAGAAAAAGATCTAATGATTTATAGAAGATCTAATGTTCTATAAATGAAATTAAAATATACCAAATTGTTCAAAATTAAACACTCTAAAATTTATTCTAAGCTTATTTCTGGATGGCATGTCATCTAGGTATGGTTAGTTTTGTTAGGAATGTAAACAATCCAGGGACAGATTATGCCGTACAATATATTGTATAGCATACTTTATATTTTCTGATTGATTATTTACTATAGTTTAAACTCTAATACAAAAATAAAATACTTTCTTTAACGATGATTTTGATTTAAGTAATTTTAACTTCATAATACGTCACAGTTTTATGGTGTTTACCAAACACTTTAAAGTTGTTTTATTTCATATGTGATGTGTGATTACCAAAAAATTCATGATATTCGTATGTGATTTGAAAAGCAATAACAAAACACAGTTCTTCTACTGTTAGATTCCAATGATTGAAAAAGCAAAACTAACTGGTTGTTGAATGATAACCTCATAATCAGTATAACAAAAAAGCATTCCATTCCAACCAGAAAGAATGGTCTTTAATCTTTCACTTCCATATGTGTTAACTCATACAATCACTGAAAGCTGAAGTTGTGACAGAAAAAGGCTACAGTCTTATTATGAAGTGGCATTTCAAACTGTCATATAGTTAATGATAATACTTAAAACTAGGGATGGGTCAATTCTGATACTCGATATCACAATACCTTGCTTTTTAGGGGTATCAACAATTCTCAATACTGTGGCTCTTTTTACTTGATTCCAATACCAATATTTTATTACAAAAATCTGAATAAAATCACCAGAAATACTTATACATGAGAATTAAGGTTACGATTGGAAAGTCACTACTTCATAATAGTGAAGTACTAATACGATCATGGTGATGTGTAGAAGCTGAATCTTGAAATAAGTCTACAACAGCAAGATCGCCAGTACACAAATTCCCGTAAATCGTGTTATTATCGTAAATTGTGTACAAATAAACATACATACATACAATAATTACCATAATTTAAAAAATAATATTTTGTTCACAGTTCGTATTCTCATATAATTAAGACTAAGCATCACTGCGATTCTGTTGCATCTACTCATGGACAAGAGCTGTGTGGCAGTGCAAAAATACCGATTGCTAAAATGTATTGTTATTGTACTTCCTGTATAACAAAATATAGACAAATAACCAAATCAACAAGTTATAGTAATTTTGTAAGTAATATTGGATTTCAGTTTTTATTTTCTTTATCAGATATGTATGTGCATCATCGTGCGTCTGTTGCATTTATGTGGGCAGGACATAACCTGATCAGAAGGATATTCCTCTTCACAGAGTGTGTTCTTTTACTGTCTCTAAGGCAAAGAAGAGGAATATCCTTTCAGTCTGGTATAGGTAAGCCTGCTCTTCCTATTTTATACAAATTCTTTAGCTATTCATTTATTTGTTATTAATAATAACTGTATCAAGAATGCTGACCTAATTTTGGTATCGGTATTGAAATAGAATTTTTCAGCCTATTACTACTTAAAATGTTACATGCAATCGGACTTTATGTTTTATAATAAATCAAATTTTAATACATTGGATTATATGTTGTTAACACACGCTTTCGTATATTGTGTATAGATTGTATGTTTATGTCTATCAAAAAAGGTAATGCTAAATATAAGAAAATATATAAAACTCTATGTGAAACAGGTGTTTATTGTTGCCATCACCAATTACCATTTTAAAAATCAATTTGCCTCTAAAATTGAAAAAACATTCAATTACATTGGACTATATATTTTTAAAAGTAAATTATGGAATGAACGTTCTTACTATATTTATGAATAAACCTTATTTTTAACACGGATTAGATAAAATTAATATGTGAGATTATGTCTTCCACTGCTATGAAGATGTTTTCAACTCAAATCATGAATATCCATTTAGTGCAGTTGCAGTAAAAGTCTAGATAAACAGATTAACCAAGGTAGTGTCACGCACAAATCTACTCAAAAACTTATGTCCTCATATCTCGTACATTTATTTTATATCATTGCACCATTTTTTGAGCTTAAAGGTACCAGCCTTAATACATTTGTTGTATTTTTTTACCAAGATTACAAATGAAGATAAGTAAATATTCATACGGGATATATTAATTTAATAGTTTATTTCTACAGAGCACATAATTTGCAAATTTTTGTTACTATAATCTTAAAAATGTAAGCACATTAAACAAAGGTTTTATCACAAGAACTTAGCATTTATGAAATAAAAGAAATATTTCAAAATGTGGTATATGACTAGAACTTACAACAAATTTAAAATGCTAAATTTACGTGAAGAACAAACAAGAAATGGTATTCACATCATGTTAATACCACTTATAAGACAAGGCAGGGGTGCTAAATATGACATCATACTTGAGTTTGATCAATAAGGAATTCCAGGGATGAACATCAATGCATAATGACAATAATCTAAACACTGACATCACAAAATCAGTACAAAATGGTGAATTGAAGAATTTAGAATTGAAATTGGCCCAGTATTAGGTTTTAGCAGAACGCCACTAAACCTCAAATAAACATAATGTGATCATATGATCAAATAAAAATCAACTTATTTACATATAATCACTAGAGCCCCCAGTGGTGATGCTGGGGGGTTTGCCTGTCACATTTAAGTTTTTCAGCAGTCCACAGCTGTTGTACCCCAGTGAGGGGGGGAGGCGCTTGTCATAGAATTTGGCTGTGGAGAACCCGAATATTTCTCATGAAGGTGAGACTAGTCAAAAGGGGAAGATGGAAACAGCTCTCTTGGTGAATCCCAACCAAGTAGAGAGAGCTTCTTAAACATCCCAGCTCTACTGTAAATAGTTTTATGTCTTTCTGGTGATATAAGACAATAAAACATAAACTTATTATGTTTATGTTCATTATATATGTGTTGTAAACTTGTACAAAGAGACAGGAAATATAATCACCGCTTCATTCATTCATTCAATGAGCCTTACATGCAAGCACATAAGTGTGTTTGATTGAGTTAATAGCACATTCATGACATCAGAGCCTCAAGCCTTACCTTCTAGACGGTATTAATCAAAAAATTAGTACCGTCTAGAAGGCAAGGCTTGAGGCTCTGATGTCATAATTATATGTTAAAAAATAAAATAGAATGTGTTGATACAGGCTAGAGGGCATCTAATTAAATCTTCATATAGTAAAATCACACCAATAAAAAGGGCCGGAAAGGATTATTTAACAAATTCGCAATATTACTCAAAATACAAATACATTATGCATCGATGTTTTATTATTTTTAACAATATAGTTTTGTATATATTAACTTATTTAGTTCAACTATTGTAAAAAAATAAAACCTGTGTCTAATGAATAGACAGAATAAGTACATTAATTTGGCTATATGACACCCGACCATACTGGCACAATCAGTATGAGCAATAAAGTAACACAAATTCCTAAACAATTAAAATAAACCTTCCACAACACTCATGCTACTAATTTATTTAATTTAATTGCTTGTTAACTGTGAAGTAATAAACGTCCATCTTAAATGCTTCAATAATATTTATGTTAAAAAAAATACTTTCAAATTACATTCTAAAACCAATTTTATACACTATAATAAATTAATATACAGTAAAAATAAGGTTAACAAATATTAATAAAAACTAGCTTAATTACATATATTACATAAAAAGCTCCTAAAAATTACATTGAATCATGTAGCTCAAAACTCAAGTGCATTTGAGTAGTTTTATTCTGAAAGTGCATGATGAAAAGAGCACCGCTTTATTAAAGTTCTGCTACTCAAAAGAAATCACTTACAAGCTAGTATAGTATATTTACAAATATTAATATTTAAAACATAATTAAAATAATACTCACTATGGAAAAAGGACTTTGTTTACTAAACAGTCTCATTAGTTTATTAAATTATGGAATGGAATTCATACTAGCCTTTCTTAAATGTCACAATTTAAAGATTTGCATGTACACATTTCACTGCTACTGTTATTATAATTTTACCCCACTTTGAATTAATATCGTAGTCAACTAGCATTTATGAAACTGCCAATGGGCACATGGTGGTCTCTTATATCACACAACTACTGATTTAATTTGATTTATTTTGCTGGTTGGCCTTTTACTTTTCGCTTACATTTACTTGTTCAGGTGAGTGTATGAAACAATGGTGTAGTCTGACTTATTGTCTTTTAACAGAAGTAAGAGCGAAGTCTTTCTCATAGGCATCTCAGAGAACAGGAGTCTTTTCCATCGCAAGTTTCCCTTTGAAAAAATTATTTTGATTATAGTTTTTAAATTTGTAGTAATAAACTTCCATGAAGAACAATAACTTGGACATTTGATACGTAGTATGGAAAAAAGAATAAAGAAATATCAGGAAAACTAAAAACCCAATATGATACCTGTGGGGCGAACATATACTACTTACAAATTTTGTGTATAATATTGTAAAGATGAGGAATCACAAAGTGACGAGTGAAGGATGATATTTCACAAAGTGACGAGTGAAGGATGATATTTAAAATAATAAATATTAAATAACATTATTTGAAACTAAATTCAGTATGCATAACATATGGATTCCTGATTTTGTTCTCTCTAATTTATATTTTTATTATTATTATTATTACATTTAAATTTTTGTGATTTTCTACCCATGTTTATCATAATTACAATATTTTATTTTATTGAATATTACTTTATTTAACTCTCTATTGAACTCAATAATTACATTATTGCTGTTATTTTTAATTGTTATTTACAATATTTAATTTGAATATTCTTTGAATTGTAATAATTCTTTATTAACTCTCTCAAAATATATTACTAAGCAAGGAAAATGTTGTTTGGTCAGCATATAAGAGATGTTCTTTGTTATTTCAAATTATTTCTAAAAGCGTGGTCAAAAAGACTGCAAGCATTCACTGGCATTACAGGTTCCATGCGCCCATTGGTGATTTAAATACAATAGAGGCTAATTAATACAATTTGTATTCGTACACATTATCTGGTAGTCATCAATATCCAACAATGTAAGATACCATAATAAGTGTGTTTGATTCAGGAACAGGAAATACTTTGCTTTTGTCAGATGATTAGTTTAGTATGATTATTTATTATTTGCTGAGTTTTGGCTTAGAATCTAGCTTTCAAAGGGACTCAATAGAAGCCAGACTGAAATACACTTTGAAATAAACTGCAAGGAATGCGATAAATCCTCGTTGACATGATGGGACTCTAATGTATGAATTTACACTTGGTTATAAAATTTTACTCCAAATCTTATATCTTTACAAGATTCATATTTTTTCATTTATTTGGAAAAATATCTGGCTGAACTTTTAAAACTGCCAAATGTTTTATTTTATCTGGTGAATTCCACAAAGAACCAATTAATCAAATACTGATTAGTTTTAACATTTCTTTGTCATTGGCATGGATCAGAAAAAGAAATCAAACATTTTTAATGATATAGTCTAGTTATTAGAACACAAAAATAATGAATAATATGTGTAAATTTTTAAAACAATAATAAAGGCATTGTTAGAAACAATTTTTGGTTTATACAATTTATATGAAATTTAAACTGTAAAACTTGTTGAACTGCTTTACATTTTGATCTTTAAGTTATTTTAAAAGTTAACTGTAGGATTTGTTGTTATCAAACCTTTTAAAGTTTCCACTTGTATATTATTTTAAATTGTGCAATTATCTCCAAATAAGCACAGCAGGATATAAATGACTTCTGCCTATAATGCAGATAAAATTATACACTATGTTGTTAAATTAGGCTTTTAGTGCACATACAAAAATATTACTAATTATTTTGGCTGTGACATTATATCACATCCACAATATTACATTATTGGATATTTGGGCCCTTTAAATATATTAATGGTATACTTGTTAAAATATCGCATAACAAATATTATACTATTAAATAATTTCACTATTACTATACAAGATAATACATATTCTTTAAATATAAATAAACATAAATAAGAGCTGGATCATGAATTCAAACAACAGCTTCAACTGAAGAGCTGCCAGCCAAAGCTATCTTTGACAGAGAGGACAGACTGCGCTTTGGACTGCTTCCAAGGAAAGTAATGTTGGATTCACTGAACAGTTTTCGAAAACTGAAACAAATGACAAACATCATTTAAAAATGATATTTTTACTGTAAATTCTAAAAACAAAAATGCCTGGAATTGAATTAAAAATGAAACTATTTGTAGCAAATATTATGCAGAGATAAACCAATTCACTTTTAATGATTATTTTATTAACAGTTTATAGAATTAATAATAAAAAGTTAGCAGACATTTTACAGTCTGCCATAGATTCTTTAGGCATGTAAATAAATAGCAAAGCAAATCAAATAATAGGTTAGCAATTTTCAAAATGGAAAATGAGCTTTATCCTTCAAGATACCTACCCATAGCATTTGCAATATTCAAAAAATAATAATTTCCTCTGTTAGAAACAGTTTTTGTACTTAATCTAAAAGTTGAATACAATAAGTAAAGTTGAAAGTATAATAAATTTTGAAAATGTATTACTAACTGGCTTATCTAAGGTGTTTGATTGCATTTTGCAAAGCCTTCAATACAAAAGCTTTACTGTTATGGTGTAGATTTTAAAGAATTTAGTTTTTGCGTCTCACATAAGTGATAGGAAACAAATAATTGTCAAGTGTGATTGTCAATCTGCAGTAATATATATTAGGTAATAATTTTAAATACTGACAAAATATTAAGAAAGGATAACAATAAATTTATGAATACACTAAAAAATTCCATATTTTAAAATCTAAAAACCAAAGCCTGAGTGTTTATTAAATGAGAAACTGAATTACAGTTCCCACCCAATTTTTAACACCTTGATAAAGCATGATAAGAACAATGACTAGAAGACAGGGCAAGAACACAGCAAAGTTTAAGTGATTACAGGAGAGAGCAGAAAGTGCAAATGCTTGAACAGTTATTACGTATTGGTCACCACATACTGTAACACACTCGGTTTTGTAGGTCTACTATGTGTTGTGTTTGTTTATCCAATCAGTTTTTTTTTCTCTAAGGAGAAGAAGCTTAGAAATTGCACAAAGTCCTAAAAGAACCTTTGCGTTGCTTCCGGAGTGACAGGATATTCTGGATGGGTAAGGTTAGGGGTAGGGCCGCCTCCTGTCAACATCCATGAGGAAGAATTTAGGGTATTAATCTAAGTCATGTCTCCTTGGAAGAAGGGGAAGCCAACTCTGAACCAGCCTCTCCAGTCAAAGCAGATAGGAGATGGCGCACCCTTATGTCTAGGCTAGCAAGAATATTTTATACTTAGGGAGTTAGACTAGACCTATCGATCTACCCTTGCACTCCAGAATCTCAACATTTGCGGTTAGTGTACCACTCCAGGACATCCATAGGGTTGCCCAGATTTAAGTGACACATCGGTTGTTTGCTCTACCCAGTATGAGTTCAACTAGAAGATACAAATCAGCCAGAAGTGAACCCTCGTGAAAACATTGATTAGATGTATAATTATGTGTTGTATTTTTGGTTTTAAATGTTATTTGATAATGTCATGAAAAATAAATAACCTGGTAAAGTACTGATGATGATCACACTGTGACCAAAACCAGTCATGAATAGATTGACATAGTTGAAGACAAAGTGATGAGTAAACAGTTTTTTTAATTTTAGTATGAGAAATATTTAATAAGTTACATTTAAATGCACAGCTACCCTGTATCAATAAATTTAAGTCTGTTTAATTAAATAGTTACAATTAAGAGCTTATTACTCTGTTGACGAGTTCCTCAACCGTAATATTAGAAATTTAAGTTTTACAAATTCTGAAGACAAACTGCTTTGTATCTTTATAATTTAGGTGTTGGTAGTATTTCTATCTGTTCTTGTCTTTAATTATTTACATTTCTTTGGCATTATGTATATGCAGACTAGAAGTTTTTCATCCTACTACTGGCAGAAATAAAGATTCTCACAAGAAAGACGCTACAGAAATCACTGAATAAATGGCTGACTTTAAAACCCTTCTACACACTGGAATAATACCTGCACTGGGCAGAATTTTTAAAAAGAAACCTTGCATTTTAACTTTATAAACACGTACATAAATGTACGTTTGTGTAAACATTATTATTGTAAATATTACAAACAGATATAAAATTATTCTTAATTGACGCTATACATTTCTAAAAGTTATTTTAATTAAGAGTTTCTGATTTCTGTTTATGTAGAAGCAAGAAAAGCTCAGTTTCTGTCAAAATATTCAACTTTAATAATAAACCAATACATCTACAAAGTATTCATAACATTTTTACATTTTTAAACCCTATCACTATTTTTGGACATGTACATTTGGATGTATTCCTTGATCGCCAATTAATCCCCAACATTCATCTCAGTCTATATTTAACTAAAGAACTATTTACAGTATTTCATTTGTTTCTGTCATGCTTAATTCACTTTTGCACATACACGTTTTATTAATGATTTGTATATGGACAACAAGTTTTAGTTCTTAAATATTTTATTGAAATTTATTGACATTGAAATTTAAGGTGTGACTTCATGCAAACATCTTTTAGAAAGCTTGGTCTTTTAAGTGATAGTTATGTCTTAATGTATCTTGATAGAGAGTTATAGGCCAGTTTGTAGCAACTACTATTATGGGAAGGTTCTGAAAAGAGGAAACAGATATTTAAATGGCAATATAAATGGCAAATATAAGAGAATAACAATTTTTCTTCATGGTTGTCAAAATTTAAAATGATTAAACTAACGGCCCTATTTAATTATGTTTAATTATGAATAATTATGTTTAGAAGAACACTTTTCAACACCGTCATAAGACACTAATTTTACCATTAACCTTTAGTAAACTAATTAATATTTTTTTAACCTGTTGTGCTTCCTTTTAATTTTTTTCTAAAATTAGTTTTCAAAATGTATTTCTTTATTGAATATATTGGTCATATAATAAATAAAAACACATTTTATGTTTAAAAAGGGTTAGTAAACAATGGGTGTTCAGCTTTTGTCTTTCACAAGCAAGTTTACCCTCTCCGAGCGTAAAGACGGCTGGTTGAATGCTTGCACAGGCATTCAAAGCCAACAAAATCTAATTTTGTGACTGCAACAACTGTTTTGTAGACCAAACAAGCACTCTCGCGCACTCTGACAGAATTTTAGACAAATTATGATCGGCAATAAAGACCGCTTACTGTGTACAAAGAGTTGAATTTATGTAATTTGTTCATTTATTCAATTTTATTACTTTTTCTTTTATAAGTGAGACTCCTACTCACCATTTCTCCAATCAAACTACCAATGACAAAGAACCAGTTCCCTCAATTTCAATCCTACTCTTGAAAATTCAATGTTTAAAACAACCCCAAGATAAAAGTATGCATCATTTGAAAAAAAACAGCCCTTACTTAAATCAAGTTAGATGCAAGAGTATGTCACAAATCGCAACTCACATTTTATTTATACACTTGCCATATACAAATTTGCCATCCATTATACAAAATATCTTATGATAAAAATGTTTACGATGTCAGTACATTTAATTACCAGGTCACATACTCCAACAAAATAGGGATTAACTAACAGATCTCACATTCAAAAGGTATGCCCAAAAACTGTAAGACCTGGATTTTTCCTGATATAACATTACAAGAAAAACAACGCTTCTATCACAGGACAATTTTTAAGTGTAGAAAGTCAAAGCTTCTATTTGTTTATCTATTCCAACAAGATGAAAAAAATTCCAGACCATTCACAAGAGGAATTTTTTGTTTAAACACCGTGATTGCTATATCTGAGTACCTTGGTCACCGTTGCAGATAATGGTGCATACTCAAGATGGCTTCGGACCAAGGATACTTAAAGCATCAGACAATACACTTTGTTGTTAAAAAAATCAAAGAATCCATAACACAACACCAAAGATCCACCTAAATTTCAACCCAACACCTCTTATGTGTTCAGAATACCTTTTAGCTCAAAACAATCAGATTAAACTTTTTAGAACACTAATATCTTGCACAATAAGCTTTCTCTTTATCCTACTGTCCCTAAAAAATAAATTATGACTAATTTAGTCTAAAAAGCTAAAGGTTCACTGAGAGTTAGAACATGCCCCACATTATAGCAGAATAAATGGCTGAATACAGAGCTAAATGATCTGCCAGATGTCACCAGAAAGATGACACCATACAAAAAATTAAGAGCTTATTACTCTGTAAAAATAACCACATTATCAGTATTAAACTAGACATTACAGTTCAAGATAGATTTTAAGTCTAGATCAACATTAAGAAATAGAGAGGGCTTGAATTAGAGCCTTGATGTACTACTGAATCAACAACAAAACTCATAGAAAATAAACTTTACCCAATTGTAATCAAAATATTCTTTTCTAAAAAATCAAACATGGTGCAGCAGCAAAAGTCTAACAAAAATATTTAAAAGCAAGATATAAAAAAGAAGTGATTAGGAGTTTTACAAATGCTGTTTACAAGTCTAGTGATATTTTATTAAACTGACCTCATCATTTAACCACAAGATCAGTCTCTGGTAAAACCTACGAACAATTTATGGTAGTCAAATGACCTCTCAAGAAACCACGTGACGCACTTGGGTACAAAGAAAATTACAAACACATATTTAAATATTTTTGATTTGACACGTAAAAGAGAAATTTGTTTGTAATTAAAGGAAGTTTGGGATAATTTTTGTGGTATCACCATGACCTCCCCAGTTTTCCAGATGGAAGGAAACTGTCAACTCAATAAAATTCACCTGAAAATTACAAGCACAAAGGAGAAACAATAACAAATTTATCAATAAACATAAAGATACAGTCTATCCCACAAACTGAACAAATTTTTAGTTTCTTGATGTCAGACTGGAAAACATGAATCGATGAAGGAAGACTGTAGCAAAGTTCAGATGTATTCACCATCTCAGGTTCTTGCTCACCGATCTTCATTAAAAGTGTTATACATTTGTGAAGTACTCTCTAAACTTTGAGCACAGCACAGTGGTATCAGTGATATCCCCATCACAGCTAGAACTGAGAGAGAAACCTAATGTTAGTATGTTTTTAGAAGTTGGTTGGTTTAGACTTTAAGTCGCCTTTAATAATTCCAGAATGCTGCCTCTGCAGTGGTTCAGTTCTACTTTTACCTCTATTTTTAAGCCAGAACACACTGCACAGTCATCCATAACGCCAGACCGCTCCAATTGACTATGAGCAGAACGCTTCCCCTTCAGCAAAGTGACCAAATTGGCTGAAAACCACTTAGTGAACCTGAAACATTTCCATTTTTCTATGATAATCCCACCAACAATATTGTCTGTGACACTAGGTCTAATTCTAGTTTTGTACAGAACCTTTCCTTTTTTCACTGATACTGAGTCTTTATCTGTCCCATTGCTCATTATCAATGTGGAAGAGCGTTGTCTCTTCAGTTGTAGTTATTTCAGCTGATTTTTTACCTGTAGATCTCTAATAACATTTCCTGACCATAATGGATCATGTTCACAATCTGATTCTTGGTCCAAAGATTCAACCAGTATATACACAAAGGCATTTGGACTTTAGCTGTACCATCAATGCCATCTGAGGTTAAATGTGAGAGTGGAGCATAAGGTCCAGATTTTCACTTCAATAAATAAGTATTTTCATTAATTTATTCAACATATCCAAACGTTCCTGAAGGGCATTCAGGTAGCATTCCATTTCTGCTCCAGCTCACTCGTAAGGTGATATAAAAGAGGGTGGATGGCACTGGATGATGATGTCTCAAATGGATGATACTGGGTGATATCCTGCAATGTTACCATCATCCAAGCATGTAGAACATTGCTTGCATCATCCTAGCTTCTTGTGCAAAATTTCATGGGAGAACAAAAAACTAAAAAAAGTTGAAGTCAAAAGACTCTAGACAGATGAGTGTTTTAATAAAGAAGGTATTGATAAAAGTACTGGTGAGTTTATGATCACTACTGAAACAATGTATGTTGATACAATGGAATGTCCACAGCTCTCTGTCCACAGCAAAGGAAAGGGGAGGGCTCTGTAAACCTACAAACTCAATAACTCCCAAAATTGGAAGATGATATTATCCACATGCACATAAATCTGGTATGGGGACTAGAGTAAAAACTCAAAAGATTGGAACTGAAATCCGAGACTGAAAAGCTTAGGCTGTTGAACAGACACGTTCAGTGGAAGTCCTAAACACAGTAAATTACATGTAAACAAGCAATACAGAAAAAAAAACATGGCATAAAGACTCAAATCATATGGGTCCAATACCTGAGATATAAACTGTTAATAGAAATAAGCAGACAAATTGTGACTCTGCAAAGAAAGTTCTAAAGGAAGGAGATGCACAATCCTCCAACGAAAACTAGTTATACTCAAACTGTGGAAGTTGCCAGTGTGGGCATACTACATTCAAACTTTCACACAACATGCTTGAGTAACCAATACATGGAAGACATGCAGGAAGTAATATCGAAACTGGTCTCTAGACAATGCATGCACACTGCATTTCTGTGGAGTTCAAAAGAGGCAGAACTATTTAGTAATACTTTATATTATGATAGGGGAATAGCTGACAAGCTCATACAAAATCAAGACTGCAATCTGAAAAAACTGTGTGAGAAAAAGAATTTCCTAGGACTAAGATTTTTACAGCATACTTCCAAAATTCAAGAAAAAATACCTATAAATAGATACTGAACTTCCTAAGGATTCAAAATGAGTTTGGTTGCAATGTAAAGTGCTTAGGAGAATTAATGAAGGAGTTTCATATATATATTGAGAATTGTGGTAGATGGTGTCACTGCTGAAATACTTGAGAAGGAGGTTAAATTAACTTAGCTACAAGTTGCATCCTCTTCAGAAATAAAAACTAAGAGCTGCAGAAAGACAAATGCTTAAGGAAAACTAGCTCATATCCACAGGCTACAGAAGCAGAAATCATTCCATACTTAGTTTCACAAAAGTTTGAGGGTTACACATAGCGGGAAGAAACATTTGGTTACTAAATTAAGTGGTCTTCTCTAGGAACCAAGATTCTTCAACCGACACTAATAGCATGATCTTATATGTAAAGATGTAACTTGTGAACACATGATCAGTGGTTTGGTAAACATCGCATTTTTGCAGTATCTCAAATGTAATAGATAAATAGGTGAGAGGACAGTTAAAAATGTACTTTACAGTGCTCAAATTCATATTCTTCCAGATTGGAAAAAATAATTATAAGCAGGTTCAACAGTTTTTGTTGTGATTTCAGTTGTGTTGTAGAGAATATCAGTCAGCATATCTTTAACGTTGACAAGACATAAAAGCTGGTTGACCAATTTTCATGATATTTAATAAATAAACATGAGTTTTCTGTTGGGCAGTATATGGAAAATATTATAAACGAAACAGGAAATTAAATTACCAGTCCTTCACATAACATAGCTATGTGGTGGCTGACAACCACAGATATAAGGGGATAAGATCAACAGTTAGGACCAGACATATCTTGTGCTGATAAGGCAGCTTGCCTAATTGTTGATCACCAGCCGGTTTGGACAGAGCAGAATGAGGAATCTTGAGTGACTGACTGACTGGTGATGTGTACTGTTCTGGCGGCGAGGGATAACTGTAAGTCTTATCTTAATTTTCGTAAAGTTGATTTTATTATTATTATGGAATAAATTAATTAGTAGGGAGGGGGTCACGTGCCGGAAAATTATGAGAGGACAGTTGATTTTCTAAATTAAAATATGTAGTGATGTGTTTGAGCATGATTGGTGATCGGCGTGGTGTTGGTGAATGTGTGATCGTATTTTGTCCGAGTTACTTTAATTTAGGGTTTACAATGTTTTAGATCTTTTCTTTACTATAATAATATGTAATTATCAAAGCTGGCAGGAGAATGGGTGTAATTAAGGATTATATGAACGCTCGACGGCCTTATTATGCATGGTTTACCAGCCTAGTGCCACACAATGTCATTCGGCTGCCACCTTACACATCCACATTCATTCATCAATGACTTATAAGTCCAACATGGTCAATATGGATGTTGAGGTTACCCTTCATCAGTTCACCTTCCTTTTAGTAAAGTTTCTGAAATCTGATGCTTTCACAGACTGGACTCCAGTCATGTTCATCTGAAGAGATCCAAAAAGGTCAGCAACGAAAGAATGCTAACAAATTGCATTTTTTCGACATCAGAGTCATCTAGACTACTCATTATCTCAATTGTGCATCTTATAAGACAATGAGAATACCTCTTCACCCAGATTACACTATATTTCCTAGTCTAGGTGCTTCTAATGATGAAATGCTACAGTTTATTTTGAGCTTCTTCATCGTTGACTTTTTTTGGATCTCTTCAGACCAACATGACTTCAGATCCAGAAGTGGAGTCTGTGAAAGTGTCAGAATTCTGACACTGCACTAAGAGGAAGATGAATTGAAGATAACCTCAACATTAACACCAGTCCTTTTCAAAAAAATAGGGAAAATAAAATGTTAAATCATTATTTCTATTGTCTAACTTATTGACAATGGATAGTTTGATTTATCTATTTATTAGTGCTTACTTCCCTTGAATTGTAAAATGTTCTATCAATAATATTTTATTACTATACTCATGAAACTGTATACCTTGAAATTTCAGACAGCTGTTTGCCATCTTATACTGACTCACCTTATTTGCTTTAATGCAATAAGCAATTACAATGAATACCAATACCAATTGAATTGATATGAATACCAATTTTACAAGTGAACATTACAAACATTCTATAAAACTTAAAATGATTATGCTTACAATTTGCGGATTCCAGAATCAGATTTCTTCCATGGAGCATCATCAGGTTCGTAGGGTAGAGGTCCCTGCACGGTTGAATCCTCGTCCAAGGGCCTACCATAAACAGTTCTCAAGGTTAAAAATCAATTTACACTCAGTTCATCATTATTGAAAGTAAATAAATATTACTAATAATATAAAATCACAATGATTGGTGAATGATTGTGACACAAATAATCGGGGCAAGATTCATACACAATGTTACATAATTGAAACGATTGCTGATAAATAAAGGATAAGGTGCTTGGCAGTTTTTCTACAAAACAATTATGAATTTTTGAGAATTTTTCAGTTTTATAGTTAAATTTTATAGATTTGTGTTATATAAAAATGTAATGTTAACAAAATTCGTTGAGCTTCATATATTCAGCCTCAGCAATTGCTAACTTGGCCAGTCCAATGCTGTGAACACGATACACACTGCATGCATTATAAGTAGTGGAACATTTAAAATGTTAACAAACATTATTATAAGTATCCAAAATGCAAGCATGCTACATATATATATATATATATATATATATATATATATATATATATATAAAATACGAGAGAGTAATGATTAGCAATAATCTAAATGTAAACACCATGCAGTCATAATCCAAAATACTTACTTAATATAACTAGTTTGATCAATATGTTTATGATTAAATGAAATATGTGGAGATTCAGGGATAATCAAACTTACCAATTAAGTATTACTTTAACCATGCTAAAAGTATAATTTAAAATTGAAAACCATGCAATAATACAATTTTTAAGATGAATGTAAGATATCAAAGACAGTTTGTATACAAATTATGTTTCTACATGAACTGTACGGATCAATGAAAGATACTTTATATATAATATATAGATCAAATTATTTCATAGATTGAAAATATTACGATAGTCAACTCTTAAATTTAATTAGGGAGATAATGGCCATCTCCTACGAAAAGTTTACAATGTTTGTGTTACTCTGTCTGTACTGGATGCATTTCAGGTCTGAGCTTAACTGCTTAGTTAGATACATTTCTAGAATTTCCATTTCCATCTTACACTTTATATTTTCACGAATGTGTTTACCCTGGTATGTTTCTAATACACAAAAGAAGATAAGTTTGGCAAACTATAAATAACACGACAACTATAGAAACACTTGACAATGGATCATCAATGAGTACCTGTTAGTATTTAAATTGACATTTAAGTACACAAGCATATTTAAAGATTTATACTGTATGGTTACATGATCCTAAATACACATTTACTACATGTGAGATATTTAAAAAACAAAATATATCAAACCCAAACACAAATAACACTGTAAACTCCTCCCTCACTACATTGGAATTATACTCATAGATAGCTGTGCTATAAAGACTATAGCTATATTTTCTTAAATTTAAATTTATATAAATGAACAATATGGTGAAATAAAACTGGCCTCAAGGTAATAAACAGCAACAGCATACAATCGGCAACTGTTCAAAGCAAGTACTAGGAAACAGAATATTTGTTGTAGCTGCTTATAGGACGGTAACTAAAGGGCTGTTCCACATCCTGATTATTGTTGAGCTTCTCTCATCTAGTGATTATGACTACTGTGATATTGTCATAAGGAGTAATACAAAAGTCAGCTACACATTTAACTATGCATTCTCACATGCATGGAGTCTATTTGCCACATTTCACAACAGTTCTATTTCAATGAACTTTAAAACTACTTCACTTACAACCAACAGGATAGGCATGTGACCAAGCAAATCCTTAAAATTTGAATTTTTAGCTGAATTTAAAATCTGGGGCTTAAAGGATGAAAAAGCCACTTCTGGGGGCTTTAAGGAGGAGGAACCCCAGAAATGCCATAACAACTTAACATCTTTCTAAGATCTAATCTTTACCTCACTTTGTGTTTGGTGTAAGTCTCAGAATTTGTATTAATTTAATTTACTGAGGCACAATTGTTAACCCACAACATGGCTAATCCACCACTAGGTCATTGGAAAAGTTGACTATTTAATATTCTACACAAATTTATTTTATCTAATTATCTAAACAGGAATCTAATAGAGCTCTTATTAGAAATCATTTGCAAAACTCTAAGAATTATATGAACATACCTTGCTTATGATGAGTCGGATAGTGGAAATGGTTGATGTTGATTTCGTCCTTCAAAACATAAAATGAGTTGATGATAACCTCTATTATAAAAGTGAAACAACAAACAGAAGCAGACGAGCTCATGAACAGGACAATTCAGAGAACACCAAGAGAGCATTGAACTTATAAGCAAACAAGAAAAATCTTGTAGAAGAAAGACTGATAGAACAAGTTATTGGACAAGCTGCCACACTCAGCAGGGATCAGAGGTCAGGAAATACTTCAACTTCATATGCATTATATCTCGTGTTCTAGTCCTAGCAACTTCTATTTCTCAAAATGTGCTCTCCCTCCTACACATAATCAGTTAAACTCTAATAACACATATCTTCAAATTAACTTTTCTATTTATAATTCATCAGTTTAAATGTATATTCCTCAAAAGTTTTTATTTATAAAATATAATATTGTATTGTTTATTATATTGTATTTAACAAAGTTACATCTTGCATTTAGTTGCATGTCTGTGGACAGCCACGTGTAAACCACGCACAATTTTTGACATAGTTTTTGTGATCTATTAGTCTTCAGTGTTGAACTAAAATTGAGATACTTGGTTCCAGACATTACTATTATTTGTCTATAGACCATATATGTGCTATTTTTATTTTAATGTTGACCACACACACTACATAGTATTTTCAATTTGAAAAGAAATATAACAAGACTAAATTTATTAATTTATCATACGAAAAAAGGAAGCTATGATCATAAATGTAAATACATTGATTTATGCTCAGATTTGCCGTACCAGTCTTGGAAAATACAATTTGAAACTAAACTACTGTAAGAATTTAGGTGTTTCTTTTATTCTAACATTTAACCATGGCAAATGTCCATAATTATGTTATCCCCTCTCAGTTCATGTATTGTCAAAAGTGAACTACAAACAACGAATTTGAAACCAGTTTAGCATTTTACAATATACAGTACAACCCCAATAAGTCGGCCCCCGTTAACCCGGAAGTCCGGCTAACCCGGATAGATTTTCAATTAAAAAATTAAAAAATCAGACAAACATTTCAATAATAAAAACGTAATATGTTTGAGTGGTATAGTATCCGTGAATCTATTTTGCATCAGTATTTGATGGGACTGTAAGACAGTGAGTGTGTGTGACTCATGGCACACGGCGGCCGAGTGGCGGTCATTGTCCCGGATTCTCGGAAACAATAACAGACGCGTATTTCCCTAAATCCTCTCCCACGCTACCGCCACGCCTGGCCCCTCAGTACCGTTCCTACCTCGCTCCGGAGGTCATGGAGATGCAGTGACCAAACTAAACGAACTAATGGTTTATTTCGAGCGGCAGGCACAAACATCGCCGGCTGAATTGCTCATGTTGAAGAGACTGCGGGATCGCAAGCGGCAGACGACATTGGCACAACCAAAGCTGACTGAGTTTTTTACCAGGAAATGAACAGTTATAAATGTACTGTAAGGATTAATAATAATTAAATGTGCATATGTTTGATGTTTTTACAATTATAATGGGGTTTATCTATAAGTATACCGTATTTTATTAATTCTTCGGCTAACCCGGATTTTCGTTAACCCGGATCGGCCGCGGTCCCGATTAATCCGACTTATCGAGGTTCCACTGTATATTGAAAATAAGTGGGCAAGACTAGAAACATTACATGTTTTGCGTAAATTACACAAAATATAAATAAGCAGAGAACACAAAGTATCACCAATAACAAATGTTATTGGTTGTACTGTAAAACTTTATTGTAAAGTTTTACTGTACTAATTATTATGGTTTCTAACTTACACTTAATAATTTAGGATTATTAAACAAGTGTGGAGTAAAAGTTATTCTGTTTGATTCAACTATAGATTCTCGTGAGTTCTGACCATAATCTTTCCAACCACATTTTTTCTCTATGCCAGGTTATATGAGAAATATTTCATTTCTCATGATGCTCTGTTATGATTTGTTCACACAGACTGGATTTTTTCTTACAAACATTATTTTTAACACATTGGAGTCTGGCTCGCTATTTGCTGTTTTTATAACCCGGTCTGCATAAATTAATTGGTTTTCACATTTTGTTTTTAGAAAACTGTTAAATATTATGTAAAAGATATTGTATTTTCTTGAAAGTTCTATCTTTCCTCTTTAAAATGATATGTAAAACTGTATTCCTATAAAAATGTAATTAATTAAAAAAAAAATTTTCAAAACTTACATTTTTTGAAGAAAAATAAAAACTCCCGCATGTCTTGTGTTACTTGAAAACTAACTTTTGAATAAATAAAACAAGTAATTTCAATTTTTTTAAAGGCATTTACTATATACATATTTACAAATAATTATTTTAATTGCCAAAAAAAATTTCAAATGCTAAAAAAATTATTGTTGTCGTAGACAGACTGACGACGCGCCAGGCCACGTCATTGGATAAACAAAAGCCTCAAGCGGGTATGACGTAGTAGCGCCTAGCAGAATTGTTCTGAACTAACCATTAACGCTGGCTTTCTAATGCAGCAGACGGCACTCGAATATCACTCGAGCAACTCCGTATATCAATCGGCAAAGCTATGCTCGAGTCACGCTCGAGCGCCGGCCGGGGGTTTAAACAATGGCGCTCGAGTCTGGCTCGAGCGTAGACTCGAATGTGTTAATTATGATTCAACACTTGGGCATAAACACTAAAAGATCGATAATTCCAAACCTAGTTTTTATATTTTCTGTTTTAGTTACATGGAATCCAATATAGTGGAAACCAAAATAAAGTACAAACTCAGTGCAAATTTCAGTGGATCCAATCCTCCTAAGATCCCAATCTGACCGTTTCTAGTTGTAAGTCCTTGAAAGTGATATAATGATGATGTTTGGTATCTCCCTTTGAATGATGAATAGTATTTAGATAAATTCAATTTCTCAGGACACAATTCCTATAAACTGCTAACTTTTCTGAATCATAACCTCTTTATGATACTGCTATTAATATTGTGGTACTGGTATGTAGTGAATAGATGTCGAAAAGATTTGGCTTACTAATAGTTCTATAAATTTCAATGCCCTTGCAGAGTATGCAGTTGTTCCTTATTTAGAGAGACGTAGCCCTTAGTAGTGACAATCTCACAGACTAAATATCACTCAATAGAGACAGAGGGAAATCACAGGCACCACTTGTATATTGAAACTGACAAAAAGGGGAAGGCAAATGATAAAAAAATAAAAAAGAGTCTATGTTCATGAGATTCCTGTGACACCAATTAATCAAAGACTCAATCCCTTAAGTGAACCAAGATAGGTTTAATCAAAGAGTTAGTCCCTTAAGTGGAACAAGATATGATTCTCCCTGATGCTTAAGATTAAATCTTAGATCTCAAAGTTTTTAATTGTTAAAGATAGAAGGTGTTTTTAAAAGAGCAGATGGATTGATGACCTGTAGAAAATGTTTTAAGAGACAAGATACTAACCGTATAAACCGTACTTAAATGTAAACCACTTGCTTAAGAAAATAATGTTCTTTTCACCATCTACATTTGTTTAATTTATAGACTAAGAGTCCTACACTTAAAACTTTACTTAATAAAAAGTAAAGTTACGTTTTCCTCAGGCTTCTGAAAAGTAGACTTACCGTAGAGACATGGATGGTGCTGAGAGGAGATGACAAAGGCCAACCCACTACTAAGAGAGTGTTTGGTCAACTTGTACACACCTCCATATCCTCCATAGCTTCTGGCTCAGATGGCCTATCACCCAAGCACATATCAGCAAGCAAGGTGAACATGCAAAGTTACTTAACAGCCAAGCAAAACCATACCATGCTACTGTGGAACCAAGTTACAATGTACATTATCAACAGTCAATTACTGAGTACTGTAATTTATTTCAATGTAAAATGTAAGTGTAAGTTGTGTCACATTATACTGTATGGTTATATCTCTTTAACACTGTTTAACATTAAACTAACCAAAAGGCTATTGATTGTTATAAAATTTAATTTAAATACATTTCAGAAATATTTGTAGGTAAAGACACAAAAAAGGTATTCCAACATTATGTTTTTGAAAACAATAAAAACATTGTTTGCATAACTGTTTATAAAGCAATACTTTTGGTTTTATAAAAGGATATTTTTTATTAATTTTTATTCCTATTCAGAAATATAAATGTGTATTAAACATTACTATTAGATCTTAAGTCTGATAAATCCAACAGAGATGCACTTGTAAAATAAAATTTGTTCTTGTATGTTTATTACTCTTATAGTACTTTCAGATTCAATGTATATATCAACATATTTTTACTGTGCATTGAAAAATGCTTTTACCCACCTTGAGGCTCGTTACTAGATGACATCTAAGAAAAGAAGTCTCAATGAAGAAAATATTTTTAATAGTGGGTATATCTGTATCAGCACTTATTTGTTCCTAAAAGAGTAGGAACATGCTACACATTACAAAAATTTCATAAATCGGCAGGATCTTTTACTAAGAGTGATAGATTGCCATGTTACAAGTCAGACCTCATCACTTTTGTTGTTAGTTGAAATCTACACACAAGCCAATTAATGTTTGTTGAATAACGTGACTGTCAATGATATCATAAATGACATAAGATAAAAACAATTATATGCATACTATAATTTACACACATTTCCCTACATTAACTAAACAAAAAATGTATCTGGAAAACATAAACAGAACTTCTTTTTACAGCTATTTATGAGTGATATTTGAGCTGTTTCTATGAGGTAAACAGATTTATGACTTAAAAATATGATAATTGTAAAAGATCTGTTTGTAAGGAATTGACCAAATGTAATGTATTAGTTGTCACAAAATCAGAGTAAGCTGTAACATCACTTTAATTTCTGATATATCAAAAGCGTTTCACTTCATTAGTTTTACTTTTTACAGTTATACTATCTATATTTTTACTAATTTAAGTTTCACAATTAATATTTTAATATAAAATCCCTATATGTGTAGTGTATGTTATATTTCAAACATCAAACCTAGAAAATCTAACTATAAATCAAAATTATAATACTATTTTCTCATTATTACCTTTTTAACATTATTTATTTATAATATATATTTATATTTATAACACGTATCAAAATCCACATAAGCACTGAATAACAATATAAAAAATACAATATGATAAAAATCAATACTACACATAAACTTTCTAAATGTCAGATGATAGGATGCCATCTATATACGAGCCTAGTGGCATGAAAAAGGTAGATCAGCTGAAAAGGCGGTGCAAGAGATGGCGGGTTAAATAAGTTTGACATCACAAAGTTAATGTGTAAGCAACAACAAACACATATTAATAAAAGCAATAATTTCAAATAAATAACAAAAATATTCAATATTTTGTTATAATGTCATGATTGATTCTATTTAACTAAAAAATAAAGAAATATATTTTAAATTCCTATTGAGGAATCAGGTGAACATAATATAGCCTGAACATATTAAAATGTACTGATCTTATATTTGAATTTTTTTGTAATATTCTAAATTAAGAAGCATTACCATGTACTTGAATGTGAAGCATCTATGTATAAGTAGTACCAAATGCTGTAGTAATAAGACATCAGTCATCTCTTAAAACATCTTTAAACGTTGAAACAAGATAAAAACTTGTCTTTATGAGTAAACTGTACACTTGATTTAACCCTCAAAGTGACAATTCAAAATTCCTATAGTAGCAGGACATTTTTGGGTGATTTGTACCCTTTCCGTAAAAGTTTTTTAATAATACATGTTTATTATAAATCAACATGTACAAGTGATGTTACAAAGATTATTACAATATAAATAAATTTTATTCACAAAAAGTGTTCAAGAAAAAAGAAATTTTTTATAAAAATATTGAAGAAGGGTGAACATAACAAACAATAAGTTAGTAATAAAAATTATTTCCAAGGCAGCCAACAGTTTACAACTTAATCTATTTTCCGAGTATACATAGTGTTCTATATGTTTTGTAGACAAATGTACATGGTTCAAACGTGCTAACGATGCACTAATGACTGACTGCTTTTTTACAATAGATATAACTTTTTCAAAAATCCACAAAAAGTATAAAATAAATAGAACAATTTTATAACTGACATTAGAATCTAAATTAGCTCAATTATTGCTCAATAATAATACTGGACATTTATTATAAACATTTTAGACATCAAACTAGATTATTTGAATAATCTTGTTTGGAATAACAATTTAAGTAATAACTTTGTAACTTAAGTACGAGGGTCATTCAATAAGTCCCTAGAGAATCTAAGAGATGGCGATCGTAGTATCGAAAATAAATGTCCGTCATTAAGTGGCCCTCCTAACTAGTCAGCTGTTAAAGTTTCAGCTGTATCCATCACATAGTTTAATTGTTGTTGTAGATTGAAGTGAACAACTTTCATTTGTCTAAAAATGGATAAAAGTGAGTTTCAAGCAGTGATTAAACACTTATATTTAAAAGGGTTGATGCCGAAAGAAATAAAAGCTGATCTGAACAAAGTTCATGGCACATCTGCTCCTGTGTTTGCAACTGTTCCATCACAATCCTGATGAGTTTCTGCATCGTTATATAACTGGTGATTAAAGATGGATACATGATTACACTCCAGATGCAAAATAACAGTCAAAACAGTGAATTTTTTAATGCAAGCAGGCTCCGAAGAAGATGAAGATGGTCAAAACAGCTGATAAGGTTATGGCCATGGTCTTTTGGGATGGTCGCGGAATCATCTACAGTGATTACTTGAAAAAGGGAACAACGATAACAGAAGAGTATTATACATCATTATTGGAACGATTGAGCAAAGAAATTGCACAATTCAGTGTATACCTGTGCAGTTGTGATGGCCAAAATTATGGAATTAAAGTTCCAATTATTACAATATCTACCATACTCACCAGATTTAGCCCCCAGTGACTATTTCTTATTTCCAAGCTTAAAGAAATGGCTTGGCGGACAAAGGTTTACGTCTAACGAGGAAGTAATCGCCCAAAAAAATGCCTATTTTGAGGAGCTTCCAAAATACTACATATTGGACGGCTTAAATAAAATTTATAGAGTTGAAAGGAAATTAGGTTGAAAGAATTTTTTTTAATTTGCCAAAAAATGGGTTTTAAAAATTTTTTAAGGACTTATTGAACAACCCTCATATTTGGTTATCCTTGTAACTTAATTAACAGAAATACCTTGGAGTAAATGTTATTATACAGTACAGTGTATAACTATTTTATGTCTCTAATGATAACATTCAAAGTCAAGGTCTCAAAAATAAACATTATCAACAATTTATCAATACATGCACCAAGTAAGGGATAAAAGGTACGTATTGAGTGAACAGTACAACATTCATGATGAAATACAAGCACAATAAAAACGTGAAGAAAACTTACGACTCTGGTTCTTGTTTGGGACGAAAAGTTTCTAGTTCGTCTTCTAAGTCACTGACTCTTGCTTTCAGATTGTTACGTTCGTGAAGAATCTCTTTCAGCTCAGCTGTTGTGAATCGAGGTCTGTTAGGATCCTCTTGTGCTTCTGTACAGTTGTCTTTCTACATCATAATAAAGTTATCATGTTATTTATGTACACAAAACTATTATTATTTCAGTGTTTTTTGTGCATCTCCTATTTACCTAATAGAAATACAACCACATTTTCAACTGTAGGAAATTTTCAATACATAGACATGAAATTGCAAAATATTATTGATTTTCTTTTTAATACCCTATACCTGTCATCCATTTACTGAACTATAATTAGGATGTAACAAACAGCTGGCAAGAGTTGAGTATTGTTGCGACTTTCAGATCTGTTAAGTAAGCTATGAACGAAACTTTATATTATTTCAGTTACTTGTAAATTAATTCAAATTTGTTTTAATCTAATACGTATTTTATTAGAATGCAGTAACATCTTATACATATAAAATATAAAACCAAAGTAAGTTTGAAGATGGCGAATTGCTAGATTGGTGAAAAGAAGCTAATATAATTTGATACTCTAAATATTTGTGCATTTACAAATAAAAAATTTGAAAATGTGCATTAATCAAAGAAATTGCAATAAGGATTATTGACTATTAACTATTGATTAGACATAAAAGGAACCAAGTGAAGTTTGAATAAGAATCAAGTTAAAACTGCAAACTTATTATCTAAATCTGGTACATATTAGATTCAAAATTAAATTTCATCACATACATACATAAACACTTCATACCATTAGGTTTATATTTTACAAGTTTAACTTCAATTAATGATAACAATTTTAAGTTTTTTTTTACTATTTATTGTTTCTAAAATCAGAAGAGATTTCCATTAAAACAAAAAAAATTTATATTAAAAAATTAAATATTTTGTTTTAAATTTTTAATTTAATATATATATATATATATATATATATATATATATATATATATATATATAAAATTAAATACACAACACATGATAACTTCTAGACTTCATACTCAGAAACATACAATGAGGTAATTTCCACTTTAATCTGAGTAATTGGGTAACAACCGATAAAATTTGCAAAATGTCATGCCAGATAAAGTATCATCAATGTCTGATGTGATAAGCAAACCTAACTTTCTGATACTCACATACAGAAACAATATTTCTGTTTCTTAATCAATTAGTAATACTGTACTGACTATCATTTTCAATTTTTAAAGTTTACCTCTGAACATTTTACTGCATACATTTCTCATGTTTAAAATATGTTTCATTTTTATATTTAGTATGTTTTAATTTCTGTAAAATATTGTTACTCTTGGGGTAGTTCTAATTAAAGATATAAATGTTTTGTGAATGGGATAGCAATGTTTTTTTTCATTTCTTGTCACCAAATTATTTATTAAAAACAAATTTGGCATACTAAGAATTGTTAATTGTTCATAGGTACTGATTATCATTTACAACACCTTATAAAACCAGTTTACCAGTACCTAAATTTTTCAAATTACCAAAATTTCAAATGGTTAATTTTAGATCATTTTACATAGTTCACAGAGAAACACAACTGTTGTTCTTCAATAGGTATGTATGGGAAATCCCTTTTCTTTACTCTAAGGACTAATGTATAGCTTAACCCTCCATCGGGTGCTAAACGGAGTTTTCCTCCGTGTATTGTTTATTATTAAAAATAGTACTACTTTTCTGATGTTGGCAGTCGTGTCCCGCAGTGTACTTCACGGCAATCTTTCGGGGAAGCGAAACAATAGCCTCCCGCTTATCTTTGTCAAAATCTGTCAGTATGAGGTCTACTTCCGTGCGAGACTGGACGATTCCTCCGTGAGCGCCCGATGTCGTGTTTGGACGAAATCTCCGTGAGCGCCTTATAGTGTTTAGTTTTTATGTAGTAATAATCCGTGTGCGCCTAAATGCCTGACCTGTGATGGGTTCTTTTTAAGTTTTACAATATATTTTATTTGAATTTTGTGAAATGGAGAATGAAGACGAGAGAATTGTCAGTACAGTATCCGTGTGCTAGGGAACATTTCAGTACTGTTTATGGAGTGAACATTGTCGTTATAAGAACCAGAAGGAAAAATGTTTTGAAACTTTGTGTAGTGTTCAAAAATTTTTAGTAAAGAATAAATTTTGATTTTAGAATAATAATTGACATTATAATTGTATAATATCTCAAAAATTGAAGTAAGTTGTTTTTGTAAGAAGTGAAAAACTAAGTTAATTTCTATATATTATTACAGAAGGTTAAACATTTTTACAATTAATTGCAATATTCCTTAAAATAAATCATGTTGTTACTATACAATAACAGTTTTTTTTAAATTTCGAAATTCTTATTTGGAAAATTCATTACATAAGAGAGTAATTTTTATTTAAATTCTAAAAATGAATATATTACATTGTAATTAAATCGTATGAATATTTAAACAAATAAAAACAGTTTAAACGACTATAATATCCATTATTCACTAACCTGGAGGAAACCTCCGTGAGCGCCTGATGGTGTTTCTAATTTTAAGCGCCCGATGGAGGGTTAATTTGAATCATGTTTTTAAATATTTGTAATTAAAACTAAATTACTGAAAATAAGTTCTATTTCCTCTCTTTTATTTACTTTCGATTTCAAAATTTGCAATCTTTAATACTTGTTATTTATTACTACTGAAGGTCTAAAATACTTTTGTTAACTTTTTGATCACGGCAACTTACTCACTACAATCCCCCACAGTGCCAGACTGTTTTACACAGACAGGTGCTGAAATTGCTGGATAATTTATTAGGCATTTTGCATAGTTTTACAAATAAAATAATGAGATTGTTACTTATGGCCATAGATAACTAAAGTTGCCCCTGTGTATATTTTTAGTAAATAGCATTTTTTAAAGTAACCAAATAAAACAATTAACAATTTATGTATTTATAAAAAGTAATGTTCAACTTTTCCATTTTTTGTTGTGTTTAATTGATATATATTAATGGCTAATTTATTTATTCTTCTTGTTTATGTACATTACAATATTTTTCTAAACGAATAAAATAATCAATCGTATAAGCAACATATAAAAAAATTGTAGGGAGTGACTTTTTATTACATTACCCTGAAGCTGTTGAGATAAATTCCTTAAGCTATATATCATTAATGGTTAGACTAGTTATAAAAAGCTTTATAAATATGTGTATATCATTTTTATTGTTCTGTTCAAAACACAAAATATGTATTCATACAGTCAAACTAATTTCATAAAAATTTTAATTGATTTTATAACGGAATAAACATAAAAAAATCAAATATCTACAATAGAAATACTTGGCTGTTAAAACACCATAACTCCTGTTTAGATCAAAAAAGAAAAAAAAACAAGCAAGCTTTATAACGTTTGAAGTAAATCAGCTGCCATACAATACAACTAACTACAGTTTTTATATGTATAATGTGTTTTCTAAAGAAGGTGCTCATATAAAATATCTGTTTACATATGAAAATACGAGCTCTGACTGTTGCTTGCCAATCTCAAGGAGGTATTGGGCACATACCGGCTTTACACACAAAACTTAATCCCACCAGTATAGATTTTTTCCAATAAAAATCTCTATATTATTGAATATAAATTACAAACCAATAAATAGTATTAACAGATAACCAGCACTGAGACTCTAAAATCTTAAGTTCCTCAAGTGAACATATTTGGATCTGAGATAAGTTCATTTCTATTCATAACACAGTTTTAAACTTAAGCCCCATATTAAAAGCAGAGCCTCAGATGTGCAGCCTCTTAAATACTTAAAGCTCTGTGAAGGGCCACCTCAAGTGCAGGGCTTGGCAGGGTCCCACCTTCTGCACCTGCCTGAGGCCGGCCCTAATAATGTTAGCAGCTGTTTGAAAATCAGACATGTCACACCATTTTGAAAAAAGTTTATGTGTATTTTTATCCCGTGAAGGAACTTCTACCATGGTAATTGTTTCAATATTTTATAATGAAATATAATTCTTCAGTGTTGTATTTTTACTTGGTGAATTTTGACAGGATGGCCGCTCAAAACCCCTTTTCAAACTCCCGGTTTTCCTGGTCAAACATTTCCGATTCACTAGTCCATCTTCAAACCAAATAAACAACTGTAATACTGTATTTAACTCCTACACTGAGTACAACAGTGAAGGTTTATTGTCAACCACCAACTGTATTTGCAGGAAATACCACGAAACTGCGGTGGTATAGCAAATTTCATTGCTAGCAATATGCGAGAAATTCGGTGACGGTTCAATACCCCTTTCTACTGAAAATAAGGTAAAGATCACTTATAAGGTCTTCACCTATTTAAAGATCCTTAGTTTTAATCTATGTGCCTTTCAATGTGTTGACAACACATTGTACGAGGGGTATCCAAAAAGTAAGTTTCCATTAATTATGAAAAAGTTTAAAAGACTCAAAAAATAACTGAAACACATTTATTCAACTTTTTACATCATACCTTATTTTTCTACATAGTTACCATCCTTTTCTAAGCACTCTTGGTATCTAGGAAGTAGTTTTTTTATTCCAGCATCACAAAATTCACCCGCCAAATTTTTAAGCCAAGTATCCACCTCATTTTGAAGGTCATCGCTGTTGGCAAATCGCCGACCGCCAAGGTGTCTTTTCAGCTCCGGAAACAGATGAAAATCGCTAGGTGCAAGATCTGGTGAGTATGGAGGATGACCAAAAACATCCCACTTAAATTTCCTCAAAAGTTCCATTGTTGCACGAGCAGCGTGTGGTCGGGCGTTATCTTGAATAAGCAGAACCGTGCGCGACAAAAAGTCCGCGCCGTTTATTCTGTATTGCCCGCCGAAGTCTGGTGAGAACTTCACAATACCTTTCTGCATTTATGGTTTCGCCACGAGGAAGATAGTCAATCAATAACACTCCACGGCAGTCCCAAAAAACTGTAGCCATTACCTTTCCTGCCGACTCAAAAACTTTGGCTTTTTGAGGAGCTGCCTCTCCTTTTTTTTTTGCCACACCATACTCTGGCGTTTGGTCTCTGGAGTTGAGTGGTGAATCCATGTTTCATCACCAGTGACTATTCTACTGAAAAGGTTTTCATCTTCATCGTCAAACAATCGCAAGAAAGACTGGGCAGCAGCCATTCATTGTTGTTTATGGGCATTGCTCAATAAGCGAGGCACCCATCTTGCACACACTTTTGCAAGCTGAAGATCTTCTGTCATGATATTGTGCACAGATGACCGGCTAACTTCAACACTTGACGGCAGTTTATCCATAATTTCATCGAGAGTCACTCGCTTATCATTGTCAATAACTGCTCGTACAGCATTAATGACGTCAGGTTGCCGAGAATTGGCCGGTCGGCCACTACGCTCATCGTCATGAACATTTTCTCTTCCTTCCAAAAACATTGCACGCCAACAACGGACCATCTGAACGGACATAACATGTTCACCATACACTTGACACAACTGACGATGATGAATTTCAACGGCAGTTTTTCGTTTTTGGCGGTCAAGAAACGAATAACACTACGGACTTCGCAACTGGCGGCAGAACGCAGTGGAGTCTCCATGATGTTTGGGCAGCAACTGACTGAGAAGCGTGACAATGGGCCAGTGACCGGCGCACCTGTTGCCAACCGAACCGCGCTACATATCCCCGCCCACAGATGCACGCTGTGTTACGTACGCGTCTTTTTACAGAACAGGGAAACTTACTTTTTGGATACCCCTCGTATATACCTAATAATATACCTAAAACACTGTGTATACCTAATAATCTTCCTTTCTATGATGTTTGGAAAATAAATGAATTCAATTCAGAAAAATAAAGAACACAAGCAATTGCCTAAAAAGCACTACCATCGGGCAGACTTCAGTCCAGCATTGCGGGTCCGAGGTCTGGACTGCATGAACGTATGAGACCATGATTTTGCCGATACACAGATATACAAATATCTCATAGGCGTCTCTTTAGGTCTGGTAAAATTCCAACTGACATTCTGGTGTACTCAAAAACCGGGTTGCATCTCTTATCAAACTGTCAAACAGATAATAATACTCGCCAAACTGAACTCTAACCCTATTTATAGGGTAAACACTGTACATTTTAGGTTTGTGCAATATACCCGTCCGGATACCCCATTTCGGGAACTGAAAAAAAAAACACAAAAACATTGCTTGTATCACGGCACTAACACTCTGCCACTTTACCACTTACAGCGTGCCGATCATATAGTGGCTGAACTCTTAAACAAAGTGGCTGAACCCTGAGACAATTGGTCTGCCAACTTTAATTGTCCAATGGGTAATACGTGTTTGGGGGCTTACCACGACAAAAGGGTAGAACTAACCAAGATGAACTTTACTACACCATTGGTTACAACCTTGGATTAACTGGCATCAGATGGGGCTTGCGAATATATTTCGATCTTCATTCACAGTTTCAAGGACCAAGTTGTATAAAATAAGATGTTTCGAGATTAATCAGGTCCTGATTTAAAAAGCTGTCAAATTATTTCTTGATTTAATAAATTCTTAGAGACAGAAAATTTGTTTTTGAGATTTTCCCGGTACGTTAAATTCCCGGCTTATTCCTGGTTTCCCCAGTCGGATGGCCACTTTGGGTGATATAGTAAAAAAGATGCCGTTTTACTGAGCTGTTAGGCAATACTTTTTAAATCTGAACTGTAATATGTATAATATTTAAAAAATACAAATTGTATGGCACTTGCTTATTTTGAACGTATCAAAAACTGTTAAAAGCAATACACAGATATAGTAATATCCATGAATACAATTCAGTTGCATTTAATGGTGTACATACACAAGCATTGAAGAGAAGAGCATTTTCTTGCACTGCTTCGCCAAGTTGTTCCCTCAAAGCTATATTGGCATGGCTTAGATCTTGTATCTGGGCGAGGAAGTCTGCCCTCTCATCCACAAGCCCACGCACCTGGAACTGCATTAGCCGCTGCTTGCGACTCATTTCTTTCTTCAAATTCGTCATCCTCTTCACCTGACTTGATAACTGAAATCATTTAACATATTTCTATTTACCTCATTACATTCCATCAGTTATAACACTTTCATTCATTCCAACATTCTTGAATTTATTTTACAAAGAACAAACACCAGTTACATAAATTTATACAGGTTATTTTATTTTCATGGGTACTATGTGCAATATTAGCATTGATAAGTGACATATTTACAAATTCTTATAGAAACCAGTTTGGTTTTTTGAGAAGACATTACCCAAAGCTTTTAATTGTGTAAGAATCCTTTTCAAAAAATTATAATTTTTTAGTATGAAAGCTAATTACCTAGATTGGTCTAAATAACAATTTATAATGGAAACAAAAAGCATCAATAAACATTTTACAAAGAAAGTATGAATCAAGATGAAGTTTTGTTGGTATTGGGGTACAACAGTATACTATTATACTATTTGCAAGCGGTTACTGACCTTCTCTTACAAACCTCGTTTCAGGAAATAAAGGTTGCCAAGTTGATATGAACAGTAAAAATATTGATACAACTGGTTTGGACAAGAAAGTATTATCATTGGTTCTCAGATTGAATCAGTGATTTAATTCTGATTGCTTCTTTATAAACACATTAAAGCATGAAATATTATATTTTTTAACAGCCTGAAAAAGTGCTGTTAATATTTTTTTAACTTTAATAATAACTTTATAACTAAATTTAAATAATTGTTTGGTTTATTCAGACTGCAATTTATTTGAAACATCATAGAAAATTCTTTGTAACATATAATGATGGAAAATGTCCGAAATCCTGTTATCCTTTCAAACCTGTCATCGTCAATAACAAACTTTATACACTTATTACTAGCTCTAACTATGTATTCATCATTGTACCTAATTTTAGCATCCTTAATTTTTTCATTGTACATCTTCCTTTGAGAACTATAACAATTTCTTAACATTATATTATCTTTATAATATGGCATTTTTAACATATTACTAAGAATATTAAAAATATTTCTAATTTCCTTTAATGATTCATTAAACCGTTTAATATTTCTCTTTTTCTGTAATCTAACAACTTTTTGGATTCATGGGCAGAAATAATTATACAGGATCAAGAAATTATTTATAAAGTATTCAAATCAGCATTAGCATTTCCAATTTTAAAGAGAGGCTCCTAATCAAACTGATAAAACTTTCGAGTGAACATATTTATACTTTCATTATAATTTTCCTACAATATATTTCTTGGGTGTTAATGGCAACAGAGGGTACATAAAACTTAAAATTAAGTATATTGTGGTCAGAAATTTTATATCTACACAAATTGGTTTTAAAACAATAAAAATTAAAACAGCTTTTGTTCTGAGTTGGTAAGTTGTTCACATGATATAAATTAAATAATTCATGAAGATTAACTAACTTAGTTGTATCTTTGTCATTCACGTTTAAAAAAATGAACATAAAAATCCTCCCCAAGGAAAATTTTACAATTGGGTTTCCTGTTAGTAACAACAAATATCAGTCTCAAACAAATTTAAAAATATATACATGGATCAGGGGTTCTATATACAAAAACAAATACTACATTAAAAGTATTGACATATATACAAACAGCTTCAACAAGACGTACAGACCAAGTGTGAAGTATTTATTACTTCATTTAATAAGCAGTCTTTAATCAAAATAGAGGCACCCCCAAACAGCTCATCCCAATAAAAGCTGCAGCTAAACTATTGAATCCTCAGAAAATGAAACTAAGTCAGCATGGTAATTTTTTTAATCTTAACTAGGTAGTCATAGACTACCAGAAAATTTCTCTGAACTAATTGTAACAATGGCATAATATCTGATGGGCAGAATATGTCTGAGTATTTTAGTAAGAAGTTCGTCAACATTTCTAAAGAGATTAATCTGAACCCAAATGTAAACCAATTACTCAAGTATTTGTTAAATTTAAAACCCTGTCCAGTTAAACACTAAAGCTGTTTCAGTTCACACATTATGTAACATAATAAAAAAACTGAAGAACTGAAGTCATAAGGTTGGAATTAAATTCCTGTGGATTTCATCACTTCACCTCTTTCTTTGTTTATAATAAATAGATTATTTGAGACTAATATGTTCCTTACCAACTTAAATAAGCAGAAATAAAACCTATTTTCCAAGAAAGGAAGTAAGCACAATCCAGAATACTCCAGGCCAGTATTAATTTTTCCTTCTTCCTCCAAAGTGTTTGAAAAAGTGGTGACAGATCAAATAATATCTCAATTTGGGCACAATAATATGTTTGCAAATGAAAAATGTGATTTAGAGCTGAAAAAACACAGGCTATTGCAGATTTTGTGTATGGAGAGGGCTTGGATTGGTCACAGGGCATAGCTTCTGTGTTCTGCGATTTGTCCAAAGCCTTTAATTGAAATTCTACTGGAAAAAATTCTATTACATTTTTCTTTCTATATATGGTGCTGGATCAACTCTTATCTTTTGTCTAGATTCTATCACACATTTTTATTAAAAAATAATATATTATTTATATCAGAATGGAATTAATTAAATTGTAGTTTCCCAAAAGGATCAATTATGGGTCCTGTACTACTTTTAATGTATGTAAATGATCTCCCAGCAAATAAGAGTTAAATATAAAATGGACAGTATTTTTTAAAACTTTGGAAAGTATAACTCTGCTTTTTTCCAGATGACAATGTTGAGAAATGTTTGAGTTAAAAACGAAACAATTTATTGCGCTACTTTGCTTCAGTCATGAAATGTGGCATTGAAATTTAGGTAAGTTCTAGTAGGTTGGAAGATATTTTCAAAATCCAAATGAAATATTTAAGAATCATGTTAACCAACAGAAGAACATCATGCAAAGGAATATATAAAGATTTACATCTGTTAACCTGTCCATCAGTTTATGTGTTGAGGTATTTATTCTGTACAAGACAGAATTTCTAGGTTTTCTTTGCAAATCACTACAACCATAATTATAATCTAAGAAATAGAGATATGTTGCACTTTCCAATTCATATACTTCGTTTGAGCGTCCACAACAAAATTATAGAATAAATAATAAATTATAGAATTGGAAAACAATTGTACAATAAGTTGCCTGCTAGATTTAAATCATCCAAAAAGATAATAAACTTAAAATCAGAGTTTGAAATATGTTTAACAAAAAATTACTTTATTGAAGAAATCTATATGATGCAAAAACTTAATAACATTATGAAAAATAAATAAATACATTTCTATATTTTAGTTTGATGACAATGTTTTATAATTTAATAACATTATACATATTTCATGCATCAATTTATACACATTTACTTTGACAATGTTTCATAATGGACTGTAATATTAAGTTCTATTCAAGGGATAAATGGTTGAAAAGGTATTCATAAGAATTGTACATTAAGTACTATTTAATTTTTTGTTACAAATCAAAATTCAGTACTCCCAATGATTTTGTTTGAGACTTCTTAATAAAAGTAAATGTTAATGTCTTTGTAGAAGTTTAGTAAATTTTACAGAGCATAGTAAACACTAATGTAAGTAAACTTATCCATTTGTATTATTTCAACAGCTGAGACAGTGGAGTAGCTCAGAACAGTAAACTTACTAAAAAACAACCAACCTTAATGTTTTCAAACAATATTAAAAAAAAAAATAAATTATATGCTCCTGTACAAAATTATCGCCAAATCTTAAAACAGGTTTTCAATTGCATGAAACTTTATAAGTGGTTTTGGAATGAGTAGTAACATAGAGATAATCAAGACCACTACAAAATAGAGTTAGGGAAGGTCATAATTAAAACCTTTTTTTATATTTCCTTTTGTATGTGTGGTACAAAGGTTAAGCTGGATTTCAGTCTTATTTTACATAAGGTTTGTCAGCATTCCTTCTTGTGTGTAAGTACAGAACTGTGATTACCGGTGATTATTTATTAAGTTTTTAGTGTAAATGTTTCTTTACATGATTCATACCTCTCATAATAATATAAAGTGACAAGGTCTACTAGAGTGCAACAAGGTAGACCATACAGGGAAGTTGCAGAAATGTTACATGCGCATCATACCACGATTCTTAGAGCTGTAAGACGGTTCCAGGAAACTGGATCCGATAAGAGAAGGTCAAGACAAGGCTGGTCTAGGGTGACAAACTAACGAGATGACTGTGTTTAAATTGTAAATACACTCAGAAACACATTCACGACCAGCACATCTCTGCATGGACTAATTAGACGTGTAAGAAATGTCCACATTTCGATTAGTGCAGTGAGGAGACATCTTGACTCGGCTAGGTTAGCCAGCAGAGAGCCAGCTACAGCACAGTTTGACCAGACAGAACCATCTTGCTGAATTTGCATTTGCTCATGATCACGTTAATTGGACTCTTGAATAACAAGTTTTATTCACCGATGAAACCAGAGTGAATTTAAAAAGTCAAGATGGATGTATGTAAGTGTGTAGAAGAAGTGGGGAGAGATAATCTCAAGTGTGCTTTGCTCAAAGGGAGCCTTTTGGAGGCTGCTCTATGATGTTTTGAGGGAGGCACAGGTTTTGAAACCCGTTCAGCAATAGTAACTGTTCGTTTCGTTATGCATCGCTTAATGCATAACGGTACATAATGGATATTTTAAAAGTCCTTGTTATACCATTTGCACCTTTTACTGGTGAAAATGTTCTACTAATGTAAGATAACGCCCGCCCACACAATGCGAGAGCAATTAGATGCTACCTAAGGGAAACTGGTGTGTCCTTATGTATCACACAAAAAAAACAAATTGGACACATTGGATAGGCCTCCTGGGAGTCCTGACATGTATCCTTCAGAACATCTGTGGAACACAACTAAAAGACTGATTTGGTCTCAGTATCACGCACCACAAACTTTACGTGTGGTAGAATAAGCACTCCAGGAGGAGTGGAAAAACATCCTCCAACAAACCACACAAAATCTCTTTCAAGGGGTGTGGCTAATTTGTACTCTATATTGGAATAAACACTTTTACATCATTTTTATTAATAAAACTTGGTTAATCACAAACTAGTTTCCTTTTTCATATGTATTTTGACACCAAACAAACTAAATTTAAGTAAATATAGACCATTTTTCTATTAAGTAAATATAAAATTTGACTTAATTAACATAACCAAATGGTGCGATAATTTTGCTCAGTAGTGTATTATTTCAATGTTGAGACAACAATTTTTAAATGGTGAATACATGCGTTTGTGTTGTATCAGGTTAAATTCACTGTATAAGTGATTAAGTACCAGTGTAGTTACTTTTATTACATATTAGTCTAAAACAATAAGAAAGACCCCAATGGCTCAACCACTTGTGTAAAAATGTGCACTGGTTCAGAATTGATTGAAAACATACATAAAAACAGGTAATACTATAAAATAACACAAAGTGTCTCTATAATATACATAATATAAAACAGATATAAATAAAACATACAATAAAATAAATGTATATCATCGTTTCTATTAATATCAAAATATTATATTATCAATTCCACAATTTAGTAATTAGTATAAAATGTGAATTACACCCCTTGGTTGTATTTCACTCAATACAAAAATTGTTAAAATTTAAAATTAGTGCGAAATAAAAACCAAAACAAAGGGTTATAGTTCACTTTAAATACTAAAATAAAAAAATTTTAATATACTGAAATATAACAACAGCAGATTTTTTCAGAGCGTCTGTATGGCTAATCAATATTAGTGCTTCCGTTTTTTATTTACTGAAAAAAATATGGGTGGAATTTCTTTTACTAAATTGATATGATGTACATTACTAGTAAGTCTATATACTTGAGAAAGAAGCTGAAAACTACATTGCATAATACATTATATTTATGGACTTTTTCAGTTCTATTTTGTAAGAAAATTATCAACAAAAAATAGCTATCCCAAAACTAACAGACAGTTATGTCCAACCAATTCACTTATGACAATTTCAATTTCAGCCTAATTAGTATATTTTAAATCTAAATATATGCATTTTTTAATTATTGTTTAGCTAAAGAAATTCCAATGACATTTTTAAAAATAAACAGTGGACAATTGTTATAGGAATTACTTTGGTAACATACTTATTGCAATTTTACTACATGCACTCTAAAAAATAATTTACATTTTCTAATTTTAAGCATTGAAATAGTTTATTTTGCATATGTTTACTCTAATATGGTGAATGAGATTAAACTTTAGAGTAACTTGGAAAAAAGTTAAAAAGTACAAATTTTTGCTCATCCAAAAAAAAAAACATTAAAGAGTAGGCTATCTGTAGGGCTATATTAGGGTACTATTGTTATCTTTAATACATCCTAAATAAAGAAAAAATTTAATAATTATTTTTACTTTTTAACCGAGACCTTAACTTTACTAGAATGTTACTTTAGTTTTGAGAAAACATAAATTTTTCAATGTAATATATTTCTCCTACTTTACTAAGTGTAAACATTTTCTTGCAGGAGGATTGTAACAGTACTATCACTGTATTAATAGTATGCCCTCCAGTACAGCTATGTAAAAGGCACAGATCATACCAGTGACTGTTCACTGTTATTATAAGGTTTTTAACCGAAATAATTATTGATTACAAGTAAATTTTCACTGATTTTACAGCATACATTGAGGATACTGTATGTAACTATTTCACAGTTTAGTAAAATAATTATGAAGTTTAATGTCTGAGCTAATTAGTCATTGGAATTGCCATTGCAATAAGTGTTGGGTGAATAAGATTCTTTGAGCTATTGGAAAATTTTTAATTTGATACAACTAATAATAATCACATTTTCCAACATTAATTTTTATTTTGTGTGAGGCCTTTTGAAATCAATGATTTTATCATCAGGTGGCACCAAATAAAACAGTGTTGGTGCTTATCAGAATAAATCTTGGAGAAAATGAAGGAAAATATGCCAGGAAGAGGACCGTAAATAAGAGAAGTATTGAAAAACTAGTTTAATTATCCAGTTACATGATAAGGGAAATTAGTAAATGCTTTATCTAACATACATTTTGCTGTCTCTGGTATCCAAGTGGTTAGTGTTTCAGATTGTCCTTCCTCAGACCCAGATTTGGGTACAGCATTTTCACATGCTTATCTAACCTCAGCCTGAATAAATGTGATTAACGGCTCCCAGAGAGAGCTTTGAATCATCCAAATTCAAACTATTAGTAAGGTTTATATATATATATATATATATATATATATATATATATATATATATATATATATAAATTTTCATATTATTTCACTTACTTCGTCAATTTCTGAATTTTTTGAGCTAATTTCCCGATCAGCCTTTCTGAGGTTGTCACGTAATTGGTCAACCATTCCCCGAAGGCGTTGAAGAGCTGCAATATCTACTTCTGGAGCCATTTGTTGAGCTGAGAACATAACACATGTAGATTAACATTTTCATCTGGACCAAATATTCAAAATGCCAAAATTGTTTGTGATATTTTAAACTCGTTCTTTTTTACTCTGCATTTGACACCATTCCCATTGTATGTATAAAATGTATTGAATAAAGTTTGAGTGATGTTTATGGCCAAACCAATAGGCTTAATCAAAACCTAATTTGCCACTATTTTCCTTGCTGAATTTCACGTTAGTTTATAAAAGCTTCACATTTCCAAGCTTCCAAGAAAATTCTAAATTTTCTGTTAATATTTTATACTACAGTAGGAATGGAAAAAGTACAGATTTCTTAACTTATTTTTATGGTAAATCGTCTTAAAATTGTTATTCCTTTAAAACCCCTCATCGGATTGCTTTCAAATTTTAATACAAGGTTAACGAGATTGTTTACTTCATAGTTTACAAATTCCAGAACTTAATTTAAACATTTTAAGATTATGTATTACAAAAAAAAGTAAAGAAAGTTGAATTCAACTCCAGTTCACTTTCCTCTTAATGGAGCATCTGGAATCTGATGCTATAACAGACGCTGCATTAAGAGGAAGGTGAACTGGAGCTAAACTCAACATTCATAATAAATCAACCCTTCACACCATGGCTACGTTGTATGAAGTAAATAAATCTGTGCTTTTTCCGTTCTGATTATAATATAAACTGTTGAAAAATTATTTTATTTATATAAACTAACATACAGTTAAATTACTAAAACCATAGTTAGTTGGATTTTTGATAAGCCTATTGGTTTGGCCATAAACATCACTCTAAGTCGGGGTACATCATTTCTGTGCCGACAGTAGTTACTCATCACAAATACTTTTCATAGATATTTTAAAAATACACTCTAATAGGCTAATAGCGAATACTGAAGAAATGCAGAATTATTCTAGTATTAGTTTGTTTTTATTGGTAGACAGTACATATGAGTATCTGTGTTTTTGCTGCACAGCTTCAATTTATAACGGTCAATTTGTAGAAAGTACTTCTTCTACAACCAAAGAGTTGGCAATTATAACTCTTGGATGCTGGATATTACGGATATTACCAGAAAATGTTTTTATTCATTGAGGATGGCAGGTAGATGGATAATCAAGTTTAAAAAATAAATACAATAACATTATTATAAGGCACTTCTTCCTAGATTTAATAAATACTTACAGTTAGTTACTTTAACATTTTAGTTTACACTATCTTTACACTTTATCTTAGTACTGTTTATCATCATGTACCCATTATTATGTTTTCTTTGTTATATAGCTTCTTTGCCATGCATGTCAAATAAATAAACTAGACCCAATATTCTACTGTATATAAAGGGTTAAACATATCACATGTTTTGTGAATAATTATGCCATCTACAATCTGTAGTAAAGATTGAGTTTTTACATTGAATAAGTTTATGATTTGTCAAAGACTTTATACTAAATAATCCAACTCTAGAAGTGGATATATATTTGTTAGGAAATGTGCAGTGTACATAAAGTAAAATTGTTTTTTGAGAGTTGATGGCCCAGACCTGACATCAGACTTTGGATATAAGTTAGAGATAGTGTAGGTTCAAATCCTGTCTGTGACCGAAGTAGTTTTTATCAGTACTACTCCTCTTTATTATACTTAACATACTTACTTACTAAGATAAGATCTTAGGTTTACTTGATAAGATCTTCACACAGGCCAGTGGCCCATGATAATGGGCAGAAAGAAGTCTTAAAAACTCCTTTTAAAACGGTCTTAAAACCTACTATCAAAATGTGAAGACTATAACATATTTAAATAGCTTTTTTAGAGCACTCCAGTGCTTTTAAAACACTCCAGTCTGATCCGGCTAAAATTGTGTTCTTAGTCTGTACACTTAAAATTAGAACTAACTTGACACCAAATATTTACCAAAAACATTATTTATTTAACCTCAGGATCAAGCTCTGATATTAATACAACTGCTATATACTTAAATATACTTTAAATATATTATTGTCGTGGGTATCAAGTTACCTCAGTAATCGGTCTATCACTGTCAGGATTGGTGCATCTACATCGGCTGCTTTCTCACCGTCATAGGGAGTTCCGCAGGGTTCCTTATTGGGCCCATGCCTCTTTAATGTCTTCATAAACGACCTTCTGGACACTGTCAGTGTAGAAGCCTTGCAATTCGCCGATGACTGAAAAATCTTTGCTGAAGTTACTTCAGTAGAAGACTCCCAAAGAATTCTAGAAAGCTTGTCAGCGGTGAAGGATTGGTGTATTAGAAACAATATGTCTGTGAACCCCAGCAAGTGCTCAGTTATCACATATCATAGGAACAAGTCTCCGTTGGTTACTTCTTATTTCGTCTCTGGTTCCCAAATTTCAAGAACCCAACATGTAAAAGACTTGGGTGTTTATTTTCAAAATGACATGGGGTTTTGTATACACTTGAACCACATCTGCAATCGAGCCAACAAAATGTTGGGTTTTATTACAAGGTTCTCCGGAGGCATCAGTAGTCCTGCTGCGTTTTGTTCCCTGTACTCTTCTTTTGTGAGGCAGCTTGTGGAATATGCCAGTCCTGTGTGGTCCCCTTACACAACCGGTGCTAAGATGAGACTGGAGGATCTTCAACGCCGCTTCGTTCGCTTGGTTGGTGTCCGGCTTGGCTTCAACTACATGGAGGTTCCGGTTCGGGCTTTGTCCTGTGAGCTGAATCTTCCTTCCCTTGCTCTTCGTCGTGATGTCGCTGATGTTGTCCTTCTTCTGAAGATAATCAACGGACTAATACAGTGCCCTGACCTTCTAGCTGAGATCGACTTTAGGGTTCCAACGAACACCAGATCTCGTGATCTCCTGAGTCGTAGATATCACCTCACGAACTTTGACTTCAACAGTCCCCTAGAAAGACTTGTCCGCCTGGGGAATCTAGTGGGCGCGGAGTGTGATCCCTTCTTCCACGGAATCCCTCAAATCCGAAGTCGGGCCTTCAGAATTCTAAGCATCAGTGATACTTAATACTTGTCGTTCTAGTAGGTAGTGTCCAGTCCTGATTATTATTGTTTTTTTTTTTATTTTATATATATATATATATATATATATATTTTTTTTTTCTCTTGTGTGTTTAATCCTTGTCAATTATATTGTTGTTATTATTTTGTTGAAAGTTTGTTATAGTTGTATGTATGTGTATATATATATATATATATATATATATATATATATATATATATATATATATATATATATACGGTATATATATATATATATATATTTAATGTTTTTCTTTATATATAGTTTATTTTTTCTCTACTGTTATTATTATGTTGTTAATGATTTTGTTGATTTATTATCATTATAGCTTTATATAGATTTTTTTTATGTTATAACCTTTATAGTCTATTTACCAAAGTATTACTATATTTATAATTATTGTTAATATCTTGTTGAAAGGTTTTTGTTATATATCTTTATGCATATTTCACTCTGTTATCCGTCATTTAGTCTATTTTGCCACGCACTGGTTTTGTTTTCTGATCAATAATTGCTAAACTTGTTCAATTTTTCTTTTTTTTAACTCTATGTTAATTTAATAGTAGATCAAGTAAGCATTGTCTAAGTCTTGAGCCTTATGTTATTGGTATATTTGCCTTATGAATTGGCTGCTTGCCGTTAATAAATATATAAATGTAAATGTAAGTATATTTAATATTTTCACAAATTCATTTCATTCAATTATGAGTAGCCTACCTGGTAAGTCTTGTTTAGCAGCCAGAGCGTTCTTCAGCTTGCGGTTTTCATCCTGCAGAGTGTTAACAACTGATTCTAAATCTTGAGTTTCCTTTTTCCAATGTTCTTCTATTAATTCAAGCTCCTGAAAATAATCAGCCAGTGAAAAAATTACTTTTTGACTGCCACAATACATTTTAAGTAATTGATTTTATAAAATAAACTAATAGTACAAGGGTTAGCCTGTTGAGTTGGAGAATTACTGAATGGCTCTATTCCTAAGCAAAATTACCTGCCCAATGGGGCTAGAGACTTAGAATGGTGGGGTGTGCAAAGCACCTGATGTCTGGGCATTAGACCTAGTTCATAACATTATTTTGCTTCCAAATATCTGCAAAGATAAGTAAGTAATTTGATAATAAGACCTCAAGTAATTTTATGTGTTCCATGGCCATCAAAAGTTACTCAGGTTTTCGTACACTGGTTTGGTTTTGGTGTTATTAACTTCTGCTCATTTAATTATCCTAAATACTAGGGTTAAAAATAGCACCATGTAATTCCCTAGCAAAACAAAAGTACAAACCATTTAATATGACTTCAAGTAGAAAAATGTCAAGTAAAGAAATATTTTTAACTATTCTGAGGAAGCAGAACAATTTAATATATGTAGGTGTAGGCTTTTAAGTTTTTTTCTATAAATTGGATACACTTGATTACTTTATAACTCCATTCATTGATTCTGGAAGCCATGAACAGAGAAAATACAAAAACTCTTCCGGAAATTCCGTCAGAGGGTGATTGCAATAGACAGATTTCTATGAAATTTTCCTAAAATACACTACAGTACCCTAATTAGAATCTTTATCAGGTTGGAATAAATAATAAATTATCTATCTATAAAAGTTTAGACAGGAAAAATAGAAAAAACCTATATAACTGATCAATCGACAAGGGCATGCATTTCATGCAGAATTTAGGATCATTTTATAATTAGTGCCAAATTCAAAGGTTGAAGACAATGGTAAGATTTTTTACGGGGTGTATGCTAGAAAGATTTAGTGGTGTCATTGTGCAGCATTTTTCAAGCCATTTCCAAAAATGCATAACACTATAGGGATCTTGATAACATTGTCTTTACCCATGTCAAAATAAAAAGTTAAATTCATTCCTTCTAACAATAGTACAATGAAATTAAAAACCTGTTAAGAATCCAATGAGTTTAAAGTCAAAAATGTTGTGATCTAGAAATGAATAAGTTTAGTCAAATTCAGTGGTTATATAACCGTCGTCTATGTCAACAACTGGTGGCTGACCTATATGCTTGAAGAAGAAAAAACCAATGATAAATTAAAGGTTTCTTTTTTAAACTCAGTCAGTAAAGAAGACAAGATAGTATTATTTGGCTTCCCGTGACATATTTTCTATGTAAAGTAAATCCAGTAACTCCAACCGGGTGAACATAAAAATTATCACATGAAGAAGAATAAAAAAACCATACAAGATTTCGCCCACTTTAGTCACTTTCTAAAGAGCCTTTCTAAAAAAGAGTCTGCATGTTAAAAACTATGTAACTTGAGTGTATTATTTCTGTTATGTAAGCTATCTATAAAATATTAATTGGAACTTTACTTTTTCTACGTCTTAATAGCATTTTCAATAGTGTATTATTTAAACAATTAAGTGTTTAAACTGTAGTCCACTTATAATACATTAAACTTTTTATCATAATTCATCTGTAAATTATTCTAAAATTTCACCTAGCTAAAATTCTTTACTAAAAGGCTCCTTTTTTATTAACAATATACCTGAAACTTAAAAAATTAAATTAGGCTTTCACAAAGTAATTGTAAAAATTAAGATACCTTAGATGAATTTTATAGAGATATTTATATTGTTATGTCTATCATATAAATTTCACCTAGTCTTCCTTTCAATTTAATATAACCATAAATCCATCTGGAATGTAAAAGTCATAGAGGAAATTCGAATGTAAGGAACAGTTGTGACCCCATTAGGAAACGTATATACTATCAATTAACCTATATAAAAACACTATTTGAGAATATTTTCAAAATTTTTAAAGAAGCAAATTTTTAAAACTTCAAAATTTAACTTTTTATTTTGACATCGGTAAAGGAAATGTTATTAAGACCTCTGTAGTGTTATGCATTTTTGGAAAGGGCTTGAAAAATTCTGCACAATGACACCATTAACATCTTTCTAGCTTATTTAAGAGAGATGCTCAGGTTAAAGTGTATAAACCTGTCGATTTTTAGCTTTTTTACAAACTTTAATGAGGCGTAATTTTGAAACCAGATGAGATATCAAGTTGAAATTTGGTATTTTTCTCAGACTAAATATGGAGTGTACTAGTATACCATAATTCATTAAAATCTGAGATGGTGAGGTAAAAAGTGTGTTGATTTGACATGGAATGGACTACATTGAGTTTTCGTTACACATGAATATAGATAATTTAATAATCATGAATACTGATAATTCAGCTGTTGGACGCTTTATACTGACGGCCACACATTTGTAATATTACGTCATTACTGACTTTTATTATACTTATACTTTTTCTACATCTTGGTTTTAAGATGACGGCGGTTCAAATATCGGAAAAAAATAGTTATATCTCAGTTTTTATTTGTGTTTTTCTTGTAAAGTTGTAAAAAACAATATTTCGCAACATTTAGCTATCTCAAAGGTTTTGTTTACAAGTATTAAAGCTGTACAATCAACCTAATGAAATTAACATATATACCTAACAAGACATATATGTATGTTTATTTATGTATAAATGAACTTCATAATCTTATAAAGACAGCAATACCAAATCATTGATGGATTGAATATAACAAGTATTAGTTATGAATTTCTACAAGAGCACTTGCAAAACATGAAATAATGTCCTAAAACTACAGAAATTGCCAAACCTATGTAGGGTTGAGGAGGATTGGGAGAGATATAGTTGTGTGTGTGTGTGTGTGTCTGTATACAGCAGGTGGGACAATTTAAACCATTTCTCGGTACTCAGACTGTGGGCTGTATTAGCCTATCACAGAAATGGTAGAAAACAGGAAACGATCATACGATCATGCTCATGTGACCTAGCGGTTAGAGTGTACGATACTGACATATGGAAAACCTTAAGTTCCTCAAATCACCAGTATTTCCAAATTCGGAGCTTGAATAATGAAAGAACCAATATTCACTGGAAAATTTAAGAACTGACTTGGGTGTTACATCTGGGTTACAACCCTAATAGCCCTAGGTCTATGATTTCTTTCCTTAAAATCTGTCTCACTCATTCAACAGAATTATCAAATATGGACTGAGCTATTCATACAAATAACATCACACTGACTGAAGAGTTAAATTTTTAACAACTTACCCTTTCATACCGAAGTCTGTCTTCTGCTTTTTCTAGTTTATCACTTTCCAATTTTAGTATCTTTGCTTCCAAATCTTGGACATTAGAATTTTCACGTTCATTTTTTGTGGCAAGCACTTCTAAGTGTTCTAAAGCTGTTATCACTTTGGGCATCAGCCCGGTCACAGCTTCAGATCCATAGCAATCTATTATCTTTTCAAATTCCTTACCAATTTCAGATGCAATGTCATAAACGTCAATGACCGACACCTCAGATTCATAGTCCTCCATACTTTCATTAAAAGGCATTAAGTTCTGATTAGTCGCTACAAACACTGTCTCTACCAAGATAATGTCAATTTAAAACCACTGCTTAAGTTAGAGATGACTCATAAAGTGCAATTGAACGAAGCAGAACTCATCATACAAAAAAATTTGTATTTGAATTCAATAGAATTTCCTATCTTTCTCAATAACAAATGATACTAATGCACGACTAAACCAGAATTTGAGAGAATCTCGATTATTATACCACTATCAAAAGCACACACATACACAAACAGTTCAATACAAATCCCTCAATCATCACTTGTCACTAACAGAGCCGAGATTTGTCTGCTTTGGTTGAGCAAAGGTCAAAAAACAACACATATAGGAATACTGTTGGGACATGATATGGGGTGATTAGATAAAACAGCTGTTTCACAGTCATGTAAACTAACCACAGTATTGTAGTTGTTTGACCCAGTGAACACCATGTTAAACATCCATGTTAAACACCGCCCATATTTTAAAGTACTACAGATTTGGATAAAGGCTTTAATTATATAGCAATCACTGAGAAGATATTGCACCCAATGCTAATCCTTATTATCAATTGAAACGTTATAATTTTCCTTTTTTAAATATTTAATTGTAAACCTTTTCCAATCCAATACTATAGACTTTTTAATAAATTCTTACGTTATGTTAAACTAATGTAGTAAAGTAAATTAACACACATATATACACACACTAAACTCAGTCACTAAGCAATAGTAGATAACAGTAGAAAGCTGCTGTAATTAATAAAGTAATCGTTCTGAATTGATTTATAACACGTCACGGGATCTCAGTTTATACCACCATACCACGTTACGTAACTGGTCTTGCTAAGGCTACTTGCAGAATTTTAATATATTGCTCATTTTATTCTCGAGAAGTCCTGCGGACAGATAGAATCGTGCAGAAAATAAATATTTACATCCTCCGGCAGACTAAAGAAAAGTTTTATTAGCTTACTAAGTGATAGGCTTTAATGACGCTCAGCCAAATTCCATGGTTGAATATGCAGTATCACAGAAGTTATTCTTGTATATGTAAAAAATCTCATGCAAAGTTTAGTCTTCAGATTAAGATATTTCTCGAAATATATTTCCACGTGATACATTCTCATTTTTTCACTTACTGTACTTGTGTTCAATAACAGTGTTAATGTTGTTGTGTTCAATAAAGTCTGCAGGGCCAGAAAATTTGCATATTGTTGGGTAAGATGCCTGTACTCTCAGAAACTTTAAATGACATCAATGTTTTAAAAGCATTTTGCACTGAAATCTTACATGAAAAAATCAAAAATTAATAAAGTGGCCAGAACTTACTATCTTACCTGTGCAGCCTTCTCTCCCAAATCATTAAATGTCTCAACTCGCTGGAAACCAATGTGGAAATTCAACTGATAATTTCAGCGACTCCACCATGTCTTAAAAAGATGAGAAGACAGAAGCTCTCAAGAGACAATGAATGTAATAGTTTGACAAGTTGTGTTTCGTCAGTTTCTTTTTTGGTAAGTGGCTTACTCAGCACACTCAGGAAGATTGAATATGATTACATTTTGGGCATTACGGGCTCTATCATTTATTTCACTAACGGGACTTTCAACAAAACAGATACTTCGTAAGGGTGAAACTTTAATTGAATTTATCTCATCTCTGAGGACAATTTACATTCCTTGTTCCTCAACGCGTACCTCAAGGTTGAAGATGGTGCCTAACATTGAGTGTTGCTCATCTTTCATTTCTGCAATTCCAGTTGAACTCAAAGCCTCAATGACATCAACCCTATTAACTTTCGAGTCTATAGGAATGAGCTGTTGACACTTTCGTCACCTGAGCAAAAATATACCACATATGCCATTTTCGGTCAATGTAAAATCGACAGTAGAAGTAATCCACTATTACAATTGTATTGTATGTGAAACCAGCTCTTAAAAGCTACATCACACTCAATAATATCTTCAAAGCAAAGACTTATACCTTTTTTTGTTCACGTTGTATCAGAAGCAGAGAACGTTACCTCCAATTGCACTTGTATCCGTAGGGTTAAACAAACCTAAGTGTCACGTCAGTATTTGTTGTACCCACTATATGTTCAAATGCAATATATGATCCAGCCAAAAGTGAACCCTCCTGGAGTATTAAGCAAATGCTACAAGAAGTATTAGCATCGGTCATGGCTGTGTTAAGTACACATACAGCAAGAAAATATAGAATAAGCGATGTATACAATATTTTATCTTTCTAATTGATTTATTGGTTTTTATGACAAAAATACAACTTATTAAATGTTAGTGTAATTTATATTGGTATCGGAAGAAAATAAGGTTAGAAATGGATAAGGGTGAAGTTAAGTCGGGGTTTGTTCTGGGTACGATATTTATCTGCTCTATGAGCAGCTATAGTAATAGTCGCCGTCCATAAAAAGATAAGGAAGAAGATTAGACCCGGGAAGACAATACTGCCGGCAGAGAAAGCGAGGACGAGAAGATAAAGTAAAAATGTGTATTACAGGAGGATGAACTGGGAAAATAAAACGGTCCTGTTTTCTCTTTCAAAGAGTCCGAATCATACCGTAATAGAATAAAACTCTCGAAGATAAAGATACAATCTCTGAAATAATTAAGGTAATGATCAGGAAAGAATTAATCTGGATAAGAGAGGAATTCGAAAGAGGCCGGCAGTAAACCAGTACATATGAACGAAGAGCTTTGGAGGAGATAGAAAGGCTTATTTATGAATTATTAGGAAAATAAACAGGTTGGAGGAACTACGGGCTAAGAGAAAGTAGTGAAAATAGCAAAGGTGATAGGGATGTAACGTGACCACACGGAGTAAATCCGTGCCATCATCTTCAACGGTAACGTCTCGACAGAAGTGTTGAAGTTTGTCTCTCCATGTTCATACTATCTTTAACCAAACGTTTCAACGGCGTTGGATATAGGTCGTCACTATGTGTAGTCATTTTACTGACAATATAAGTTTGCTATTTTTAAGATATGCCAAAAACACCGTCGGCTGTGCACGAGTCTCCAACTATGCGACCCGTTCTGGTGAATAGTTTTCTCAAACCTAGAGTGCGATTACCTTTCAACAGAAATTAGCGTAAAAAATTACCTGTCTAGTGAAAATTCACAAACGTTACTTATTCTTGTTGTAGTAAATTGCGAACTGATTTCATTCAAAACTGGCAAGACCTTAGTCTAAATAGTACTTAGTTAATTACGGGTGTTCATAGTTAATTCATTGTTTAACTTCATTGTTAATTCATGTTTTGATATCTATCATCGTAACCGTCACCACACATGTACGGTAATCATCGATGGGTATTGTGTTTTATATACGTATTTAGCTCGTAGGGAACCAGATAAGTTTATAGAGGTAATTACTACATTATTTAATACTGAGAGCATCAATGATTTGTATAAGCAATATACTACAAATATAAGACAATAAAAAGAAGAGGCTTGTAATAAAGCGAGTGTGCAGTAATCAACACTGTAAATAATAAACAAAGAGGGGTTTTGCCTACGAGACTGCCTCAGGTTGGTCTTAAACTATACTTCACCACTCTAGTACGATAGGGTAATCGGAAAAAAGTATAAAAACGGGGGATTGAAACGAAATTCCCTCCTTTGACAGTGCATTCAAATGAGCCTTCGACAAAACAAGTAAAAAGAATAAAAAAGAGGTTTTGGGTCCAAATGAGTGGTAAGCAAACGTGAAGCGCAGCGGCAGCGAGGGAACAAAAGCCACATACCTCGATTATGATATCAGACTGACTATTCGTTACAAAGCTCAACGCGAGAGATAAGCTGAAACAACAATATCGGTAAGCAGCTAGGGATGGTACCCATTAAAAACACAAACCAAGAGGGGTTATTAAATTACTCGCTCAGACATAGCGCTATCTCCGAACAATCAGAGTACCTAAGAGTGTAACATGTCATTTTTTACAGGAGCCTAATAATAAGACAACTTAATTTTTTTGAGAGGAGAATATTTTTAGTTTTTGATGACATGTTAAGATCTTAATTTCTTCCACCTACAATTATACTCCAGTAGCTCAACGCAGGAGACGTCAGCTGGCGGGGTCCGGCTCGACCGGGTAAGACACGGAGTTTCAGGATAAATCCGCTGGAGTTCGCTTCAAGGGCTGAAGCGCCTTACAGCGGACGGCTCAGGTACGACAGTACGTAAGTGCGCTGTGCCTGGCTGGCTCGCTCTCTCGGTCGGAGTCTCTCAGTGGGAGTCGTCGAGTCGGAGTCGTCGTCACCGCCCCCACATACGACGCGATACGGTGCAAGTAAGTCCTAGCCGTAGTAGGTACTTATTTCACCTGCCAAAACACGTTTTTGCCTGCACTTGCCTAATCACTAACGATACGATAAGTACATGAGATTACATACTTAAGCTGCTAATAGAATATTATTTTAGATATAAAGTATAGCAAGAAAATAAATAAGTACGAATAGGACTAGATTTTATTACTAGTAACAAGGAGTTTGAATTTAGTTTTATTTAGTTTATCGTATCTTTTCGGGGTCGCTGGGTCGTTTGACATACGTTGGCACCAGCGTTCCTTAGCTTCGGGCTAGACGTAATTTAGTTTAGCTTTTATTTAGTTTATCGTTTCTTTTCAAGGCCTCTGGGTCGCTTGACTTACGTTGGCACCAGCGTTCCTTAGTTTCGAGCTCTAGTCGAGCTAGGTGCGATTTCGAGCAAACTAGCGTTTGCATTTAGTTTTTATTTAGTTTATCGTTTCTTTTCAAGGCCGCTGGGTCGCTTTACGTACGTTGGCACCAGCGTTCCTTAGATTCGAGCTTCAGTTGAACTAGCAACTGTAGTGTTAAGGAACGTTTAAGTAGGAGAACAGTCATCCTAAAGCAAATGCTGACGCCTTCCCTTTATTTCCTTTCGTTTCCGAGTCGACGATGATGAAAGCCTGTTGATCCGTTGATCATCGGTGCTGTTTTTGCTTCGGCTTTTGGTTTTATATTAATTCGGGTCTGAGCCGAACTTGGAAACAACCTCTCCTTTTCGAACCCTGGATTTCCCCTCTCGGTTGTTCTATCCGGTGTCTTAGGGTTAAATAGTATTATAAATTATCCCTGTCCCGATTAAACGTTATAAGAGAAGAGATCACGTGATCTTTGAAATCAACTGTCTGTGCGTAACCTGTTACTGTAATCAAATCAAATCAGTTTTATTGCAGCGACGAAAGTACATTGTATAGCAAACGTCACAAATTTTAATATAAAATTTCTTAAATTCCTAGGAATTTTGAAGAGAGTACTTTTCCAGTGTGGAATCAGCTAACAAGACAGCAGGTCCACAATGGTTGCCTACATCACGCAAAGCAAAATTTAAAACGTTGGATTTTGAGGTGCTTGTTGTGAGATTGAGGCTTTGGAAGTATTTTACACAGTTATTAATGTCAACAAAGGCCTGTTGTTCCAACACTTCACCTGATATTGCACTAAAACAAAGAGTCGTATCATCAGCATACTGCACTAGTCCTCCATGCAGAAGTGATGATCCTATGTCGTTGACATAGAGCAGGAAAAGCACAGGACTGAGAATGGATACCTGGGGAACACCATAACTCGGTTCTATTGGTTTTGACGATTGATTTGATATTTGGACAACGTGGGATCTATGATTAAGAAATGAGCTAAGCCATTTAAGGGGCACGCCTCTGATGCCATGGGATCCAGTCTGTCGAGCAGTGTGCTATGGTCAATGTAGTCGAATACTTTGGACAAGTCTAAGAGCACACACATTGTGTGGTTCCGAAATTATATTCCCTCTACAATCATATCGACAAGAGTCACTACTACGTCTGTCGTCGATTTGCCCTTTCTGAATCCAAATTGTTCATTTGAGAGCTGACTGTATTTGTCCAAAAACTGAAACATTCTCATGATAAAAAGCTTTTCAAAAATTTTGCTCAATACTGGCAAAAATGATACAGGCCGGTAGTTATTGACAGTTGATCGTCTTTTTTGAAAATTGGAACAGCATTTGCAATTTTCAGGAGGGAGGGGAAAACTCCTGTTTGGAATGAAGAATTTGCCAATTTATTTAAGGGTCTCACCAAATGCTTGCAGCATTGTTTGATGAGCCATGTGGACATTAGATTAAGATCATTTGACTTTTTGGCTGAGAGCTGCTGAATAATTCGGTGAAGCTCATCCTCAGTGACAGGCGTCAGCAACATTGAGCCTGTTGGACTCTGTCTTCGCGAGGGACGTATTTGCGGTTTAGATGGCCAAGGACCTTGCCCAACAGCAACGGATGCGAAAAATTCGTTAAACTGATTGGCAACCTCAGTTCCATCCTCCACAAGTATATTCCCATTTTTATTTTTATTTTTTTTTTTAGTTTTTGTTTTATTGTTAATGATGTCCCAAGTTTTTGAAATATTTTTAGAAGAAATTCACTTTCTCTCTCTAAACCAAAATACCTTTTGTGATCCAGTTGTTTCTTGAGGTTTTTTCTCGCAAATATTAATCGTTTTTGTAGGGCAGCATGTGTTAATATGGAAATTTAGGACGTTGTTAAATGTTTTGAGCTGCTGCTCTACGGATTAAGAAGAGTGAAGAAAATTCCACTTTTCTGTTGAAAGGGAAGTGTTATAAGGTGAGCGATATTTTCTGGCCTTGTGTCTCTTATTGTTTGGTTAATTTTGGGCTCCTTTTCAAGTTTCATTCCACTTACGACAGCTTCTTGCCCGTAGTGGTCAGATATAGCTGTGTTTACCACAGACACTGCGACCCTTGGATGATTGGTGATGATGTCGATAGCCGATTGGGTTGTAGCCGTCACTCTCGTCGGAGTTTTGACTAGCAACTCCAGGTCGAATAACCTAAGTGAACCAACTAATCGAACTGTGGAATGGTGTATGTTGTCCAACACATCAATGTTGAAATCCCCCATCACGACATATTCCTGACGTTGATCAGTCAGGTACGTCATCACTGTATGTCAGTGATTGTTCGAATTTTGAAAAAAATATCTTCGTTTCCACTGGGAGACCTATATATTCCGATCACTACTAATTTTGATTTATTTGTTTGAATTTTGATCCCGACTCCTTCAAAAGCTTTTTCGATTGATTCTTGGATCGGAAAGGGGGCAAACGAGAAATTTTGTTTTATAAAAATTTATAAATAAATAAAATTTAGAGTTTCATAAAAATACATAATAAAATAGTTACACACATTAATATTAGAGCGAACATTGTATTCTGGGAAACGTTTTTAATTTTATAAATTATGTGTGAACCAGTTCTTTGGATTCCCTATTTAGCTTCGTTCGACACTATTCTCTATTTTATCGCTCTTATTAGAGCGTTATACTTTCTATCGTACTTTCATTCTTCTACTAAGTTGAGTATTTTATTTTGAAATATTCAGTCTCACGTAATTAAATTTTTCAACAATTTAGTTTCAATATGTACATCTGTTTCCATCACACTCTCACGGTTTTCATGGGCTCTCCCTAAATAAAACTCGATTAAATCCCTTTTGTTTAATGGCTGCTGGCGGTTTATTAAAATATTTTATACCAGTTACTGGAAATGATTTGGAGATTAGGTACAATCTTGATCTATGGATACAAATGTTTCCTTTAAACCTGGTATCATATGAGTGAACATAACTATTGAGAGGTAATAATAAATTATCCTTTTTAATAGTCAACAAACACACGAAAATATAAAGGTTATGTACTGTTAGAATGTTGTGTTCTACAAACAAGGGTTTGCGATGATCTAGAACATTAGCATTACTTAAGATTCTAACAGCCTTCTTTTGCAACAATAATTCTTATGTACATGGGACGACATGACCCCAGAGAACAATACCAAATGGTACATGTGATTGGAAGAACCCAAAAAACCCCTGTCTTACAAAGCTAATGGGCATATAAACACATCCTTTTCAATAAAAATAATACTCTTCTAAGCTTACTGCATACAGTTCAACATGAGCACTCCAGTTCAGGTCAAGATCAAGAGTAAACCCCTAATAACTTAGCAGTAGGCCCAACAGCATGAGTTGGCACATTTATATTATTCAGACAAAGACTAAATGTTATAGACTAGTTTACAATCAACGCAATAAAGTAAATCTTTATCGCCACTAAAACTAACACTGGGCCTAGGACAGAGCCCTAGGGGACACAACGTCTTACATTAGAAGGGCTAGAAATAAAACCTCTTCAACTTACAATTTGACTCCTATGCTCTAAGTAGGATTCAATCAACCTGAGAAAAACATCTACAATACCTTAGTCTTGAAGCTTCATGGTTAAAATTCTGTGAGAGACACAATTCGAAGCTCGTGAAAGATCACATAGCAAAGGAAGTAGTGTTCTTAGTTTCAAACGCAACCTTTACAAATTCAACAAGGACTCAACCGCATTGAGTTATTTACACCTTCGGAAACCGTACTGGGCAGGTACCATGAGATAATTTTTCTCATAGTAACTCTACAACTGATTCAGCATAATAGATTCAAACACTTTGGCAAATATTGTAATTTAGCTATTAGGCCTATAGCTGGATGATTACTCTCTATGTTCACTTTGGAACATAGAAACAGTCCTTGTAGTCTTTAGTATGTCTGGAAAACTCCCGACATCAGATAACAGTTGATTAGATGGTCCAAAACGGGGGGTATAGTACCGATTACAACTTGTAATAAATTGATGGACATATAAAAATGTCCTCGCTTGCTGATGGCTAAAACTTACTTATTATATTTACAACATCAGAACTATTTACAAAGCACCATTCAAAAGAATAGTTTGTTGCGGAAGGTACCATAAAATATAATTCTGCGGAGACATTACTATCACGTATGCCAGAGACAATGTTATCGGTAGAACTTATAAACTAGTCACTGAAATCATCGGCATTAGCAGTCATTTAGTAATTATTTGGTGACTCCGCTTAAGTCTATTGCGATTTATTAAATCCCAGGCAGCCATACAGGGATTATTTGAACAATCCACAAAACAAGCTTAGGCTATCTGTTTGGTTTCTTTAATTTTAAACTTATATTCTCTACGCATATTTCGAAGCAGAATAATGAATTGTTGGTGAGATTTTACATAGTCTTATAAAAACAAGATGACAGATCTCATGTTAGCTAATTTATGTGTAAAAAAGTTTTTGCCATAATCCTAGAACTGACGGGTAATGCTTTATTAGGTCACTTTCTAACAATTCTTAGCTTTCCTGGAAAATACTTATCAAAGAATTGCTTAAAATAATTGAAGAAAAATGTAAACACCATGAGGCAGTTGGCACAGTGCTAAATAGCCATAAAAACTCTGGCACTTATCCTCATTAATTGGCCTGACATATACCTTTTGGAAATTACAGTTGCACTCATAAACGGTTCAGTAATCTCAGTTTCAAATAAGATTATGCTTGCTGTAACCTCATAGTTTCAACTATCCATATTAGTCAAAAAGGAATCCAAGAAGGAATGACCCCCTTGTAGGATTTGTCACTGAGTAATATAAATTAAAACTCTTTAGCAGATTGGTAAAGTCTGTGGTGTGCTTATTTTAGTTCAACAGATTTGAATTGTGATCAGATCCAATTACAGCCGTCATACCCAATGTAATGAGGTAAGTAAGGCAAAACTCGAGCAAATAAAACGATCTTTCCAAACAACCATTAGGAGATCTATACATAGATACTACGACTAATGAATGTGTCTTGCTCACAACACCCGCAAACTCCGCACGATGCTCTTCACTGAATTGGCGTAAGTTCAAGGGTTCGCAATCGTAAGAGCTATTTATGTATACTGCCACCCCTCCTCTGGAACTGTTTCGGTAAGAAAAACTTGCACGTTTAAGGTGAGATAAAAAGTTGAAGTACAAAATTTCATCTTCAACTAACAATTGTTCAAATTTGCAGATTGCATCTATTTTGTTATGAACTAGTATCCATTGTTTAGGGCATCTATCCACAATGATAAAGGCCCACATATTGTAAATATCGTGATACGTAAGTGATTATTCTCCGTCAAAAACGTTTTGCTCACGAAGCTACATATTTAATTTTCTTTATATAATCTGTCACTTGCATCGGTCCTTTCAGAACTACTAACTCTACTTCTTTCATTGACTGTGATAGTTTGGGTTTTAAGATGTTGCATTTTATTGATATAGTTTACTAGTATGTTGCAAGATATGGTAGGAAGGATAGCCTGTCCGTTCTTAATTTTCCTCATACAGCTCTAACTTTTACATGGTCTAGAAGAAAGAACAACCAGAACATAGTATTTGACGTAAATGCATCGCCTTTTCGTCGAAACAATAAATGTTTTTATAACTATGTTTTAGAGTGAAGATTTTTGTTATAAATTTGTGTTTCACAACTGATAAGATGAATAGCTGCCACTATAACAGTAGCTAGTCATCTGCTTGCCGCGCGCTTGAGGCCTTGCTCTTAAGGTGGGGTTAAAGGTTAAAAGGTGGGGCGGGTGGACGACGCGAACTGTTTTGGAGTCCTCAGTTATCGAGTGCCCAACTTCAACAGCAGGAAAAAATGTTTGTTTCATTTGCCCTATTCACGCACTGCGACGCGTGCATTCTTTCCTCTGTTGAGGATGATGAGGTCTTATAATACAATACTCTTGGGTGGGTCCGACATTGACATTCACCATGACAGCTTGAATGTTTTAAAAAAAAAAAAGATTAAGCCATTGTTGTCATGAGATCCGTAGGTCAACGTTCCCCATAGGTTTCACCCCGGGCTGTTTTGTTCTCTATGTGGGTTGGTGTTTAGTTATTTATTTATTACTATTATATTTTATTTATTGCATAGTTATTATATTATATTTATTACATTGTTATTATAGTATATTTATGATATTACACTAGTTACTGTAAGAGAAGTAAAGTAAAGCCAAAAGTGAAGAATTGTGCTATGGACTTGAGCTATAACTCAAGCCACTGATGTCTGTTTTGTAATTTTTCGTGAACTGCTATAATATTATTAGGGTAAATCCTGTTTTATAGCATGTAAATAAAATAAAACTGTCTTATAAAAAGAGACGTCTCAAATCCATAAATGTTTCACTTCAGAAAACTAGTTTTAAATTTTAGCCACATTTTAAAATCGTAGCATTAGGTGCGCGGCCGGCAGCTGAATAGTGTTGCTCTCTAAAAGGGAATCGCTATTTTCTGGAGAAATTGAATGAGTAATTTCTGAATACTGTGTGTATCACGTAATAAGTAATTTAATGGAAATACTAGGTTTGAAAAGATAGCATAGATCCATTTAATAATTTGAATATTTAAGAATAGTTGGTCAAATGGTGTGACTAATTTTAATAAGAATTGTAGTGATGTATTTGATTCCATCTACCGGACTAACCGGTTGGTTTTAGAGCACATTAATGTTTTGATATTAGAATGTAATGACGTTCAGGTTCAGCTGAAGTTTCTTTACTTTCCACTTTCTAGCCTTGTCACTGCCTGTATCATTTCCAAGCCTAGTACCAATTACCAATATTGTCTAGATGAAGTGTTAAAGATTTGACGTTTAAAGTGTAGTGTCAAGACTGTGAGGAATTTATACAAAATTTTATGTATTAACATTATTATCACCTAAACATTGGATTACAGTCGTTTGATAGTAATGTCACTTTCCAGAAATCTATTTCTATATACATTATATGCTTGTTACTGGATTACGTTTTAGTCAAGGTAAAATATATTCATTGTTAACAAAGCAGTATTTTAATGAAATATTAAAAGTGATTGATGTCTGTGAAATGTAGACATACATCAATAAAATTTCAGTGCAAATAGAATAGATATTTATTAATTTTGTTTTAATAATTGACCTCAAGTGCCTTTCTTATAGGTTATGTTGATGATTCAGGCTATAAACTTTAACCCTTGATTCGTCTTATCAGAAATTCTAAAGTTTGTGTTATATTTTTAGGTTTTGTAGTCCCGCTTTGTAAATTTGAAAACATTGGGTTCAGGCGTAATTGATGTTATACATTGAAATATATTGTTTTTTGTGCTTATAATCATTGGAGCAAAATACTAGTCAATGTTGGAAAACATTGATTTATAACACATTTTGATCTAGACATATTATTTGAATAAAAATTGGTGTTACTTATAAAAGTATACACCTTCTTGTTTTTGAAATATTTAAATGCTTTTATTAAAAACAATAAGATGCCTAGACTAATTTTGAGAAATTTTGTGAAAACTAAAATATTTGGAATTGTGTGATTTTTATGACATCTCTAATAATTTGTAGGCTATTTCTGATAATGTTTACATTAGCCAAGTTAGCTATAAAGATAAAAAAAAAACTTATCAAATTCTTAAAATAGTATGATTTCATTTCCAGAAAGAATTATTAGGCGGTTGTATATTAGCATAATAATAGATAATTGTTTAAAATTTCTGTAATATCCCAAATAGTCCATCAATCTAGGGGACTGAGGAGAATCAGGGTTTCTGGGTGGGAGGGATAACAAGCTAAGGAGGTATTGGTAGAGGGAATAATTGGGATACACAAATACAAGTAATTTTAGGGGTCAGAGTAGAGCTACTAAGTTCATATAAGGATAATTTAAGACTCTTCCCTCTTTTTCGTCATTTTCCCTACAGTTTCTAGCACTACATGGTGAAGTTTGATTGTCATTTTGGGCTCTCAGTCTTGTTTACCGATATCTTATGTGTGCATATTGTTATTAATGATTTTTTTCCCATTTTGTGATCAGTCTGATTTTGCTGATTATTGCATTTCATGATAAAGAAGTTGTTCTTTGTGTTTTGCCATTGCCATAAGTCATTTTGTATTCGAGTTGTGTACTGTGTGTTTGATAGTAAGCTAGAACAATGGATTTGTAAAATACCTATGGACAATATGTGTTGTGGGTGCTCTATTAAAGTTTCTGTATTGTGTTTTTAATTTGAAATGTTACCAGGGTTTTAAGCTGAGATGAATATTCTCATAGAAAAAATGCGGTAATTCTAAGCAATATATGGGTCAACCTCGATTTTTCTCATATTACAATATAATGTTCCAATAGTCAATTAGAAAAGGAAATGACTAGAATTTCTTGCCGGAAAGCAGTTATAGGGAGCAGGCAACTCATATTACAATATAATGTTCCAATAGTCAATTAGAAAAGGAAATGACTAGAATTTCTTGCTGGAAAGCAGTTATAGAGAGCAGGCAACCGCGAGAATTACCTATTAGTGATCAGGGGCACTGACGTGATCTGGGCTTCAAATTTGAAACTACTCGAGTTAATTTTTTTTCTAAAAGAGCAAGCAGCGCGAAGCGCTGCGCAGCGGGCAAGCATCGTGCGTGATCTTCTTCTATACTGAATTGATTCAGGCCAAAGGAATTACACAGATTCCTTTACCAGATTTTTACGGAGATTTTGTATTGGGAGGATTATATTGGTTTACTTTGCTTTCCAGCATGTAATTATGTGTTTTAAAATTGTTTTACATACATTACCTACATTATATTGTAATATGTAATAACAATTTATCAGACATTTTTAATAAAAAAAAGATCACGCACGATGCCTGCCCGCTGCGCAGCGCTTCGCGCTGCTTGCTCTTTTAGAAAAAAAATTAACTCGAGTAGTTCCAAATTTGAAGCCCATATCACGTCAGTGCCCCTGATCACTAATAGGTAACTCTAAGCAATATATGACCGTCTGGCGGTTGCCTGCTCCCTATAACTGCTTTCCGGCAAGAAATTCTAGTCATTTCCTTTTCTAATTGACTATTGGAACATTATATTGTAATATGAGAAAAATCGAGGTTGACCCATATATTGCTTAGAATTACCAAAAATGCTACAAGCTCTTCAGACTTTTTAGCAAAAATTTGTGTCTTGTAGCACTTATTAATAGTATTGATATTCCGCGAACCTTACAATAATACGTATCAAAAAACAGTCTGCAGTTTTAATTTACTGTAAAAATATACAAAAAACCAATTTTTCTCAGTTTAAAATACAAAATAAAATTAAGTAGGCCTAGTATGATTATTTTTTATGAAACAAGTCACTTTTAACATCAGTTTATCTTTACAAAACTAATTAGGGGCCCTGCTAACATCATTCAAACTGTAACCTTCTTCTTTTTTTTTTTGTAAACACCAATGTTTAATCCTCATTGAAACGGACCTTTTTATTAGTGCCTTCAACAGACATCATTAACAAATTGCTTAGATTGGTTACGCTTAACCTATCACAAATGTCTGACATTTCAAAATAAAATCTGACTATAACATAATCTCAAATCTCCAATGATAGTTACAGAAGCCAAGACAAAATGTTTAGAAGTGTCAGCCACGGCGCTGTAGTATCAGTATCAGAACCGCTGTTGTAGCAAGAAGCATGGGCATTTGTTGGATACTCCTTTCCCATAAAAAAGTACAGATAACCTTTTTGAACGTTGACCACAAACTAACTAGTTGATCGAAAATCATGGGAGTTAAATCAAAATGTTGCTTGTTTTTTTCTGTGTGTAGAAATAAATCAAATAGTTTACAAACATTAAATTTAGGTTTTATGTCAGTAAGAACCAAAAATGGTACCTGTTTTGGCCCTTTTCAATTAGACTACAATTTTGAACATTTATAACGAGGAAAACTTGTAATCCTGTTTAAGAGCAAAGTTTTAAACAAGATATGTATAATAGTACTAACTTAGAGATTGTAATTTATAATTTTTGAATTGTATGGATAAAAGTTGGTGTCGAACTAGTTGTTTTTAAATCATTTTAACTTTTATTCCCAGCCGGGTTCAGTTAAAAAGATCGGCATTGTTTACATTATTGAGTGTATAGTAATTATTTTTTTTTAAAGACAATTTAAGTTTGTAAACAAAATTAAAACTATATTTTTTAATACCACTTTAACTTAATTAAACAGATTTTGTTCATTTACCCCGGCTGGCGCCTGCTGTAATGCTGGGTTTACCAACCAGACAGTTTGTCGACCGGGCGCGACAGTGCCTGTCTTCTTCTTCTTCGATAGGTGGCCTACTGCCATGCACTTAAGCCTCAAGGGCCTTTTGCGCACCCCGGAAGAACACCATGAGGCCTACCAGTGCCTGTCTAATCTAAATACTTATACAGCCGCATGTGAAACTGACTCACTCACTGATATATAGATACAAATTCTAACATACTTCTAGAAGTGCTGGAAACTTGAAATTTGGCATGCAGGTACCTTTTGCAATATGACCCGGAGGAAAAGTCTGAAAACCGGACTTTTTTACTTCTAAACCCCTCAAAAAAATTCGAGAAAATTTGCACATTTTTCACCCTTGCAGGCCTTTTTTGTAAGCCCGATAGCGGGCGAACCGTTGGAGCTAGCTCGGATCTGACGAAAAATCGTTAGTCAGGAATGAAGTGAACTACAAGAAAGGTCCAGTGACTTTTTGCTCTATCTTCCATGGTTAAGCGACAAAACGCGGGAATGTTTGACATTCCAGAGATTTTTTCGCTTAAAATAATTTTTCGAGCCCGATAGCAAGGGAACGGTAGGTCGTAGCTCAAATCTGATTGACCCATCAAATTAGCAAATTGCGCGATCTACAGAAAAGGTCTAGCAACTTTTTGCTCTACCTCCAGTGGTTCGGCCGAAAATCGTGATTATGTGCAATTTTTTTGTTATTTTTACGTGAAACTTTTGTTTTTGGGGTCGATAGCGGCGAAACCATTGGTCTGAGGTCAAAATAAGACGAACGTTTGATTTAGGAAATGAGATGATCTACAAAAAAGGTCCAGTTATTTTTTACTCTATCTCCATTGGTTTGGCTTCAAAACGCAATTAAGTGAAATTATTTTGAAATTTTCGCCTAAAAATTTACCTTTCGGGCTCGATAGCGGTTAAACTATTGGTCGTAGCTCAAAACAAATTTTCAACGTGATTTAGCAAATGACGTGATCTACAAAAAAGGTTCAGTAACATTTTGCCCTATCCTCAACGGTTTGGCCGCATAACGCGTTTCAAAGTATTGATTTTTTAAGTTTTACGTGATATTTTATTTTATGGCCTTTATTGTGGACGAACCCTTAACTATAGTACATAATAAAAATTTGATTTTAATACAAAATCAGGCATTCTACAAAAAAGGTCCAGTGAGCTTTTGCGTTATCTCCATCGGTTTGGCTAATAAATGTCAATACTTTGTAATTTTGATGTGAAAATTTTGTTACTGGAGTCTATAGCGGTTGACTTGATTGTGCTAGCTTAAATATAAAAACACTTTTTAATAGCTATTAGTAGGATCTACAAAAAAGGTTCAGTAGCCTTTTGTTCTATATCTTACCGTGAGCCTGTTATATACTCTCAAAGGCAAAATATTTCTTGTGAATTGGCTATTTCAGGGGGTTTTGATTTTTCTGACTAAAATTTGTGCAATTCGTTATGAGTTTCAGATTGACTTTGTATTACTAAGTAAACGAGTGACTACTAAACGCGTACTAGAGTACATCATTAATTTGCAGAGCGTTAGCAAAGTTCAGTAGTAATTAGGGACAGAGTGAATTTTATTTATGCTCACCCAAATTTATAAGACCCTCCAAAATAGGCCCACGTGTGTCTTAACCCCCGGTAACATTACCGCCCCACCCCTCGATTTTAATTATGTTCACAGACACAACACACTCAAAAAGAGGCCTACATGTGTCTTATCACCCGATAACATTAACCTCCTCCCTGGAATTTCCTGGTATGACTAGATGAATGAATGAATGAATGAATGAATGAATGAAATCGTTTTTTTATTCCCAACCACAAGTATATACATGGTGCATACCTAAAGAAAGAAAAGAAAAAAAAAAAAAAATAGCATATTGTTGATTAATTTTTTAAATTAATAATCTTAAAATAAGTGTAACTAATTATAACTAAAAACACCTTGATATAATAAAAAAAAAGGAAATAGTCTACATGGGCAAGAGCCTGTGCGTAGACTAAGTTGCAGTGTGAGCTAAGGTAATAATATGGGAAATGATAATGAAGAAGTTAAAAGAAAGTTTAACTAACATATTACGATTAAAAAAAAGAAAGAAACAATAAAAAAATAAATAAAATAACAATGATAAACATAGTTTATTATAATTTAGAAAAATTAAGTCTGGTTTCAGCTTGGAACTATCTAATATGTAATATATAACTATCTCATTCTAATTATGTCTGAAAGAACTTGTGCCTATTAATAGTATTTGATTGGTGGTGGTATGTGGGGGAGGGTACAGTAAGTGAGTCGGTGAAGTGTATTGTATTGTGTTATGTTATGTTGTGAGGTCAACGGTCAGGCCGGCCCAGAGAGATAACAGCCTCGGTGTCCTCCGAACTCAGCCCAATAAGCCACTCTGTCACTTGCTTTTTGAAAATAAAGAGAGAGGGTAAATTGAGCAAATCAACGTTCTGGTATTTTTGACACATATTACGATAAATAATTTGAGATAAGTAAAAGCAGTTTGTTTTTGGAAAAGGTTTTTTAACATATTGCGGAACAACTATACCAACATTCTCAGAGAAGCGGGTGTTATGAGGATGTGATACTCTTTCGAAAATGTTTTCTGAGTGTTTATACATATAAAACTAAAATACATTTTACAAACAACTGACGAATTGTTAGGACACACCAATTTCTGAGAAAAGATTATCAGTTGGATATCTCCGATGTTTTTTAAAGGCTACTTTAAGAATAGATTTTTGAATTACACAAAGCGGTTGTAAAATTGTTTTATAAGCTCCTCCAAATGCAATAATACCAAACGATAACAAAGACTGAATATAAGCATGATAGGCCATTTTAATTTCTTTTTCTTCTAATATTGCACTAAGCTGATTAAAAGCAAAGATATATTTCCGTAATTTATTTTTTAAGAATTGTACATGGTTCAGTCCACTTCATATTTGAATCAAATAAAATACCTAGGTATTTATACGAATACACTTTGTTTATTTCATTGCAAAAGCACGCGTTATTAAAGGGACTTCCACAGACATGAATTTTTAAATTATCGAGTTGGTAATCAGTTGTTTTACGTAACGAGATAGGCATGAATTTGGTTTTTGATATATTTAAGGATAAATATTTTGGTCAAGCCAATTTTTTAGTAAGAAAAGGTCTGATTCTGCCTTGTTTTTTACCTCCTTCCACGTTGAACCAGTAATGAAAATAAGAGTGTCGTCTGCAAATAAAGTTAATTTACCATTGGTTTGAAGCTTTGAAATATTATTAAAATAAATTAAGAAAAGAACAGGGCCAAGATTCGAACCCTGGACTACGCCGTAGTCCACTGGCAGAACATCGCTTGACACCTCGCCTAGCGAGACAATCTGTAGCCTATCTGTGAGATAGCTACGGAACCACGCGAGGGCGCCACCCCGCACCCCGATGAACTCAAGCTTTCGTAACAAAACAGTTCCTGTCAACTGAATCAAAAAGCTTTTTTTTTTAAATCTAAAAAAATTAGCATACTACGTTTATTATTCGATATTGCCTCATTTATACCTTTTGTTAATGTGAAATAAAGCATCAGATATGTCTTTGTCATTTCTAAACCCCCATATTGAGAATTGCAAATAATTTGAAACTGTTGGAGATAGAAAACCAGTTGGTCTTTGACAATTGTTTTTCTATGATCTTAGCTACAACACTTAACAAAGAAATTGGACGGTAATTATTCATGTCTGTGAAGTCATTGGATTTATGCAGTGGAATAATTTTTGCTAATTTTAAATTATCCGGAAAAACACCCGAAGTCAAGCTCAGGTTTACAATGTGCAAGAGAGGTGCGCAGATTAAATGTATGTTATCCTTAAGAACGAAGGTCGAGATACCATCATGACCAGGTGCCGACCCTCCGCGAAGACCCATTGCGTAACGTACTATGTCGAGTTGAGTGACAGTATTGAAAGTAAAGTTAGAGTCAAGTGAATAGTCTGCGTCATCGATGACCGGAGCCCCTCCAGAGTTGAGTGAGGCCTGCTAAACCTAGAGCCCACAGACGTGAAAAAGGAATTAAAATCATTAGAAATTTGCAATTTTTAAATTCAAGTCCTGTTTGAGGAGCCAGGTAGGTATTTCTCGAAAGGGAACGATTCTTTGTGGTTATGTCTACCAGACAGCTCGTTAATAATTTCCCAAAACGATTTTGGATTTCTGCTCGACTCATTTAATTTCCCCCTATAATAATCTTTTTTGCTTTTTTTGACGTCTTGGTTCAATGTATGTCGCAAGGATCGAAATGTATTTATCAGTAATAAATTGAATGGTTGTTTTTTTTAGTTTTTTTTACTTAATTTGTCTCTCTTACGAATGATGAGTTTAATTAATTCCGAATTTATCCAAGGCTTTATTTTTTTTAATCTTGACGAAACAATGATTGCTTGTTTTTCTAGAGGCTTCAATACAGCTGCTCAATGTAGTAGTAAAATAAGCTGAAGACTGATTAACATCATAATTATCAAGAATCGGGCTCCAGTCGGTTTGTGAGATATGTCTAGTTAAAAGTGCGTGGTCAATGTAGGTGCGACTACGGTTCTCTGTAATAGTGTCAGTATTTATGTTATCAGTAGTAGAGATAGTCAGTGCAGTACTGTAGTGGTCCGTGACATATGAATGAACAACAGCGGCTTTAACACCTCTCATATCGTGAAAACGAACAAAAATGTGGTCAATTGCAGATAAACTCCTGATCAAATTAAACCCCCTAAACAAGTTAAAAATACTAACTTAGTGTTGGTTTCTTATTATATTTACACTCAACAATTCACACTAGCTACCCAGTGCAGACTTTTCTCCCAAGCTCCATATCGAGAAAACCAGAAATCATAGCTAAAATCCGAGGCCAGAACCGAAAGATAAAATTAAATTTCCGACAAGAAAGGTCTAGTCACTTTTTCTCGTATCTGTAATGGACTTAACCTGTCTCAGAATTCCGCTTATCCCCGCATTTAGCCAACTGCCCAATTAGCCCCAGCGAGCCGAAGGCGAGTATTTTATATATATATATATATATATGTAATTAAATGTGATGAGAAAATGGTAATTCTGAGCAATTACTTGGTCAACCCCAAACTTTTTCATATTTTACTACGATAATCTAGAGATGTATGTGAAATTAAAAAAACATAATTTAGGCCCCGGGAAAGTTAACGTAAATGAAAAATAATACTGAAATGAGCAGAATTTTGATCCAAATGAACAATGTTTTTCTTAAATTTCGAGCTACAAATTATAATTAGTTGTTATCAAGTTGAGACGAGTGCCTCCGGCCATCAGCGCGGGCTTCGGCAATGAAAGAAAAAATCCATCGAGATAGTACCTATCAGTAAAATATCAAATTCTAGAGGGCAAACTTTGGCGCGTTGCAAAACGCCGTGTTCGTACAAAAAACGTTTCAACTTTTCCTGATCTTCATTTGCAACCGTGAAACTAAGTAACGTGTTCTCACACCCGTCACATAAAAAAGGATTATCGGAGGAACCACTAGCCATAACGGTACTGTCACAACTGGCCTTCCACGTGTCTCCCGCAAGCCACTGTTTTCGCGTGGACTTTGAACCTTCTTATCGCTCGGCAACCTGTAGGACGGCCTTGCGGGGCTTCAATTATATGTTTCTTGCTTTCTGAGAACATCCTTATGACCGTAGTAAAATATAAAAAAGTTTGGCGTTGACCAAGTAATTGCTCAGAATTACCGAGAAAATATATGATCTTAGTATTATTGAAAAACAATCTTTGTATCGAAAACTGTATCAAAATTCTATATACTTTTCGCGGTTTGTTGCTTTTTCCTGATTTTCGGCGCAAATGCACGAGAGCTTTTCTCAACAGCCTCAAATTTTTTCGGCTTGTTTTGGAAAATGTGAAAAATGCGTTTGCAGATTAAATCCTGAATATTACATTCCTTGTCTTTGTGGAACAAATGAGGCGGCTATTGTTTTCTAACTTAGGATACACTGTTTTTTTGTTTTAATATGACAGGTTTAATATGGTTAAATTAGTTTGTAATATTTAGTGAACATTAGTGATCAGCCTTGTTTTATATTTTATATTTTACTGATCAGTACTATCTTGAGGGATGTTTTCATTCATTACTATCAGCATGGGGCAGCACCAAAGGCGGTGCCGTAGCCTGTGCTGATGGCCAGAGGTATTACTGTGTCATTTACGAGATTTATTACTATACCAGTTTCAGTCTTTCCGAAAAGTAATTGTTATCTGTTGTATTTTTAATTTAATTTTTAAGCATTTTTAATTTTAAAAATAAATACTGAGAAGTATCTAAAGTAAACAATTATTGAGTAGTCTATAAGGCTTGTAGTTATTGCTTGTATTTAAGAAAGTAGAATCATCTGCATATAGACTTGAACCAAAACCATAAGATGAAAACTTCAGTATACGATTATTGATGTGTACACATTCAAAAGCCCTGCTCAAGTCACAAAAGTGACCCAAGCAAAGGCCTTATTCTCCAGTGTTTGTATGACATCTCATACTAATTGATCTAAAGCTGGAAAAGTAGATTTGTTTGTTCTAAAACCAAATTACATTGGCTTCAAGAGATTGGTTGTTTCAATATAGTTATAAATTTGCTCATAAACTAGTCTTTAAGTAATTGTCCTATAACTGGAACTATAGACATTGAACGGTAACTCTCAGGCATATTTATGGAGCCCCTCTTAAACACTAGACAAGCTCTTGAGGTTTTAAGTTCATTAAGGAAATAACCATTCTTTAAACAGTGGTTAAAGCAAAAGGCGAGAGGGACAACAATGCCAGGAACTATTTTCTTTAGCATATTATTTGACGTACTATATATGTCACTGCTGTCTGAGTTATTTAGGGTTTTAGCTGATTTATCAGAAATCAGAAACTCTTTATTACTACATCTTTGAGAAATGTATAGCGTCAATTTACAATAATTTTATGTCTGTAATATTTACAACAATAATGTATGCACAAGAGTACATATAGATGTTTATAAAGTTAAAATGCAAGGTTTCTTTCTTTTTAAATCTTCCTAGTGCAGGTATTCTTTCAGTGTGTAGAAGGGTCTTGAAATCAGCCATTCAGTCAGTGATTTCTTTAGTTTCTTTCCTGTGAGAACCTTCATTTCTGCCGGTAGTAGGTTGAACAGCTTCTGGCCTGCATATGATGGTTTCTTTTGGTACAGCGTGAGATGGTGTGCCGGTAGATGGTAGTCTGCAGCATGTCTGGTGCGGTAGTCATGGAGGTCGGCTGCTCGAGGTAAGTTTTTCCCATCAACATGTAATATAACTTCCTGGATATAGAGGGATATCACGGTCATAATTCTGGCCTATAAAAGATCCTCTGCAGGTGTCTCTTGGGCCCAGACAATTTAGTATCCTCATCGTTTGCTTCTGAAGACGCAGAATTCTTTGTAGGTTCCCTTGAGATATTCCTCCCCAGATAGTTATGCCATATCGTATTTGTGTGATTCAAATACGGCAAAGTATGTTGATTTTGTTGTTGCAGTGATGCTGATGGCTTTTATTCGTTTTAAGATGTAAAGGCTTGTATTCAATTTCTTACACAGGACGTCAACATGATATGTCCATGACATATTTTCGTCAATAGTCACTCCTAGAAATTTGGTCTGTGGTTTTACTTCACCTTCTGGAATAGTTGGGACGGTTTCGTTTTCTGCCAAGTGCTAACTGGTTTGTCTTTGATGTATTTAACTACTAGTCATTTGTGTGGTAGTATTGGTAAGCCATAATCAGTTATAAATATGAGCTCACTGCCAATTGACCAGCAGAATTCCCTGAAGACAGAAGGGTGGTGTCATCTGCATACATAAGTGTATTACAGAGTCCATTCAGGTGTTTTGGCATGTTGTTTGTGAACAAGATAAACATCACAGAGCCAAGGATAGATCCTTGAGGTACACCTTTGGTTATAGCAAGCAAGTGGCTTGGATCCTATAGTATGAGTTAGTCCTCTTTCTGTATGTTTGACTTCGATCAATTGGCTGCATTCTTCAAGGTAGCTCCTAAACCAGTTTAGAGCAGGAACTCTGATACCCAGATTGTCAAGTTTGTGTAAAATTAAGTTATGGCCAAGGCAATCAAATGCCTTACTAAAATCAAGCATAATGCCTGTAGTAGGCATTCTCCTTTCTCAAGGTGGTCAATTATAAACTTGGCAAGTTAAATTATTGCAGTAATAGTTGATCGTCCTTTTAAGAAGCCATGTTGTCTTGTCATCAGTAACTTATGTTGTTCACAATGGTCCATCAATCTCTTAAGTACAACTCGTTCAATAACTTTGGAGAAGGTTGAGATGAGCGAGATTGGTCTGTAGTTACTGGCTTGCTTTGGACTTCCGCTTTTGAACTTAGGATATACTTTGGCTAGTTTTAAGGCCATTGGGAATTTTCCTGATTTTAGTGACATATTGGTTATGAAAATCAGGTGTGATATAAGAGTTTCACAGCATTGTTGTAATAACTTGGATGAGACTACTCCTGATGAGGTTTTGGGCTTGAAGCTCTTGATTATACTTTGAATTTCTTCTGTGTCAGAGTCTGGCAGATGTGTGAGAAGGCTTTTCATAGGCTGTACTTGTATGTTGTTGGCTATTTTTATGTGATATGTGTTGTTGGCAAGTGTCTTGTCTGCTATGTTGGTGAAGAAATGGTTGAAGTGTTCTGCCACTTTTCATGGGTTGCTTATTTCCCTGTTATTCACTTCCACATTTAGCTGAGTTTTCTGCTTGTATATTGTTTTGTCTTTCAGAATTTATTATCTGTCACACAACCTTACATTTATTATTAGATTTGTTGATGTAATATGCTGACGCCTGTTGCCTTAGCATTTTCAGTCGGAGATCATAGTCCTTTTTGGCTTTGACTGTGTTTGCCTCATCTTGATCAGTGCCTGTAAGCTGATGTTTATTCATACATTTAAGATATTCTGCCTTAAGATCAAGTGTTCCTTAGTCTATAAATGTCTTTTGTTTTGACTTTGGCTTTGATTTTGTCCTCACCATGGGACAAGTAGCATCTGTGCCCATTGTCAGTGTTGCTAAGAAGGTATTATATGCATCATCAACATTTTGGGATTCATAAAAGTCGTTCCAATCTTCATTGTCAAGTAGTGCCTTCAATGTATTAATGTTTTCTTTCTTGAATTGTTGTTGAATAGAACTCGTAGAGGGAATGTCATGAATTTTAAACTGTGCTGTGGTCAATTGGGCTGTGTGATCTGATATGCCTGCTTCAATTACTAATGTTTTTAAATTGACATTTTTTTAAATTTGTGCATACACAATTAATGGAAGTACTGGACTGGGGATTTACCCTTGTGGGAGGAAGAGTCAGTCTGGACAGGTTGTGTGGCTCCTTAATGTTTCATTTAGAATACGGTTGTTCCGGTCATGTTGTTTTAAAATATCCACATTTACATCGCCCATCATAATTAGGGATGATTTTCTGCTCTTGTATCTTCCAGTACATTGTATATTATATCCAGAGCATCAATAAGATTTTCACTAAGTGGTCTGTAGATGCCTACAACATAAAGGTCTTCTTTACCTTGAGAAATTTTTACCATTGCCATTTCGCAGGTTAGTTCCATGCAGTGGTACGCGATGTCTATTTTCTCAATTTTCCCTCCATATTCTTCTGTCACTTAATGGCCACTCCTCCTTTTCTGTGTACCGTCCAGCTAAAATCAGTCTTAAGTACATATCCTGGGATTCTTGTGTTTAGTAATAATTCATGCTGTAGGCCATGTTCTGTCGGCATGACTATGTTTTGCTGTATATCCTCAAGAAGATGGATAATGCGGTTTTTCTTGTTTTGCATCTCCTGGAAATTTTGTTGAAGAATTTTACTACTTTTTTAGGTTTTTGTCCCAATTTATTGCTGTTTGTTGGAATATTCTTGATTTGTAGCACTTCTTTGTGTACTGGGTTTGCTCTAAAAAATTACTGCTTGGAGGGGTTAGAGTAGAAATTTCTAAGTCAGCCCTGATTTCAGCCATATTTAGTGGTAAGTTCAATTGTGGAATTTCCTGTTGTGCATTTACCAGGGAGCTAGAAGCAGCTGTGTTTTTTCAGTGTTGTTAATATGTTTGTAGAAGAAGTTTTTAGGGTTAAAAAATGTTGTTTTAGCTCAACGTTATTTTTTTATATCTTACGGAAATGTAATAGATATTTCCTTTATTTTAACCAAGTCCTGGTTATACCACTTATTTATTATTTTCTTTAGTTTACTGGAGGTAACCCTTTGTCGAATATTGAAATATTATTATATTATAATAAAGCATTGTCAATGACAGACGGAAATTTACTGAAAAGGTAATAGATCACTATTAAGGATCTCATTTTTTGATAGTATATGGCATCCCAGTCATATGATGCCAATGTCATACTAAGATTGTTAAGGGAATGTTTAGGAAATACTATTTTTAAACCACTAGCATTATTGAACTGAGTATGTTAGACATTGTAATTTGAAATTTTCTACAGATCCACCAGGATGCCATTGTGATCTGAGAAAGGGTAATCAAAAATTGGGCAAGAGGGATATCTCTAACAACTTTTAACAACAATTTAAATTCCCACCTATCAATATCATATATTTGCACCACTTATGAAGGTGATTAATAGATTGTCGAGAGATTGGAGGAAATTTTAGGATCACCTGAAGGTGAGTGGAGTGGTATATCGAAATGACTGTAATATTCAACTCATCTATGAAGGGTTTTTTTTTATTTGTTCTCTATGAAAAGAAGTTTATAAACTGCACTTAGTCCTGTAAGGACCTTAGCGCTGCTTCCAGAGTGACAGGATATTCAATAAGTCATGTCCTCCCGGAAGAAGGAGAGGCCAGCTCTGAACCAGTCTCTAGTCAAAGCAAGCAGGGGCTGGCACACCCTTGTTGAGGCTAGCAACAACCTCTGGTACTTAGGGAACGAACCCCACCAACTCCAACAGTCATCTCCTGCAGAAGACTAGACCTATCGAATTACCCTTGAACCCCAGAATCTCAATATTTGTGGTTAGTGATGTGCCGCTCCTGGACATCCATAAGGTTGCCCAGATTTAAGTGACACATCAGTTTTTGCTGTGCCCAATGGTAGGTTCAACTGAAAGGTGTAAACCAGTCAGAAGTGATCCCAGCTGGGTTATCTATGAAGGTTGCAGATGCTTCAAAGTGAAACTCATAGCAGAAACGGGTTATATCACAGGTTCCTGAGTCAAGCTAGTTGTGAACAAGCAGGAGTGAGCCCCCCTGATGTGATCGTTTCTGCTAAACACACCAGCACAATGATAACCTGACGGAAAGGACAGAGATGCCCCCCCCCCCCCCCGTAATTAAGCCAGTGTTCTGTGATAAAAACTACTTTAGTGCTATTTAAAGTCATGCAGAAGACTTTTCAAAATAGTTATTTCATTCATATTTTTACTTATAAGGCCTTGTATATTAATAAAAAGCATTTTCAAGTTGTTATTATTCTCTAGATTTTTTGTTTTTGGACTTTTCTTTTGAGGAGATAAAGACATATTTCAACATATGCTTGCAAAACTCCTAAAAACGTGTAGGACTAGAGGTAAATAGTTACTACTGTAAAAAAGTAGATGTTAAATACATTAATTTCTAATGAGAAATACAAATATTATGTAGTTGCTAATAGCTAATAGCCTTACTGCTAATCTATACATAATGTAACTTACACATAAATTGTCATTACGGTTCTTCACTACATTAGTAGCAGTGGACAGGTAAAAGGTAGGCCTGGTAACTTTAAATTTGTTTCATTTTGCTAATAAATAAATTTATTTTATGACTATGTATGTAAACATGTTATATAACAGTGTTCAATAGATAATTCTCTACAATCACTGTATCAACTTAATTTTGTTGTCATTGGCTTTCCCAAATGCGCTTCATCAGCAACACTGCTCATTCTTAGGAACTTATTCATCAAATCTTTAATAGCTTGTCTGGATGGATTTGACCTAAAATTTCTGAAAAAAAACCATTTGGACTAGTCCGTAATCTTTCACCACAGTAGACTTGACAGTGGCTGTTTTTTCAGTACTTTGGTATTATCTGGAAATTTTGGAAGAGACTTTTTTACTAGGGACTTAAAAAACTACATTATTAAAACAACAGACTTTATTTGGCTTAATATGAAAATTACATGGCGGTTCTTGTTTTTTTGCCTCCCAAAAGGAAGTGATGTCAGCGAAAAGGAGGCTACTCTGTCTCTACCTACTATTTGTTATTAGGCTAACATTTAAGCCCACACTGATGGCTAGAGGCATTCCGATTGGTACTCTCCCGACCTCAGATTACGTCCCGGATACTCCAACTTATCCAACGTCAGATGACGTTGAACGATCTGAAAAAAAGAAAAACATCCCTTGAGATAGTACCTGAATTCAAGCTCAGATCACATGAGCGCTTGTAAACTTTTTATATTTATAATACATACATGCATGTATTTACCAACTTATATAACATAATAATAAATAGTAGATATGTTTTTCTTGCCGATATCACTTCCTTATGGGAGGCAGAAACAAGAACCGTGCATTATAATGACATGTAATTTTCACAGTAAGTTGAATAAAGTCTGTTCTTTCTAATAATGTAGTTTTTTAGGTTCCCAGTGAGAAAAACTCTTTCAAAAATAGTGGCCTCCGGATAATCCCAAAGCACTGTTTTTTCTTCTTTAATACTATCTAAAAATAATACATATTCATTAGCAATTTCAAGGACACATCAAGAAACTTTTGATTTCCCCTTTATAATAATTAATAATCATCTATATCTTTAATAGTAGATAAATATTTTTCAAACATAGAATAACTGCAAATCACCAATCATCTATATAGACAAATATTTGAGAAACATGCATAAATTCAATAAATAGGCACATAACAGTTATATATATAAGCCAACACATGATCATTCGTCTTTATTTGCCCTAACTTGTAAAGATTTACCTAAGCCTGCATCTTGATTTTATCTTTATTTATTACAGAATGGTATATGCTTTTGAGTAGTACAATCAGTGAAATGCTGCCATGGATTCACCACCTCCTAGTGAGTATAGAATTATTTTTTCTGGAAATTATTTTTAACTTAACTGTTAACTTTGATTCTCTTTTCACATAAAATTTGTCTTTAAAAAATTGTTAGTTTTGTGCATTAATATACTTCATGTACTAGTAGTTTCTTTTTGTTATAATACTGAAAAAATATTTATCTCTGTTTTGACAGTAAGCTTTATAAGTTTTGACAATAAGAAAACTTGGTTGATTTTGTATTACTGACCATTACATGTTGCATTGCATACAACCAATGCCTCTCAACTGACTACTTTGTTTTGCTCCCAGCTTGTGCAAGCATACATTTAAAGTGGTCATGCTCGTTTATTTGTTGACATATTGCGTTGAAAAAGTATTGGAATTGTAATAAAAATTATAAAATAGTTGGTATCTCAAGACACATACACACAGGGTCAACCAACAATTAATTATGTCAAGCAAAAACCCAGAGATAGAGCACTCCTTAAGTACTCAAATAACTTAAAACATGTTATCTGATTTTTTTAGTGGTTCGAGTTTTTTTACTACACTCTTGATTGTAGCTATGTTCTTGCCTATTGCCACAAAAAAAAAAATAGATAAGATAATATCTTGAATCAGGGGTGCCCAGCCCCCCCAAGGGCAATGGCGCATGCCCCCCCCAATCCAAGTGTAATGCCCCCCCCCCCCAAAGTACCCCAATACCCAACCCTTTAGTTTTTACATTAGTCAGTGTATGACAATAAAATTCACATCTTACATTCTAATCTTCCAAAGGACATCATTTACCTTTGGTCTTGTGAGGAATTCTTTCTGTTTTCATTATTGTAAAAAATATATACCACTGTTTATTATCTTTTTTAGAATAGAAATAAAGTATCTTTTTGAATTTTGATATAATTTTTGACACTAGCAGTGCACCCGTTCTTTGTACGGGAGGACTAAAAAGTAGTAAACAATTATTATAGTTTTTAATATTTATATGTTTATCAAAGTACTAGATTACATCAGGAATAGCTACATGACAAATATTTTAATAGGATATTAAAAGGTCAGTAAGGGAGGCTTTGCCTTTTAAATGTTAAGGTTACTTATAAAAAGTTGAATAATAATATCATTGATAATTCTTTATTGCAAAAGAATATTGCATAGCAACTTTGGTAAACATTCATACAATTTTGGAACGTTTATAAAAAGTTAGATTCCAGCCAAAAAACCAAAAAAGGATTGAAAAAGAATTGAAGAACTGAAGGTTAAGGTTATCAAAGGTTAAGGCAATGAAATAATAGCACTTCAATCTTCAATGTATATGTCATTTTAAACACTTTTATTTATAAGTAATTATACTGTAGTTCCAATAGCAATTATAGTCACTAATCTAGTATGTTGCTGTCATGAAAACAATGAGATACAATTTACAGCTGATCATACAATACAATCCAAATAGTACAACATATTATAATCCAAATAGTGTTGTAAATTTTATTTCATAAAACGGCATGTATTAAAAAGTTTAATAAATGTATTAATTTAATTTTGTTTCTATTATGGTGGAGGCATCATGTTTAACAATAACCAGAGTTTTCACAAGTGAATGGAATAAACATAGCTGTATTATTACAGCTAACACAAAAAAAAAATATTAATTAGCTGTAAATTAATATATAATGTTGGCAAGTTTAGGTATTCTAAATTATTATAAATTGGAACAGGTTGTTACTGATGTTGTGTTGTAGGTTGTATTTACTTTTACATTACAAGAGTAAATAACAAAAATCTAACAAAATGTATCATTAAATGGTTTGATTTTTGGAATAAAGATATCATCTGAACAAGTACATTTTGTAAATTCTATCTACTAATACCAATAACAATAACAACTTTTACAAAAAAGAAAAAAGTAATAAAACATTACAATAGTTACTTGATTACTGTGTGGTAAATAGGGTGTAAATTTGAAAGGTTGAAATTGGCTTCATTTGATACTTTTCTTAAATTTTTGACAAAAGAAGTTTTTTTCTTTGCACACTTGAAAGTGCAAACCTGTTGATGATTTCTTCATTTGAGATCTGTTTTAGAATTTCTTTCTCGCAAGAAAGAATGAGCAAGCTTGAAAGCCAACTATCCCCCATGGTGCTTCTTAGACGATTCTTAACTATCTTCAACCGACTCATAGTTCTCTCAGCAGAACAACTTGTGACTGGCAGAGACAACAGTATCCTATAAAGTATACTGAGATGAGGGAATCCTGATAGATTCAATAGGCACCTGTATGGTCTAATAAATCCTCTTTTCACCCAGTCGTCAACATTTTTCTTTTTCTTGAACTTGTCAGTCACTGTAACGTCCTCCTGTTCTTCATCTTCATCATGGTCAGAACTTAAACTATCCTCGGGGTTAGCAGTACTGGTTCTCTCTGATTTCTTCTTCTCAGACATGACATCAGAAATATCTATGTCCAAGTGAGTAGCTTTGTAAACATCAATGAAGATGTCTAGTTCATCTACAATTAATTCCTTGTCTAGATTGTAGTATTCACAAAGATTCTCAATTGAAGATGGATTACATTTTAGGCCTTTTTTCTTATCATCTACCATCTTCAAAATTCCATCATGAGAAAAATATCCCATCTGCGACACCATAGCCAGAGAACTTTCTGGAAATCTGTCATTTAGCTGGTTGTAGAGAGAGTCTAGAACGTTGAAATAAATATCAACCTTTACTTTCTTAATAGGGTCTTCTATGCATTCCTCAATTGCCAACTCGTCCATGAATCTTTTCCTTTTTCTGATTCGTTGTCTGGTGGGTAAAGAAATGTTGTGTTCTTCAGCAAAGGAAGTAATGCCACTTTCAATCTTTTCCCACGCCGAATCTTGGCGCATGAACGCCAGTTTTTCCTGTGTTTCTTTAATAACTTTTGGGACTATACTGTAATCAATGGTAGGTGACTGAAAACAAATTGTTATGGGAGACAATATTTTGAACAAAGAAGATGCTATGTATATTGTGCTTATATTTTCAAAATCTGTCATTTGCTTTAGGAGGCCTATTGCTTTGGCTTTGGTGTTGTTGTCAGAATTCTTGTCAGTCGACAAATCTTGCAATGTATCTCTTATTGTTTCAAAACAACTCACAATGGTTTGAAGGGCGTCAGTTTTACTCGACCAACGAGTAGTCTGTACTCTTTTTAAGCGTCTCTTGCTTCTTTTTTCCCCCTTTTCTAGATTTTCGAGCAAAAGGTGGTGTCTCCTGTGGCCTGACATGAAAACATACAAATCTTCCAAGAATGAAAACAAATTCCTCATTTGACAGCATATATCAAGGGACTGCTCTACAACAAGGGCGAACCTGTGAGAGCAGCACCATACATAAAAAGCTTTAGGGTTTTCTTTTGTGACTAGTGATTTGAGACCTTTGAACTGCCCTCTCATGTTCCCTGCACCGTCCATACTCTGGCCCACTATACCTTTGGGATCAAGGTTTAGGGCTGTTAAGCATTTCTTTAGCTCTCTAAACAACATTTCCCCGGATGTATCCCCACTTGTAAAAACCTTGACCAAGCGCTCTTTTGGTTTTACGTTTGATATTGTAGTTTGTTGTGTATCATCCATGTGCTCAATGTAGCGAACTATGATAGTGGTACATTCTTTTTTACTCACATCCTGGGTAGAGTCTAGTATAATCGAATAAATGTTGGTTAAATTCACACTTGTTACAATTTTATTAACTACCACGTCACTCATTGTATTGATAAGATCAAAAATATTCCTGTAACTCAAGAAATTAGATCCCAGTCTTACATTCTCAGCCCTTGCTCTATCAATTTTTTCAAGGTAAACTCTCGCATCTGGGCTATATTTTCCTATAAGTCTAAATAACCCTAACAGCTTTCCTTCTAAAACATCGTTTTTGCGAAAGGCAATCATTTCCTCACTCAAGTAACTACAACAATCAATGACAACTGACAGGACTTCTCGGTTTTGGTCAACTGCTCTGTTACATTGTTGAGCAAGGCTCGAATCTATTCTCTTTTGTGAGATCCATTGAATTCTGGCAACCTCTGCAGATATATGATTTTTGGAAGTCTCGTGGAGTAAAAAATCTCTTTCTCCTCTATGCTCTGTCCACCCTCTGTAGCCGGTTGTTCCCCATACAGACCGTTCAGTTGGAAGTGCAAATAGTGTGCAAGGCAAACAAAATACAGCGTCCTTTTTTTTACTGTACACTAGCCACTTCCTAGGTTTCACACTGTTATTGGGCAATATACAATTTTTCCACAGAGGATTAAATTTTCTTCCACCCGTTGAAGGAAATTCTATTGATGATAAGTCTTGATTTTCCAAATTTAGAGCCACATTTATGTCTTCAGGAGAGAGCTTGAGGTTAGCATATGAAGCTGGATCACTGTGATCTTCATTAGATGAAATATCCGAGTCTGGTTCATCTACATCACTTGTTCCAAAATTGTCAGGTTCCTGTTCTTCCAGTTCTTGGTTTGATCTACAAATATATACAAAATTTGTTTAGTCTGTGAGAAGTTATTAAGCCCTAAGCTAATAGGTTTTAAAATTCTCAAAATCAAATCAAATCAAAACATCCTTTAATAACATGTTCATTGAGAACAGAAATGGTGTCAATTATACATAGTCATAATTCAAATCACATAGAGATACAAATTATACATTTGTAAATGAGTCAGTGAAATGTTTTAACAGATAAAGCGTTCTTTGGAATCGTTTTAGTCATGTTGAAGGAACTCGTTGATGGAGTAAAATGGACGTTCGGCCAACCAGCTGTGAAGTCTTGATTTCAGCTTGCTTCCACTTCCTGTTCTTATGTCCCTTGGTAGACGGTTGAAGAATTTAGCACCTTTATATGTGGTTTTTTTCTCATATTGAGTGAGGCGATGTGCTGGGAGGTTGTAGAGGTTGGCATTACGTGTGCAGTAGGTGTGTAGATCCGATCCTCTCAAGAGATCTTCTCCATCCACGTACATCACAACTTCTTTGATGTAGAGTCCAACAATCGTTAAGATATTTAATGATTTAAATGCTTCCCTGCAGCTGTCAAGTCGTTGCAGTCCGGCTAAAGTTCTGACTGCCTTTTTTTGAATGACCAGGATTTTCTCGATGTTTTCTGCAGAAGCTGCACCCCAGACGGCAAGGCCATACCTTAAGTGTGTTTCGAAGAGTGCAAAATATGCAGTTCTTGCTGTTGCTAGGTCACTAATGGCCTTAATTTGTTTAATTGCATAGACACTAGTGTTTAATTTTTTACAAAGATTTTCTATGTGTGGGGTCCAGCATAACATGTTGTCTAGAGTTATGCCTAGAAATTTCACTTGGCTTTCCAAGGTGACGCCTGGTATCTGTGGTACATCTTCGTTTCGGTGCCCATTGGTAGGCCTATTGCCTATAACTTCCAACATATGCCTGAAGAAAATTAACCCTTCTATGCACGCCAATTCTATGCTCTACCCGTCGATAGATAAACAACCAAGAAGCTTCTGAACTCTAACGGGACTTTGGCGAACTACAACAATATTTAGACAGTGAAGAACGTCAAGAATGTTGTACACGGTTATATTTGTATTCAGTATTTGGGTCAAACTATTTGGGTACATAACTATTAGGCCTATGTTATAACCTAACCTAACTCCACAGAGTGCTGAACAGTACCAAAATACCTATAACAGTGAATACGGCAGAACCAAATCAGACTTTGGTTTGACTCCTCAGAATACAAGCTTGGGTAAGTTAGGCTATACCATACATTTTACAAGATATTATGTTTTTAGGTAGGTTGGATACATAAAGGCTTAGTATTCGTGTTAATCGTGTTTGCCTCTATAAAACAATATAACAGCCTGCGCCCTGCGCCTAGGCCTAGACATATTAAAATTTTGACTAAGTAAAAACAGTTTTTGCCCCTTAGGTTTACATTAGTTAGTTATTACAAAGTTAGGCCTACCTTTGTGTTTCTAGTTCAGAGTCTGTGACTTCTAGTAGTGGTAGAGTAATTGCATCAGTCTCGATCTCGCTGGTAGATTTATCTTGGAAACTTTCTGATGTTGGCTCAAAAACTTCTTCATCTTGGTCTTGAGTAGGCCTACTCGTCAAAGTATGAGGGATGTCATCCAGGGATGTAGATTGGCTTGGGCTTGGGTCTGGAACGTATTTTTGCCATGGGCCGTTGTCGACTTTTATTTCAACCACTTTATAATTGATTTTTAAATTGTTCTTAAACTTGTAACTATGTTTCTTCTTACAGTGATCCAACCATTTGTCTTTGCGATGGATCGTGTTGCACATCACTTCTAGGCATTTAAATTTGTACAACGTTTTTGCTCTCTTAGGCATCTTTAGTTTTAGTTATGAACAAATCACAAATCTACAACATAACATAAGACATACCATACGCATAACAAATACACGCACATTCAACCTTCATTAACGTCCGTATCCGAGCTTCTTCAAACGAGACAGTTTTGTTCTGTTGCAATAGGTACTCAAACTCAAAACTCACGACTCACATTCACATCAGTACATCACTAACGGCTGTGATGTGACTGTGACAGACAGCAGACGGCAGACAAGACAGTGTTGCCAGTTGAGCCACTGCCAACCTAATCGCCCTAAACAAATAAAATATTTCTCTTAAGGATTTACACGGAGATCCTGGAGTTAGTTTAAACGGCGGAATAATATTTAGCTATGGCAATTTCGATCTTGAATCTTGATGATATGGTTAAATGATTAATCAGTACTTTTAACTTAACTGTTGAGTATAATTCTCATTTCTCTGGTTATCGTCATGGTTTAAAATGTTAACATAAAAAAAAATCATGCCCCCCCAAAAAATTTTGATGGCGCAAATTGCGCCATGCCCCCCCCTTCTGGGCACCCCTGTCTTGAATTGTTTCTTGAAACTACCTGACTGGAAAATATATGTGACAGATATAAATTTGTCACCATACATCTATCTATGGTGTTTTGAAAAATCATTCAATGTACATTTTTGTCAGCTATTTACCCAAAAATATTGCAGTGCTATCGTAATCACATCATACCTCAAATTCCTCTCAAAAGGCATAGAGCCAAAAATCAAGTTTTATTGTAAGAAAATCAGTTAAAATGTAAGCAATGATTCATGTGCTTTAGGTGTCAATTAAAAGTATTAGTTCTGTGTGATAACACAGTATAATAGATGTGAACTATAAAAAATAAAAGTAAACTAATTTAACTATAATAATACAGATTTTGTTTGAACAATACTATGAACGTTAACATTTAAAACCCTGGTGTTACAGTCAATACTACAAATAGTTGGAAAAGAAATACTCATACAATGGTAAAACTCTTTAGTTTTAGCAGTGTGTTTTTTATCTGGTAGTCTGACTAACTACAGTATTACCAAACTGTGTCTACAGGATAGCACTGCAATATTTTTTTGTTACATAGCTGACAAAATGTACATGTAGTTTAAATTGTGACTGAGAAAAATAATAAAATTTTATTTTTAATTTGGTTTAAAAGATTTTAAAATTATTGAAGATTTTACGTTTTCTTACACTCAGTGATTTTCAAAACTCTATGGATAGTCGTATGGTGATAGATGGTAGTCAGATACATTTACCTGATGGATATAAATTTGAAAAAATTCAAGATATTATCTTATATATCTACATGGCTATATTCAAGAATGTGGCTACAGTCAAGAGTTTGGAAAAAAAGCTCAAACAAATTAAAAACTTAAAAAAATATGATGTTTTAAGCTATGCCCTTAGGGGTGCTCTATCTCTGGGCTTTTGCTTGACACTAATTTTTGGGGACCCTGTATATATCAGTGAGACTAGATTAATCTACTAAGTAATCTAGTATTTTTGGCTAGGTAATGATTTATCAGAGATTATGTTTAAAAACAGTATTAAATACCTGTATTCTGTCTACTTTATTATTGTATCCTCTACACAGTACTATGATTACCTAAAAAGTATCTTAAGCTTTACAGTAGCCCAACTGTAATGAAACGGTGAATTAGAAATTAACTGATGTACAAATTATTCACCTTTGATTGCAAGCTCTTTTATCACTCAAAGTAATATCTGTTGAGATAAGCTTTAGAAGAGCTGAAAGATCCATACAAAGAAATTTTGTTTACTATTTCATGATTTAATCATTTTAAGTGATTAAAAGTTTTATTGGACATATCCTGAATATCTGGTTCTCAGATACGACTTTATGTAACTGATGTCTATCTATATGGTCTTTGTATATTTTTGAAGTAGGTAAGATGTACCATAAGGATCAACATAGCTGATTTTATTAGACTTAATGAAACAACATTTCTAATACTTATTAATTAACAGGATTTTTTGTTTACCAGGCCTTTCGAGTTTTGAGGTAAGGTTTTACTTGTTGCTATTTTCGCTGCTATGGAGATATTACTGTTACCTTGAATGGCAGTGCTTATTATTAAATATGAAAAATTTTCAGCAATCTTAAAATATGAAATTTACTTGCTTTCACTTTCTTTAAAAAGCTCTATGCAAGCATCTCAACAATTCCAAAGTTTTAAACTGTATGTAGAATCTTACTATGGACTAAATACGATTACATGAATATCTGCATTGCTGATGTAACGCTTTGGTTGCGTATATTCTTCAGTTACATTAGCTTTTCAATATCTGTGATCTTCTTGTAACACTCAGTTTAAAAAATTGCTCTTTAACCCTTTTAAGTGCCAAGCACTTTTGAGGGGATAGCACTGTCAGTGTCAAGCATTTACGATAGGTCACCTCTCTTAGTGCCAAGCACTCTTTGGTAGTGTTTGTGTAGTGTTCAGCCAAATAAATCATAACTTTAAAGAAGAACAAACATAAAGAGATACTTTTTCTTTTATTATGTAGGGGGAAAGTAGGGTAAAAATTGTAATCTTTATTTGAATCATAAAGCATGTTAAAATAAAAAAAAATACAAACTTAAATTTAATTTTACAATTTTTCAAAACTTTGGAATGCAAAAATTGTAATTTTACTATATTAATTTATTTGTATGCATCTTTTTTGTTGCTCCTTTTATACATAGAAACAAACATATCAAATTTCAAAAAGTAAAAATCTTTATAACTTAGTTTTGATTTTGTACGTTTGGTATTTGTGTAGTGTTTCACAAAGTAATTCACAACTGTTTCAAAAATAAACGTAATGGGGTGATTTTAGTTTTATTGTGTTGGGAGGAAAGTAGGCTATGACTTATAATATTTGTTTGGATAATGTGTTGACATTTTAAAATTAAATAAATTATACAGACAAAAATTTACGTGTTGATAATTTTTTTTTATCTTGATACATTTTTCCTGCTGCCTATGTAAGCATAACTTACCAAGATTCAAAAAAGTAAGTATCTGCAATACTGATAATGACTTTTCTTATATATTAGTGCAAAATATTGAACTTCTGCTCTCGCATACAAGTTGTCTCTCATATCTGGCAAATAGCTTTCACCAGCTGTAACAAATCAAGTCAAGACAGATAATGTATTGTGTATATGATTTATTATGTATAAAAGGACACTAAGAACAATGTCATATGTCAACATTTAGTAACAGAATAATTAATATTCATAAAGCTGATCTAGTCGGCCCTTGGCGTTTTTCGGTTTAAGTAATAAAACTTAATAATCCAAATTTGTTAACATAGAATCTTCCTTCTCCAAACTAAAACACTTAAAAGATGAATTTCCAGTTCAGTAGCCTAAAAATGTAAAGATCAGCACAATGACCAAAACACAAGTCATCTACGACTTGAAGCTTATTCACTTCCACCCACCAATAAGTGCATGATCTTAATAGCACAAAGTGCAATCTTAACCTCAGTGATGCAGACTTTTTATAATCCATTAAAATACATTTCTACTTCAACCTTTGAGATTGTTATTGAGGTTTTACTGTCAACTCTTTTCAAAATTAATCCCCACCGACCATCTAGCTCCTGTTAGTTTTCTAGTAAAGCTTCCTTGTTAACAACAAGACTACAAGAAGGATACAAGTAGATGAGTCAGTCAACTACTTTTTGTTTTGAATTTGCATAAAAAACATTTAACAGGATTAATTTTTATTTTAATGTAGTATGGGACTGTCTAAATCCTGGACAAAATTACATTGTTTGGCTATGATAGCTGGAAATTAATATTTTGTTATATTCTTTTAGGATTTTAAATAAAGTAAGAACTTAGTAAAGTTAATTAGGCTTACATGTACCCGCCTGGATATCCTGAATGGATTGTGGTTATTGTTGCACTTATTTCATAAAGTTACAACATGCTGGCATAGGTTGGCTTTGCAAATTTACAAATTGTTCAATTCACTTGTTATTGTTTTGTCTTGTGGCAGTGCAATACTGACACACATATAATTTTGACATGGTACACATTAGATCCAATATATAATCTGACAAAACAAAACTTTAGGTTTGTGCTGCACAGAGAGGTAAAAATTTATAATAACAACCCCCTACATTCAGCATCTTCAGGCAAGTAAAACATTTGAACTTAAGTTATTTTCATTATATATGGTAGCTCTTCCTAATCCTTTATGGATAAACTCTTGGATTTAATAGTTAACTGTATTACATATTAATTAGTTAGATTACAGGTGAAGGCAGCAACAATTTTGTCTGGAAGTCATGGTGTAGTGTGTAATCGTTAAATTGTGTGTAGGACATAGGTATGCCATGCGTTAGAGTTTTGGAAATTATTTCTAAAATTGTGCATTAGTGTAATATTTTATTTTAACACCAAAGTTCATCAATTGATTCTTAAAACAATTACTGCAAAGCATAATTTTAATTGTCTACATTGTATATAAATAAATAAATAATTAAAATTTAATATTAATACAAATGAAGATGAAACTAACAGGATTTGTTTAAGTAGATAATTTAGATGAGGTTTGCCACTCTTTTATTTAGCCATTATGTTTTTTCTGTAAATTTTTTATTTACATTACAATGTTAATTTATTATATTCTTCAAAGTAATGTGCGATACAATAGGTGATGCTAAAATAAATGCTAAGTTATAAACTCTGTAATTTTCTCACATTATTTGGAAAAAATCAAAACAATAATTAAAAATGTGCAAACAATAGTTATTATTTATTTATATTTTATTTGTTATTGTTTTATTCACATTATATTATATTTATAGGGCAAATAGGAGTAAACTTGTATACTATTTAGTCCTTTTCAGATTTGATGTAACATAATTTTAAATATTATAAAAATGTGTTTCCAAAAAAAGAAGAGTACAGAGCAACCTGTTGTGAAATTAAAGAACGTATTAAAACTAAGAATTCGTAGATACATCTCAGCCCTCTAGAAGATGGTTGATGGGGTAGTAGCTGTTATTGTGTGATAATTATTGGTAATATGACTTTCCTAACAAAAATAGATTTCCATTATACATGTCAATAGCACATATAACAAAAATATTTATAAATTACGAAAACCCACTTAGATTTTCTTAATTTGAATTTATTTGTCACAGGCCATATTGGTTAACATTTTCTTTTTTGTTCTTCAAATATAGTTCTTCCTTGATAAGTAAAAAATAGGTTGGTAACTTTATAAGCTCCTGATTTTAGCAACTGCTTCTAAGGATTTTTAGGAAAAAATGAAAGTCTAGTAATAAAAACGTACAGCCTTCTTTGGTCAAGAAGCTTTATTGGGAAGTGGTTGAAAACACATTTTGAGCAAAAAAAGAATGTTATTCTGGTCTAATGCTTTAAAAAGTCTGTGAAGAAACCAATTGTAGAATCAACCTTTGATTATTTTGATTGGCTTGGGTGGTAATACGATGATTGTATTTATATAATTGTAGCAGACTTATATAACACTTGTTCTCATTGTTTGTCTGCAAACAAAGAAAAACACTTTATTTCAAGATTTGTTGCTATTTATTGGACTTAGTGAGAGGTTAAGATATATGTATGAAGGTATATTTAGAAGCTGCATGTTGCAAGTGGATATTTAGTTTTTAATTAGTTAGAGCTCCAATTGTCCTTTTTTGTATAACGAGCAACATTTGAAAATTTGAGATTGCCGTCCCTTCCCAAACTATTAAGCCATATCTCAAGTTGGTCTCAAACAAAGAGTAGCTGTCCTGGATACTTCAGTGCTGCTAATTTGTGTTATTCATTTTACTGCATAAATGCTACTGTTGAGTTTATGATAAAGTTGATTAATATGAGGTTCCCAAGATAAGTTTTTGGTCTGGGTATTTTCCTGATTCTATTGTAGTTATTTCTGAGAGGCCTAGGTAATGGTTTTGAGTAATAATGAAAATTAACTGTTAGATTTTTTATTCATCTAAAACCAAATCATTGAGGTATCAGTACTGTTTAGCCATGTTGAAAGCAATAAGGGACTCAATCTATAATTGTTTGCTGGAATAAGGGCTGTACCATCAGCAAATATCACCATTTCACAGTGGTTCTGAAGGTACTTAGGGAAGTTATTAGTTAAAAGTATATACAAGACTGGTCCGAAAACAGCCTTTCGGCACTTCTTCTCCTCATGGGTAGTTGTTCAGATTTTACTTCTATCACAGTTATTTGTAGTATGAGTAAGTTCTACTATCTGTTTTCTGTCACTTAAATAACTTGAAGAGACCTCTCCTGTTGATGTTTTCTGTTTTAACGTGTCTATAATGTTTTCAATTTCTTGTTCATTCGCTTCATGAAAAATTTGTTTTGTGGTTTAAGGTATTTGGTTTAGTTCTATTGTTTGTGTTAGCCGTTCTTCATCTCCATTGTTGAGGTGTCCTACCAGCTATTGTAGAAAAAAAGTTATTCAAATAAATTGGCAGTGTCTGTTGAAGAGTTTAAGATTTCATCTTTTATTTTCAAGCACTATAGTTGAATTTTCTCTGTTATTTTCCTTCTTTAATCATTTATAAATTTCCATATGGCTTTTGATTTGTCAGATCTTTTAATATAAGATGAATTGCATTGTTTTCTCAATGCTTTAAATTTTAAATCATAGGACTTTTTCCTTTGAGCTGTTTCTTTTTTGTCATCAGGATGGCCAGTGATGTGTTCTCTGTTTAATGCCTCTAAATATGAGTTTTTTAAAGGGTGACTTTCATCATCCAACATATGTTTGGTGTGATTTCTTTTATGTTTTACTATCTGGAGAGGACATGCTATGTTCATTGCAGATTGAACAATCCCACTAAATGCTTTGTTGGCATTTTCCACATTCTCTGTGAGTATGACTTGCGACCAATCCTGTGCGTGTAGGTTGTGCCTCAGCTCTTCCATGGTTCTTGTGTTAAACAACTTTCCGTATATTTGAATTTGTGGCTTTTCATGTTGTGTTGTGAAAATAAAACATAGCTAGATAGTGTGGTCTGAAAAGCCTGTTTTTAGCACTGGTTGATATTTTGGGTTTTGTGATATTTGTGCATATAAAGTCTATAGAAGTCTGGCTGTGGTTTGTTATTCTTGTTGGTGGTATATGTATAGAGCCTGTTTAATACATACCCATGAAGTATTTAATCAAGGTTTCTTTTGTGACTGTTGTCAACCAAGTTATCAAGATTGATGTCCCTCATCACAAGAATAAAGTATTTAGTATGTATAATTTGTTCAGTTCATATGATACAATATCAATTATGTATAATAATGCGGAATAAAATGCATATTAAACAGTACAACTAGCTGATTTCATCAGTGGCTAACCGGTATTTCCATGTGGCCCTATGTATCTTTGTAATTGATGTATTCTTGGACTGCTAAAGATAAAAATTTACTGTTTTAAAGACCATAAATTTGTCAAATGTTGCATCTTTCTTGGTATTTCTTCTTGTATTAACTGTCTTTACAATTTGATAATGTATGATGCTTGTATGCCTTAACTTGTATGCCTCTATATTATCATAAGTACAGAGTATATTTATCTTGTTTAGCTATAATATTGGCATTTCTAACTATAACTTACATTTAGGCATGATTTCCTAATTTACACTGGAGACATATTGTTGTAAAGAAACAGACTGATTGTTAGCATTATGTATATTACATTAAAGATAATGTCAAGTCTACCTGTATATTTATATGTAGCAGGAACTATGAACATGGTATAATCTGAATATAGTTTGCATCATAAACATTTTCAAATATATTTATGTACCAATGCTATGTTTCATAGAAATAATTTTATGATATTAGTTTTATGTTTTTTTTTTTCTACTCAAAAACATTTAAATAGTGAAAATAATATTAAAATGACTATTCTTGACATTGGCTTTAAAAAAAGCTACAAATCAAATTATAATTTAATTCAAAATTTGTATTCACTTTGTATATGAAACGTACATTGAATATTGTCATAACCATATATGGTATATTCTTAAAACTAAACTTGCGTAGTATAAATATTATAAAATGCAGAAAATGTATTATGTTCTTTGAAGTATTCTTTGACTGAACTACTCAACCTGAGATTGAGAATTATTCTGATTGCTCTCTTTTACTTTCAGAATAACGTATAAATTATTGATTCATGTGGGTCCATAAAGAGGGATTACAAACAATATTACTGGATGTATATATGAAAAATAGACTATCTTTAAAGTCTCAAAATTAAGCAAGATTAATGAGAGCGTATGATTGTATACTTCATCCCAGATGATTTTTTTGAAAGATTTTGATCTAGGTGGGAATTTTAGTTTAAATTATTGTCAGTTGTCAATTCTAAAAGTTTTAGACCATGGGATTAATGGGACTACTAATCAAAAATAATAATTGTTTATGACTATTTTTGGATTGTTTAGTACTTTAGTTTTATGGGTTTTGAAAACTATTATAGTTTGTCTTGTCAGGATTGAGCAAAAATTATGATTATGAGAGGAAAAATATAACAACTATAAATCATGCCTAGCAAATATCTCCACTTCCTCTCCAGATAGAGCTGAAGGTTTGAGGTTATCATCATCAGCATACAGGCAGAGATAGCTAGGATTTCCAAATTGAGGTAATTCAATTCAGTTAGCAAATAAACAAAATTGGTTTCAAGATGGATCTTTGTGGCACACTATATGTAACTAGTTTTTAAGAAGAGTGATATGGAATTCTGAATCGTTTGTTAAAATATACTTTTCAAACTGTACCTTTTAAGGTTTTTTTTATTTTTTAACTTAATTTATTTTGGTTATATTTCCAGCAAAACCAAAACCAGAGATACCTCCAAAACCAACCCCATTGAGATCAAAGGAGCTGATAACAGCTGAAAGGTCAGTGTTACAAACACATAAAATTAAAGTCAATCACTTGGTTGTACAAAATGTACCACTTGTCCATATCATATATACATATCAAATTTGCTTATAAAGTAGAAGATATATGTTTCACCTAAACACGTTATGATTCATGAACTCTTTTATTTTTCTGTGAACAATACTGGTACATAATTCATTTGTAAGAAAAGTAAACTTGAAATTTTAACTTTTTGTTGTGTATAAATTTAGGCTTAACATGCGTTATTCTACCCATCCTCATGGGCCACTGGCCTGTGCGAGGATTTTTATAAAACAGAATAAGGAAGAGAGTTGATACAGTACAAGGTTTTGATCAGTTCTACAGTTACAGACAGGATTTGAACCAGCGCTCTCTCTAATTGAGATCCAAAGTATGACTTCTCAGACTGCTTGTCTATCTGCACAATTTACTAAACTAGTAAAGATACCTTCTATATTAATATTCTGTTAGTATATATGTTAAGGCTCACTAAGCCTAAAATTCAGATACCTCAATTACAAAGTTAGAGTTTAACCATCCGGTGCCATATAAAAGTTTAAAATGGTCAACTTGAAAACAACTTATATTTCAGTATTTTAATCACCTAGCAATGGGGTGAAGAGAAAAAAAAACTATTTTTAGCAGTGAAAAACAGTGAAAAGCAGGACAAGTCTGCGTAGTTGAATTTGTCAACCAAAGTGGTAATTCTATAGAAAACATATTATTAAGATAACTATGGTAAGTGACTAAGTGTGAAAAATAGGAATACTATAAATATATATTAATCATAATTATGTATACTTTTGTAGGTTCTTCAAGGAAAATCCCATTGTCTCCAGACAGAAGCCTCCATTGGCACCAAAACCTGTATTTTCAACTAAAGGAGTCAGTCCAGTAATACAGCAAAAGTTACAAGGGAGAATTTCAAATAGCTCTGTGAATATAGTGAACCGTGTGTGCTTGAGTGACCAAGTTTCATCAGACTCACAATGTTCTGAGGTTCTTTCAGAGACTAAGACAGTCCAGTACCAGGAAATTGTTGCATCTTTGAAGGGACAACATGAATCAGAAGCCAATAGTGAACTCACATTAGTCACTCGTAATACTTCAGTCATATCATCAGTAGGCACTTCACAGTGTGATGCTGAGCGGATCATCAAAGACACTTGGGCTTCTTTACAAGAGAAGTCCATCATTTCTAGCACGAACATTGTTAGTGCCAATCAGAACAATAAAAGTGATTTAATATTAAGTAAACTTATAAAAAATAGCTCATCTTTATATCCCAGTGATTTTAATGATACGTTACCATTTAAAGTGAGTGATAATGTAAATAATTTTGATGTAAACAATGAGTCTAATAATTTCTCTACAGGAGTTGAAAACTTGCACATGCCAAGTTTAGAATTTAGTCCTCCGACTCCAGATGATGAAACCCTAGTCAGCAAGGAAAACTCTTCAGACCTATTGAAGTTACCAGTTAACAATGAGAGCTGTTTGAATGAATCTAGTCTACATTCCAATTTATCTTTTTTACACCCTTCAAACAAATCTAGATACTTGGACACCTCGAGTGAATTAAAAGGCTCTAATATTGAAACATCAACACCTAATAGTATCACAGCAAGTATAAGTGTCGGTGATGTAACTCTAAGATCCAAGAAATCTTCTGATCCTACAAGAGGAGTGTCATGGAGTGAAGATGATGTAAGCCGTAACCGCACTAACTCAGAGGGAAATGAGAGTTTTGATGGATCAAATACTACAGTTAGACGAAGGATATCATCGTTTTTTGGATCTTTTGGTAAAGGAGGAAAGACTAAAGAAAAGAGAGAAAGTTCTTTATTTTATTATAATCCGGGTGACGATTCCTCACAGATGGAGAGTTCAGATAGTGGAAGGACTTCTGTGACGTCTCTAAGCGAAACACTGAACTCAGCAAGCAACAATACTAACATTGTTGATTCTCCAAGTGATTTCAAGCAAACTTTGAATGTCAGCAATGATTGCTTTGAGGGGAGTAGCAATAGAAGCTCTATTTCTGATGAGAGTTTTGATGCAGAAAATTTCCAAAAATCAGGTACTGTGAATAAAGATGATTACTCTACATCAACAGATCCGGCTGAAAGAAAGAAAAGGAAATGTTTCTTGATAGTTAATGAGTTAATGACCTCAGAAAGGGTTTTCATAGATGTTTTAAAACTGTTATGTCATGATTTCAAAAATGCAGTGGATGAAGCAAGTAATCAGCAAAGAAGTCCAGTTATTCCTCCTAGTGATTTCAATAAAATAATAAATAACTTGCCTCAGTTGTTAAGCCTTAATGAAGATTTACTAAAGGATATTGAGAGTAGAATCGAGTGTTGGAATGAATTACCTAAAGTATCTGATGTTATTGTCAAAAAAGGTCCATTTTTAAAATTATACTCTTCTTATATTCAAAATTTTGAGGCACAAACAGATTTTCTTGACGAATGTTGTGAAAAATATCGCAAGTTTGCACAAGTGGTTAAAGACTTTGAGAAATCAGATCGGTGCAAAAAGTTGGCATTGAAGCATTACATGTTGAAACCTATTCAGCGTATCCCACAGTACAAACTCTTATTGGATGAATACTTGGAACATCTAGATCCTACCTCTTTGGATTACGTAGACACAAAAGCTGCCCTTAACATTGTCTGTGATGTGGCAAATCATGCTAATCAGAGTATTAAGCAAGGAGTAAGTATATATGTTATTTATGTATATTACATATTGTGTAGAAGCATAGTTGGTTACTCAAAATGCACTACGAAAATTAATCTAAAGGTGTAACTCTTAAACTAAAACTTTTAAAATATTTATCGTATAGCCTATTATTAACTACTGTAATGTTGTTACCAATCCTATTGCTCTTTATAACAACACTTCAAAACATGACTGACATTAATTTGTAACTATTTGAATGGCCATATTACAGTTGAAAATTACCTTACAAGAAGTTAATTGGATTATTTAAAATATAAAGGTAATTAAATTGTTCTATACATAATATTTTAAGAAGCAATGATAAACTTCTAAAAGTTTTCTATTTGGTTAGCAGTGATTACAATGGACTATAGGCTGGGTTAGCCAACCCTAAGTAACTGATGAGTAGCACATTCGATAATCCAATATTCTGTGGTCCAACATATTCTATAATCTAACAACACCTTGGCAGTAACAAGATAGAGAGTTTGCGTATTATATGAAGGACTGGGAGTGCTGGTGATTACTCATCTTTCCTGTCAAAATCAAATTATTTATTGTTAAACACCTTTTCAGTACTGGCATCTGTCATATTTTTTGTTAAAGATATTTACAGTTATTTTTCTTAAACTATCCTTTTTGCACTAAATACTAATGCAAATAATGAAGTTTTAACACATAAATCCATTTTCTGTAATATGGAAAAACAATACATATTGCAGTTAATGTAATTACTTACTGTTGTTAGTAATTACATACTTAATTAAGAACTTAATGTAAACATGTCCCTATGGAGTATAAACAGTTTTCCATTACTTGGTTTTATAAAGGGTGTAAAAAAGCTCCGCACAGGCTTCATAATTCCCGAAAAAAAGGTGAAGCAATAAAACTTGGTTCATTGCTTACCAAGTTATGCTGCTTATCATTACTGCACGTATAAATCTACTTTTTGAAATTTTTTGTCATGTTAGGAGGATGGCCCACAAGGAGTCAGAAGGAAAGTTAAACTTAGTAATTGAATACTGGATTTAAGAAATAGTTTTTAAGATACTTATTGATTCTTCACATCCAATGGAGTATGGTCTACAAGGAGTTTGGCAAATGAAGTTAAAGTGAGCATAACTCAATTTGTACATTCAATGATACTCAATGATACTCAATGATACTCATTTTATTACCGGTAAAGATTACATTACATTGTCACATTGAAAAACACAATATTGTACATTTCAGTTTTAAAAGCAATGTAATCCTCCAGTTCGTCCAGATCTTTAAAAGAAGTGATATATTAAATAAACATATCAATTAAAACAAATCAATTAATTATTTAAAAACTAATTACAATACAGATAAAGAATTTCCCAAAATCAACAAACAATTATCTAATTTTATAACTAATCCCAAAAAAAACTCATCCACTTCATAAAGTGGGTGTTCCAAAAGGAAAAATCCAATTTGTCTTTTGAAAATACTAAATGGCAGTGATCTTAACCCATTTTGGCAGTGTGTTCCATAATTTTGGTCCAAGAGACAATGTTGCTAATGAATATTGTTTGGAAATCTCAGTTTTTTGGTTACAATATTGTATTGTACCCCTTGTGTTATATTGGTGAATGTTTTTATATGTTAGCTTGTTTGACGTAGCCATATAAAGCAAAAGTTTATACACAATTAAACAAGGGACTGTCATAATATGAAGTTCTTGAAATTTTTTGTTTACATGAATCCTTATAGCCAATACCAGAAATAATAACGTACTGCTTTTTTTTGTATTAATAAAATTTTATTAATGTTCTTCTTAAATGTATTTCCCCATATTTCAATACCATAAACTAACTGAGAGTAAAAAAAATGCATAATATACCATTTTAAGAGCTTTTTCGTTGCAAAATTCAGACAGTTTTCTCATCATAAATATTGCTTTAGATAACTTTAAACAAAGAGTAGTTATATGGTCATTCCAATTTAAATTTTTGTCGATAATCAATCCGAGAAATTTTTGTAGAATCAAACTTTGGTATTACTAAATTGTCAACTGCTATTTGAATTTCAAAGGAAGATTTTTTTATTTGAAGTAAAATTGAGAGCTGTTGATTTATTTGCATTTTACTGTTAAAAAGTTTTCATTAAAGTATTGCACTATATTATTAATTTGTATATTTGCTATGATTTCTAAATCCTCCAAATTTTTGTGTTTATATAGTATAGATGTGTCATCTGCATATAAAATTGTCTGGTTAGGATTACTTTACATTTCCAGGTGTCATTAATATATATTAAAAATAGCAATGGACCAAGAACGGAACCCTGAGGCACACCCCACTTAATGTCTGATCTTTTAGATGTGACTTCACCCTGATCATTTTTTATGGTGACAAACTGTTTCCGACAGACCAAGTAAGATTTCAGTAAATCATGAGGTGTCCCTCTTATTCCGTAGTTTTTCTAATTTATCAAGCAAAATATTTATATTTACACAGTCAAAAGCTTTTTGCAAATCCAGAAACACACCACAAATAAAATCACCATTTATCATTCCTTCCATTATTTCATTAAGAAATTTGATTATGGCTGACAAAGTGGATTTTCCCCCTCATGAATCCATGCTGATTTACACAAAAAGTATGCTCTTAGCTTCTAAAAAATCAATTAACCTATTACAAAATAGCTTTCTCAAAAAACTTTTAGAAATAACAGGCAGAAGTGCAACTGGTCTATAGTTAATAATTTCTGAGCAGTTTCCCTTGTTTTTAAAAATAGGCACAATTTTAGAAATTTTTAAACTGTCTGGGAAAATTCCTGTTTCAAAACTTGTATTAATTATAGATGATAAAGGTCCTGCTATAACTTCTGAAATATTCTTTAATAAATCAGTACTTATGCAGTCCCAACCAACTGCAAAACTATTCTTCAAGTTCTTTATTATTTTAAGAATCTCTTTTTTCAGAGGTTGGGTGAAGAAACATGCTGCTTTCAATTCTTTTTACCCTTAAAAGAGTAATTCAGATTATTAAAATTAATAGCCAATTGTTCAGGGATGCCCTTAAAATATTCATTAAACTGATTGGCAATAACATTAGGATCAGTTATCAAATTAGCATTGCTTCTTAGTGAGATGTTAGCTCTATTTTTTGTATTTCTTCCTAAATCTCTATTTATGATTTTCCATGTATCAGCATTTATGTTTTTTTGAATTCAAAATTTTATTTGTCATATATTCTTGTTTTGTTTTTCTTAGCAGACTTTCATATTTTTGCTTTTTGCATTTTTAAAAGATTCTTAATTCCAAATTTATTACGATTTTGAACCCAGAGTGATTCAAGGAAAATTAAAACATTTTTTGTCTCCGTAATTTCTTTAGTTATCCATGGAGTTTTATCTTTAATCTGTTTCTTAATATTTTTATTTTTTATTGGGCAACAAATATCAATATTATAATTTAATATTTCAACAAAATTAGAATATTGCTTATTGACATCACAACTTGATGTCAATATATCCCAGTTTTCTTTTTGAAGAAAATAATTTAGTATGCGTACATTTTCTGCATTGAAAGACCTTGCTTTTGTTGGTATTCGCTTTAAGAAATATTCTGTTGCATCGTTAATAGGAATATTAAGTGTGATACCAAAGTGATCTGATAATCCTGTAATTATGTACTTTTGAAGTTACTTTTTTTAAGCCCAACTTTTTATTGATTACTATATTATCCAAAACTGACTGTGTATTCTGAGTTACTCTGGTTTGGTTGGTTTATCAGATATCTAAAATTGAATTCATTAAGAAAAGTCATTAGTTTAAATTTATTGTTAGAGTGCACTAAAATATCAATATTAAAATCTCCCATCAGAATACAGTTAGAACTAGAATCAAGTGAGTCAACTATTTTGGTTAATTTACATATAAAACTATCAATATCAGAATTGGGCGGCCTGTAGATACAAATAATTATGTAATTCTCATTGTTTATTTTAGTTTTAATTCCTGTAGCTTCCAGTAATCCTTCACATGAAGTTATATCAAGTTTTTTCAAATGAAACAAAACGTTTTGTGAAAATTGCAGCTCCACCACCTTTAATTGAGGTTCTAGAGAAAGAATTAGCCAATGTATACATCCCATTATTAAAATTTGATGCATTCAAGAATGTTATCGCTCGTCCAATGTTCAGTTACCAGTAAAATATCAGGATTTAGCTGGTCAATTAAAATTTCAAAATGGTTCAATTTTGGTTGTAAGCTCCTTGCATTCTGATGGAAAATCTTAAAGTCTGTTATACATTTGTCTCTGCCTGTAATACTTGCAAGTACATTATTTTAAACTAACAATATTTGATGTGAAGAGTCAATAACTATCTTAAAAAATCTTTACATAAATAAAGAGTTCTTTTATTTGTCTAGCCAAAAAGTAGAAACGTCTAATGCTACATCATAAAAACTTGAGTACTACTTCAAGAATCAATAATTTTTATTGTTTTTAAACACATTGTGTAATTGACAAAGTTAGATTTACAATTAACCGTTTTCTTAATATAAATCTCTGTCTAAAGGACAGTTGTCAAATTCTCAGTAGTTATCTATAAGGTAATAACAGGTAACAATGAAGTTATAAAAGTTAAATAAACATATAAATAATCTATACTAAATAATAATTAAATAAGTATATAAATAATCTATTTTAAAACTGTGATAACAATAACACATACATACACTTAATACACAAACAGAAATAAATAAAATAAAAAAAAAACAATATATCAATATAGTTAAAAATGTATAGTGCTAGTATCACAGGCTAAAAAACTATCGACAGAATCAAATACATTCTCTTTTAACCACCTATCCACTACTATTTTAAATCTTTTTATAGGGACAGACCATGCTATTTCCGGTAATTTGTTAAATAGATTAATTTTCATATATGTGTGGCTGCGTTTACTCTTTTCAAATTTGACAGTAGGTAAATCTAGTATATGTTTTTTTATGGTAATATAACTATGAATTTCCTATCTAGTTCAAACATTACATAACGACTTTTTAACATTCACTAAACAACAATAAACATACAAATTTGAAATTTTCATTATTTTTAGCTACTTAAAAATTGGTACACGTTTCTCTTTCAGGTACATTCTTAATAGCTCTCAATGCCCTTTTCTGCCATTTGAAATCCCCACAGTGTTATTCCATATTTTAAATGTGAGTGAAAAAAAAGCACAAGTTGAAACTAGTACGTCTAAGGTAATACATTTTCTTAATTTACGTAATAGATAGACAACTCTTGACAATTTCTTACATAATTGTTCGATATGATGTTTCTAACCCAGTCTACTATCCAAGTGTATTCCTAATAACTTAACAGGTTTAACATCTTTATAAATTGTATAATTTAAAGAAAATATTATTTTTTCAGTTTTTTTTTCATTAACAAATAATAATGTTGGCTTCGAACCATTGTAGAGCCTTTCTCAAAGCCAAGTCCTCCTCTCTTACCAGTTCATCTAAGCTTCTACTATAATTCAGGCATACAACACTGATGTACAAGGAACATTGGCAGGAAAATCAATTACAGCAATCAACAATTAAAAAGGCCCCAGAACAGAACCTTGTGGTACTCCTGGACTTGTGGACTTATCTTTGTCCTGAACAACCATTTGTTTTCTATTAGTTGAATTTGATTTAAATAATTCTAGTTCATTGCCCCTAATGCCATAAGTAAACAGTTTTGTAATGAGCAAATTGTGACATATGCAATCAAATGCTGTACTCAAGTCTACCAACACTGCAGAAGACATAAATTGCTTTTCAAAATTTATCAAAATACTATCAACTATACTCTCTACAGTCTTGACAGTGTTTCTGCCAGACATAAATCCAAACTGTACATCACATATATGTAATTTTGAGTAAAGAAAGCATTAAGCTGCTGTTTGATACACGATTCAAAAATCTTACTGAAAATAGGAACTAAGGATATAGGTCTGTAGGTGGATGGATTTAATTTATCACCTGTTTTATAGACTGGAGTTACTTTTTTTACCTTACGTGCTTTTGGGTATAACCCCTGATCTAACATCATATTAAATAAATATTTTAGTGGTTCAACAATTAAATCAATTATACTTTTAATAGCATAATTAGAAAACCCATAGTAATCTTGGCTTTTAGAGGAACTAAGGCTAGCTACATATTTCATTACATCAGTTTTTTCAATTACATTCAACTTAAAAATTATATTATTACAACTAATATTGCGATCTAAAAAAATAGTTATTTACCAGTTCTAAGGCATAATTATCAGACACGTCCTTATTTATTTTATTTCAATCTTATTCTCTATCAACATCAATAAAATGATCATTAAAAACCTTAGACTCTATTAACCCTTTGAGTGCCGCGCCGTTTTGCTATATGGTATGCATAAAATGCCGAGCCGAAATGCCTGATGTTGCAAGGGTCTGGTTAAAAATTCATATAAAAATTATTTATTGGTATAACGTCCTGGGTTTTTGTTTGTTTTGTAGATATATATATTTTTTTTATAAATATAAAACATTCATTAGTTATTTAACGTTTTTATACCAATAAAAAGCAAAAACATTAACAAAAAGTTTATGAGCAAAAACATTTTGTTTTTTATTTTGACACAACGTAGTGTTATTGAAATATTTAATTTTTCTCATTTTCAGTTATTCTATCTTATACTCTATTTAATTCTTTACAAAAATTGATATAAAAACTTTTTTTAAACTTATAAATAAAGTTTTTGGAAAATAAATATGAAAATATGAACCGCTACAAAACTAGTAAGTTTCTCGTTTACAGACAGTGTTTCAAGACTTGGATAGTTTTTCCTTTGTTTATCTAGACATGTTTATAAATTGTTTACTGTTTTATAAATAACAACATAATCCAAGAAATGTTCTTCATCTCATTTTTATTTTATTTTTTAATGCTGTTACAAATATATTTACCAACTGCCTAATACCCACGGTCGTTGTTCTACTTATACACAGACTAGAACAACATACACAAACGAAATAATATGAAGATATTAACACTACAAACCCATTTACAATTAAACACTTTCAATATTTACAATCATTTGTGAAATAAACACCAGCGCATACAAAATATGTGACGGCTCGTCCGTGTAGCTGTCGATTCTAAACTCGACTGGCACGCTCTCTTTACAACCGCTATAAAAATCAGAATTTACCCAGAATGTAACAAAACCTTCATCAAAAGTTACGTTGAAGCCTTTGGAATGCGTATGTATAGTCATTGAACCAATTTAGATAAATACTATATAAAATATAAGTGTTACTGCAGAAGTCGCAAATAGCGATTCTGGCATTTCTTGCATATAATGCAGGATCGCAAATAGCGATGCTCCAGCACTCAAAGGGTTAAAATATCCTGATTTCCTTTTATTTTGTTTGACTCAGCTTTAACAATATTCCAAGCATCCTTACATTTATTGACAGAATTTTTGATATAGTTATTATGCTATTTTCTTAGCATGAGTTATTCTCCTCCTATATAATTATTTAGCCTGTAAATAATCATTTCTATATTCAATTTCATTTCTTGTATTTATATTGTTCTTAAACCTATCATATAAAGTAATTACATATTCTTTAAGTCTTTTCAGCTTACCATTTTATATTCAATCTATTAGAACGTCTTAATTTTAGTTCCTTAACTTTGCAGCTTTCTTCAAAAGAATTTGTCAATATTAAATTTAAAGAGTCCTATGCATCTTTTATATTACAGGGTGTACATAAAGTCCTGCACGGGTATAATATTTTCTGAACGATAACAGATAAATAAACAAGATTTGGTACATCAATACTACACCTAAAAACCTACTTTTTGAAGGAACTATCAGTTTTCTGTAATATCATGGGGACGTCCCGCAAGGAGTCAGAAGGAAATCTTAAATAGGAGCATAGGTCAATATGGACATCATTTTAAAGGGCTTATCTAGCAGAGTTTAATGCCGCAAACCGCACTCAAAAAGATTGATCCAGTACAAAATGGCGGCTGTTCAAAGATTTTACTTGGTTACATTTTATTAGTAGCCATAACCCCAGTAAAGCAAAACTGCAACCAAACAAATACTGCAGCTAACTACTACATTATGCTTGTCAGTTGTACAGAAGTGAATTATGACATTAGTTATCCTCAAGGGTTACAAATTTGGTCCTAATATATTGATAACGGGGAAAACCTGATAACAGTAACAATTAACTACTAATAAAATGTAACCAAGTAAAATCTTTGAACAGCTGCCATTTTGTACTGGATCAATCTTTTTGAGTGTGGTTTGCGGCATTAAACTCTGCTAGATAAGCCCTTTAAAATGATGTCCATATTGACCTATGCTCCTATTTAAGATTTCCTTCTGACTCCTTGCGGGACGTCCCCATGATATTACAGAAAACTGATAGTTCCTTCAAAAAGTAGATTTTTAGGTGTAGTATTGATGTACCAAATCTTGTTTATTTATCTGTTATCGTTCAGAAAATATTATACCCGTGCAGGACTTTATGTACACCCTTATATGGAAACTTACTAAGCTGCATCCAGTTTATTTGTGATATATTTTCTCTCCAATTAAAAATTGCTCTAGTACTTACATCTCTAATACTTTTAGTGATCTTACATCTATCATCAATTACAAATGTTGTATGAAACCTAACAAATACTCCTGCATGATCGGATATGTGAGGTTCTATTACACGGCAGTCCAGGTGATCTCTAGCAACTTTTGTAATTATGTTATCTAAACATGAATAACATCTTGTTGGCTCTTCAGTGAGCCAATACGTGTTAAATACCAGAAATAAAAAATAAAGGGTGTCTCCTGTATTTTGTCTTATATTTATGTTAAAATCTGCAGTAATTGCATAATGAAAGTTATTGTATTTTTCATTTAAATAGAATGAAAAAGTTTCTAATTTATCTAAAAATGCAGATGTATTGAAATTTTGTGTACAATATAATGTGGCAATTATTAAATTAATTTTAGGCAGGGTAATAGCTGTAATTTCAAAATCACTATCAGAACAAAATTCATTTAAATTTATATCATTGAATTCAATGCATTTCTTTATAAATATAACAGTACCACCACCTCTATTTTTAATTTTTTCCTACAGTAAATACTTGAAATTATATAGTTCTGTGGTATATATAAAGAACATTCTTCCTCATAGAGCCAATGCTCATTTAGTGTCAAAATATCACATTTAATACTAATTAAAAATACATCTAATAAATCTAATTCATTTGTAATACACTGGACATTTAAATTAAATATACTAAGAGGTTTTGTTGATTTCTCTATTTCTGTCCGCCGGGGATCTGGAGTGGGTACTATCCCGATAGAGAATCAGTGCCTGGAGGGGAAGGTTTCTCACCACTCAGACTCTGAGGCTGCTGTCGCTCTTTCAGGGTGGTGACTGCCTCAGCTTTGAGTTTGGCAAGCCACCTCTTTCCTCTAATGTTGAAGGAAAGAACTTGTTCTTCTTATACTTGCTATTTAAACAAATATAATTTTTTTACACAATTTCTTTTTTCATAGCTGTGTACATTTGAATAATGCTTAATTTTGTGTGCATTTTCCTTAAGAAATGTCACTGCATTAATAAAAAAACCGTTGGAATTGTATGCTTTAAAAACTGTTCACTATGCCTGGCTCCAAACATGATTCGCAAAGCTCTTTTCTGCAGCACAAATATGCATGAGTGAGTGATGCCCCTATATAATAGTAAAGAAAGAATGATGGCTATAAACATGGGCATAATATAAAGTCATTAAAATATCAATTTTTATTCTCCCACTTAATCCCTGAAGCATAAAAATTTCCATGGAAACTTTATTTCTAACTAGTCAGTTAGAACCATGTAGTCACATAGTTATCCTAGTTCAAATTGGACTATAAACCACTTTTTGAAAATAATTACTATATAGAACAGAAAATATAGCTGCAGAACAAAACCATTTGTTTGCTTTACACTAGTTTTCCACATTTTTTTTTTTATTTTGTAAAATATCTAATTCACATACATTTTTGACATAAAAATGATTTTAATTCAAAGCAATATCATCTGCAAGAAGGTAGGAGGAAGTGTTTGGGCAATTAAGGTTTGATGACAGATGATTTATATAAGTTATGAATAAAAGAGGTCCCAAAACCGATCCCTGAGGAACACTGTTTTTTACCAAGGACTGAGTCAAGAACTCTTCATTAAAAATACAGATTTTTTCTTGTTTTGAAGGTGAGACGAAACAAAATGTACATGTTAACATGTTATTTTGTCACATCCATAAAACTTCAGCTCAGAAACTAAAATGCTACGATTTACTAATCGTATGTAGATATCAACTGGTTTTTCTTCTCAAGAGATGAATAGTAGTCCTTATGAAGACTAACCATAGCATCACAAGTACTTATGTCTGGTATAAAACTAAATTGTAGTGATGAGAGTCTGCAGTGTGTTTATAAAAAAGGACCCACTCTTCACGAATGAAGTTATTGGTAAAAGTTGGTTTAGTTATAGTTTAGTTTATTTGTGTTACTTTCCCTAGTTTTGTGAGTTTCTATTTTATAGTTTTTCAAAATGTCATAATTTTTTGGCATTTCTCCATATTTTCTTTTATTTTATAGGTTTTTTTGATTAAAATTAGTTTGTAAAGTAGGTATATTTTCTAAATTTACACATTACTATATTAAATTTGATATATAATGTCTTCAAATAAATATCTTTTAAACATATTTGATATTGTTTTATGGTTTAAACAATATCCCCAAGGTTATTTTTAATTTTGTAAAATCATTTAAAACAGCCAGTTTAAGGAGCAAATCAATTTTATGTCTCAGGTTCAGTGCGTTAAAATTTCCATTGACTCCTCATGGGATATCCTCTTGAGTGAGTGAAGAAAGTGAAAATTTGCCATATAAATGATTTTTCATTTATTGTTCTATGTCTCACTGGTAGTTCACAGGAAAGGTTTAATATTATATTTCACTGACTATAACCACCAATTGTAGTTCTGTTGGCATAGTTAAAATTTATATATTGGGCGTACGCTTTGTTAAAATAACACTTATCCACACATTTATGTGCTAAATGCTGTTTATTTTGCTGTATCAAATCATCGCTTTTATTTATACATAAATGTAACCCATTTTCAGGATCATTTGAGTAAGTTACTCTCCATCCAGTCTCAACTTGGAGATTATGAAATTATAAAACCTGGTCGTCATTTTGTAAAAGAAGGAGAACTGTACAAACTGTGTAGGAAAGATATGCAACAAAGATTTTTTATCTTGGTAAGTCCTTCAATTTAATAACAAATAGAAAACAAATAAATGCTACATGTGTTTATTTCAAAGAGAGTAAGTCTTGTATAGTAATAAGAAAATAAATGCTTAGGTAAAGTTGTTGATACAGTGAAAGTGTTTAGCAATAAGATAAATGGTGGTCCAGCAAAGTTTAATGTAATTAATTTAATTTTCTGTTCTTAGTGTCCAACTGGATCAATGTTAACCAACTACCATAAAAATACTAGATTTTAGCATATTTATAACTAAATTTTTTGTATGAAGTTGTCTTTATGGGCCAAAGTACATTGTGTCCATAAAATATGTAGTTCCCCTTTATAATTTTAGGAAAATAAAGCTTGTAAAAATGTAAAGCCTTTCTTTAATTAGGCCTTTAGGTTATAAAGATATATATCAAATTACAACTTATTACAACAAGCCGTTCTCTAACTTAAAATACTTAAGTTAAAAAAAAATGGAATGGCGGCTATTCGTGTAATTATTGAGTTTTCTAAAGTTTTAATATGATATTTTGGTTTGCCTTTGATCCAGGAATAATACTTGAAAATAATGGTAGAGAGTTCTGGGACATTCTGTATGTTTATATATATATATATATATATATATATATATACAAACACACACACACACACACACACACACACACACACACACACACACACACACACAGTGTTCACAAAAAGGTGTCACAACCTTCTGTGAGTGATAGTATTCATCATTTAAAACAAAAAATTGTATATAAACATAGGTCAAGAAATGTTCCGTTAAGCCGCTAACCGCCATTTTGTATTTTTTATACAAAAATTGTTATTTCTAAAATTAGTTAAGCTAAAGAAACAAAATTTGGCACATAGGTTTGAATGGATAATAGGAATATAAAAAATTGTATTATTTTCTTTTATATCAACAAAATGCTGTCTGTTGAAAATTTTTAATGTAAAATAACAAAAGAACAAGTATAATCATACAAAATTTACTAGATGCCAACTATTTGAACCCTTTAATTTCAATTCCAACGGTACCTGTTTCAACAAAATCTGTCAATGTATAAGCAACCACTTTAAAGCTAGATTTGCACAATCCGAGAGCAGCAAAAATGTTGTCTTTTGACAGGTATCAGCTGTTTTAAATCACTTATACAAAATTTACAAGATACCAACTATTATGAAACATTTATAAAAATTCCAACAGTACTTTTTCCAACGAAATCCGTCAACGCATAAGCGCGCACGGCCACTTTAAAGATACTCTTGCACAAACCAGGAGCAACAAACAACTGATACCTTTCAACTGTACATGTTTGGCGCTTCTTCGAAATTGTACCATTAGAATTGTTTAAAAAGTTGTAAAATAGTTTGTGTCTTGTAAATTTTGTATAACTGATGTAAAACAAGTGATGTCTATCAAAAAAAGATGTTTGCTGAATACTGTAAGTTTAAAGTTGCCTAATTTGTGTTGGTGTTGCAAATGCTAGTTATGATTGCAACTCAACTGACTGTGGAAACTACCCCAAAATTTAAGTGCCCCCTGTTCCTGTAAATTTTAGCTTCTTGGTTGGCTAGGCACAAATATAAAATGGTCAGTTATTCAGTTTATAAGCTTTTGAAACTTTATTAAGAAGTTTACGAGATATTTTCCTTAACATACAACTCATTTCTGCACTAGAAATTGCTCTTTCTATCATTTACTACTAAAAATCACCGATACTACTTACAAGTGGCAGGAGTGTAATAAGTCTTCACTAATGAACAAACCAGACCTAAAGTTGATGATTGTGTCTGTGTTCACCTAGAAGTAGAAATCCAAGCCAAACATGCTCTATGTGCACACAAAATTATTCTTGTTATTCCTTGGAACATACAAGGCCTATCCAGGAAGAAGATTGTGTTCCGATATAAACATGATATAAACACACAAAAAAACAAAGTACAAAATAAATTGTATTGTATACATTTGAAAGTCACACTAAAATACTAATTTTCAACATAGCCACCATACAAATATTTAGCACTTATCATAGCGGTAAACTAGTTTTGAAATTCCAGTAGTGTAGAATTTTGTTTCCTAAGACATCAACCAGATAGTCCACCCTCCCTCGTGCAATTCCATGTTGTCATCAAAGCACTGCTTTGCAAGCCAGGTTTACCTTGATTTCTAGATGTATTCCGAAATTATCCTTACCTATGGGATGCTTTGTCTGCAGACTACATTTACAAAAATCCTAAAGATGTCAAAACATAATAATTCACACTAATAGATGATACGTTGTATGCACACACACAACGTTTTCAAGTCATCAACAGCAAATGTACTAGTGGCTATTTACTTATAATGTGACCCCTACAGATCCACTGGCTGATGGTTATATTTACAAATGGCTGGTTAGTAGCAGCTGCTATACAGTCTAGTGTGACTGCGGCTTAAGGCGGATGTGGAAACATCTCCCATTTAAAAGCATCCAGGACTTCTCGAGTCCAATTTACTGTATTGATTTTAGGTACCTATCTTGTACAAAATTTATGGTAACCTTAATTTATTCTGCGTAACAATTTCATGTAACAAACTCCTTAAAATTTGATGAAAACTAAATGATAGTTCTGATATTGCGAATCAGCGGTCTTCTTTAATCTTCTTTTCGACTTTACAGACAATTTCATCGGTCACAATGCTTGGTTGTCAACTTCGTTCGTCATCATGCAAATTAGTTCGGCCATTTTTAAACCTAATGCACCACTGACACACTCCACCTTCAGTAATCACATTGTTTGCATAAACTTCACAGAGTTGGCGATAAATATCAATTGGTTTATTGTGCTTAGCCAACAAAACCGTAATACCGACCGCACTTCACAACATGTGGGATTTTCAATTGCGTCACACATTTTAACTGCTATTGTAAAAGAACAAGGAGCAAAAGTAACCTCTCTCTAGCACAGCTGGATAGCCACTGAACAGCCTTGATATTAAAATGGCTGTGGTAGTCCCGCCCCTAGTGGGTACAGAGTGAAACGTAATCTACTTTCTGGATAGTCCTCATAGATGCTGCAAAACTAATATGCATATTTTTTAATTAGCAATAAGTCAATGCATAAAAAACTAATTTTATCACTTTAATCACTGATATAATATTATATATTATAAATTAATGTAACAGTAAGACGTAAAGTACATTTTACAGAATAGTGAGTATTAATTTTGTAACTGGTTCTAGTTAATAGATGATCTGTAACAGTTTTAAAACTTCCAAACATTTGAATGCTAAGCAGAAACATGTCTATACTTGTCTGTTTTATTGTGTGAAAAATAAATGTTAATTGTTAAAAATTGCAGCTGAGTGATTGTTTACTGTACACATCATACTATGGATCAATGACTGGACTGAAAGTGAAATGCAAGTTACCCCTGGCAGGCATGAAAGTCTCCATATCTCAGAACAATGATTGTCCTACAGAGTTTAGTGTCATAACAAGTACAAGGAGTTTCACTCTTAGAGCCAAGTAAGTGTAACTTTTAGACAATAGACAATACTCTTTATTACATATTCATGGAGAATAGTACAGGTGTGAGAAAAATAAAAAACTAAAGTACTGTGTAACTGGTTGTTCCGTTTCTGTGTAGTAGGGTCATTCTTGAAGCCATGTCATCAGTTTGTTCTTGAAATGTTGAGGTGTTTCATTTCTCAGATACTCGGGTAAGTGATTGAAGTACATCACTCCTTTGTAGGGCTTTATCTCAAAAAGACTCAGGTGATGGGGTGGGAGGGTTTTGAAGCATATCTGGTGTTGTACAGGGTGTATATCCTGATGTCTTAGTTGTTGTGTGTATATTGCATGTGGTATAGTTTCACGATTGTAGAGTGAGACTGTAATGTTTTTGGATAATTTTGTTTTGGTCACCAAACCATAAATTGATGTTCCAAATCTGGTTGACTGATAAGTAAGTAATCATTGACACAATCTAACTGGTTAGGTTTTACAAAATTGTCTCTAAATGCAACATTGGCACTCATCTGTTTACAATCACAGAAGTAGGCGGATATGCAGTAGTCAAAGCTAACCGTTTTGTCGTAACTGAATTTATTTATCAAGTCATTCATGTCAGCCTTGATTACACTGATGGGTTCATTAACTGTTTTGTTACTTGATTCATCTTGAATATGTGAGTTACCAGTAGAATCTGAGTTGGATGTTACATTTCTAAACTCATAATTTTGCGCTTCAAGACCTTGCTGTCCTTTCCGGGAAAAGCTCTCACAAAATGCCCGTAATAAGATAACTGGGTGTAATTCTCTCTTTGCCACTGAGATGAAGGCCATGTCTGGTAACATGAAAGTGTATAAGATCAGTAGATTCTGTACAAGACACCAATTCTCTGATGTAATTGTTAAGAAGGTCAATAATATTATATACTGGGCTGTATATCTTGGTAATATCTTTTTGGAATTTTTGTTATTATTATAGGCTTTTCTCTGCTTACATCAATAAGATCATTCTCTATAAGAAGGCCATGTCTGGTAACATGAAAGTGTATAAGATCAGTAGATTCTGTACAAGACACCAATTCTCTGATTTAATTGTTAAGAAGGTCAATAATATTATATACTGGGCTGTATATCTTGGTAATATCTTTTTGGAATTTTTGTTATTATTATAGGCTTTTCTCTGCTTACATCAATAAGATCATTCTCTAATAATGTATTTATGGAGAAGACATCATTCAGCAGAACATCATTTGTTCCTCCCGAGAGAACTATAAAGCTGGGTGCCCACTACGACTGGACCAACCCGGATTTTGTAGTATGTCAAGATACACATAATCAAATGGACACCCGCCCACTGCGACTGGCCAGATCTGGGCGGACTCGGCTCACGTGCCACCGGCACGTTTGCCCCAAGAGTCGACCGAGGCCGGGCCGGGCTGGGCTGGTCCAGGCCGGTCGCAGTGGGTGTGGGTGCCCATTTGATTGCATGCATTTCGACATCTTGAGAAAGGCCGGAAGGGTGGTGATGTTATGGTGGGTTGGGGAGATAACCCTACCTGGTATCCTTTACCTACCCAGATATTTTTGCCACTCTCCGAAAGAACCTACAACAGTGCTGATCGTTGTATTTGGTGTTTTGAGAAAAATTGCTAGTTCTGTGTATTTAGATGAAAAACTTATTGAAACAGTGTGCCTTTACATACATTTATACAATCCAGCACATAAAAGTTATCACGACTTAGCAATGAAAGAAAACTTGTGGGAGGAGATGGCAAATTTCACCAAATGCCACTGGCAATTTCCAATATTTATTCAAATTTTTAACCCTAGAACTGGTGATCTATTTTTCCAGTGCTGGTACATATATCCAGGCTGATTCATTCATTTTTCTTTAACCTACTTGGAGGTATGTTTGTTTAACTAAAATTATACGGCTTGCAGTTATAAAGTTTATTTCTCCATCATAAAAATTATAGTCATGGAAAGAATTGCATATTGACTGATACCCCCCTTATAATGATTCTTCCCTTTGTTTTTTCTTCAGATTTGTAAATATTCTATTTCACAATATCAAGACAACACAATATTGGTTACATTATGTGTGTATATTAATTATTTTGATCATCAAGAATGATTGAATTATATTCTACATCACTGTTAATATAACATACAGGATATATAAAGTTGTTTTGAGTTTGTCACTGATGCGATCTGTAGTAAAATATAATTAATATTACTGTCATTCATATTTGCAGTACACTACTACTCTTTAAATGCTAAATTGTTTAAAAACTTTACTGATGGTTTAGATATCATGGCATTAATGTAAAAAGGGCTGACTGGGCTGGGGCGGTCGTAGTGGGTGGGTACATCTTGCAATACGCGGAGGCAGACCGGAAAAGCCAGAGTGAGCCATGCTGGGCCGGGCCGGGTCGGTCGCAGTGGGCAAAGGTAGGTCGGAGTGAGCCGGGCCGGGCTGGGCCTGGCCGGTCGCAGTGGGTGCCATGCTTACATAATCGTCTGTTGATAATAATGCTGTTTCTGTTACTTGAAAAAGGAGAGCATTTGGCATTACGGATCCCACAGCCTTAATTTCATCTTGATTTGCCCTGTCAATACCCTGGGCAACATCACGTCCTTGGCTATTTTGTTATTTTTTTTACTCTGTTTTGGTTTTTTGTTTCATGTAAGTTATATATTTTATTTTCTTTAGTCTGATATGAGTCGTGATACTGTTGACATGTTAGGTTTTTTCACTTACTGCCATTGTTATTTTTATGTTTTCTAGGCACCGATACAGACCACTTATTTTCCACATGATTTTCTACATAATTTGTATTTTGTGGTACGTGCTGTCAGTTTGTTAACCTCTGAAACAAGTTCCTGGTTCGTTATAAACTAGCTTATATATCAAAACAACATGGCTGACTGCCAACATTCCCTGTGAAAGTGCTCTCAAGAAACAGTAAATTAGTGATGGTTTTAGGTTCAAACAACAAATAACCTCCGACCAGCACCCTACCTGGAGTATCGTGAGTCTATTCACCAAAAAATTTGACACTTAAAACTCAAAGAAAGTGAAATATTTTACTTTTTCATTTACTTACCAGTAACTGACCTATATATTGAAGTGAACAAACTTTATTTTCGACAATACATAGAATGACAATAATATGTTAAATAAACAGAACCACTTTTAATCAAATATTCTAGGAGCATAAGGAAAGAATTTTCTTTTCTAATATACTAACACTAATGAAAATCACCAAATCTGGTGTGACGTCACAGCCAACTCATCCACTGCTGCTAAATACGTCACTCCAACACTACACCAGTTGAACAACAGGTGGCAGACAGACAACTAGAGCAAGTGTGTCAGGCAGCCGGGAGCACTAACCTCCAGCGCTGACACAGCGTCTTCTGATAACTAACCTCAGACTTCTGCTTGCAATTTTATTGCCAGACCTAGTAATATACTGGACTACAGTATGTTACAATTTTGACATGGTCATTGACTACCTTAAATCAATCTAACTTATACTGTGCAATTTCACACACCTAGACCTCAAGTTTTATGACATAAAGAAACAGCCAAACTTTACAAAACTGATTTAATTTTTATATTTGGACCTCAATTATTGACATAAAGAACCAGCCAAACTTTAAAAACTGTTTTTGATTTTGATATCAGAACCTCAATATTTTTGACATAAAGAACCAGCCAAACTTTCAGAAACTGAACATCTCTTCATTTTCAATTTTTTATTTTAAAATCTGCTATACAACTACACATCTGCCAACATAAATATAAATATATAGACCAATCTTAGAATTTTGATATATTCCATTCTCTCTAATATGGCAGTAAAATTCAATAAAGGCGACAAGGTGTTTGCTAAGGTAAGAGGCTTTCCTTACTGGCCTGCCATAATTGACAATGTATCTTTCACAGAAAACCAACAAGCAAAATATGAAGTAATTTTCTTTGGGACCCAAGAGACAGCCACTGTAAATGATAAAGATGCTTGTTTGTATTCTGAATACAAACACATACATGGAAGACCAAAGCTTGACAATTTCAGAAATAAAAAACTCAATCAAGCCCTGAAGGAAGCAGAGACAAATGAATCAGCTGAAGCAAGTGACATGGAAGAACAAGATGAAGATATTGTCTTTAATAAAAGTGATACACTAAACACATCTGTAAAACGTCTTGAAGAAAGCTTAACAGAAGAAAATCTATTAAAAGGCTCAGAAAATGATGAAGAAAAACTAAAATTGGCTGCCAAAATTGGAACAGCATTATTGGAGGAAAACAATTTACTGAAGAGACAAAAATTTGAACTAGAAATGAAACTAACGTTTGCTGAGGAAAAGGCAGAGGGACTTGAAAGAGAAAAAGAAATATGTGCTCTAAAAATTGAAGAACTTTTATACCAGCTACAAGAAATACATAATAATTCGGAGAAGGAAAAACAGATACGTACAGAAATGCAACAGATATTTGAGGAAAATGACAGAAAACAAAATCAAATAATCAATGAATATATACATGAAATTGACACCTTGGAGAAAAGCATCAATGTTTTACAAAGAAACCTAAAAGAACATATAACAACAGACAACAAATCTACAAGCTATACAAACTCGGGAACTCAAACTGACCAAAACATGAGTACTCCTACTCATATGCATGAAAACACAACCGTTTTTACTGAGCTAGCGGAAGTGAAGTCAAAACAACATCTTCTGGAGGAAGACATTAAAACCTTAAAAGCTGAAGTAGCAAAAGGTAAGTTACTCTGTGAAGAAGCTCCAATGACCCCATTGGCAAAAAAACAAACTGCCTCAAAAAACCCATCCTCACAAACCCATGCTCAGACCCAACTACAGACACATAATACACCCTTATCTCAGAAAGTAAATATATCCCCATTCAGAACAAACAGGAAAAACAAGTTTAGTGTTTCTCTACAAGTGGCTAAAAGTAAATACAAACAAAATTTAAAGAAAAGCCTAAATACTCCTCTTGTAGAAATCAGTGAAACAATTAAAGAGTTTGGCACTTTCCGAGTTCAAAACAGCCCACCATTTACAGCAAAATTACTCAAAAAGAATCAAACATATGAAGATCTTTTAAATAAACACTGGAAGAAGTTACTGGAAGAGGATCTAGTGGTTTTTCTCCTGAAAATGACCACTCTTTTTTAGGAGTAAAACTAAAGAAAATAAAACACCTATAGTAAGAGCTACAAGGATCTTCCACCAGAATGTAGATCGGATAGGTAAGAAAGTGGACCGACTTAATCATCTTTTAAACATGACTCACCCTGATATTCTAGTCTTAACTGAGCATGGACTTGATCCAACCACAATAAAAAGTACTAAACTTATGGACTACAACCTTGTAACGGCATATGGGAGGGATTACCACCAAAAGGGTGGAGTTGCAATTTACAAGAGTGAGAAACTTGATAACCATGTAGAAAGTCTTGACATAGAAGGATACAGTGAAGAACTTATCTGTGAGATGGCTGGGATAAAACTTCTTTCCGATAAAGATTTACCTCTTCTTATTCTTGGAATTTATCGTCCGCCCAGCACTCTTATACTTGATGCTCTGGCAATGATCGGGAATGCGCTTGACACAATTCTTTGTGGTGACATTAGTGTTGTAGTTATTGTTGGTGACCTAAATGCTAACAGCTTGGACCCAACAAATAACAATACAATAATGTTGCAAGAATTTTTGACATCATACGACATCCATAAGCTTGAACTGCCACCCACAAGAGTAACCCCAACCTCAATTTCTTCCATTGATGTAGTCTGCATCAATACTAATATGGACAGAGTCAAAGTTGATGTGGTGAATACTTGCATATCTGACCATACTGGGCAGCTAACTACCATTTCAATTGCTTCCAAAATTAAAAAGCTGTCAACTTCAATTCGCAGACATTTTAATACAAGAAATCTGACAAACCTCAAACAAATACTGGATGCTCAAACTTGGGAAATTGTATTTCAAGCTGTTCATGCCCAAACTGCATATAAATACTTTAGCGACATATTAGCAGATGCTTTAAATATAGCCTGTCCTCCTGTATCATCACGCAACAGACCTTTAAGAACTCCTAAACCAGAGAGGCACAATCTTGAAGCTGAAGAATTAAGAAAACAGTTTATTGAAGCTCAAGAACTGTATGTTTTAAATGGGAATGAGGCTGATCGGCTTGAGATGATACAACGAAAGAAGACCTATGACTTGAAACTTCGCAGCTTAAGAAGGCAAGCTAATGAGTGCTTTGTAGCTCAATCAACGAACAAAACCAAAGTTATATGGAAAGTTGTGAACAGTGAGATTGTGTCAAGAAAAGATATTGGTGAAATTAAGTGGAAGATAAATACTGAAGGAGGGACAACTGAAGAGCCTAGAAAAGTGGCTGAGCTCTTTAATGAATATTTTACAAGTATAGCTGAAGAGACCTTAAAAGTGAATTGTCTTCATCAGTCTTCCTCTTATGCTCTACATCTAGCTCAACCTGACCACCCTCTTTCAACGTTTCAGCTTACTACTGGGGAAGAAATTCTCAAGATAATCAACTCAATGAAGACCTCATCTGCTGGAATTGATGACATCACTTCACAACTTTTCAAATTCGGTGCTTCTGAATTAACTCATCCTCTAACAGACGTTGTAAATAAATCTCTATCTCAAGGAATTTTCCCAGAAGAGCTCAAAATTTCCAAAACATATCCACTACACAAACAAGGAAAGAAACATGAAATGAAAAACTTCAGGCCAATTTCCTTATTGCCTACAGCCTCAAAAGTTATTGAGAAAGTTGTGTTAATACGACTTTTTCATCACCTACAACTGAATAATCTTTTACCTGCTGGACAGCATGGCTTTATACCAGATAAATCAACATTGACTGCTCTTACAGAACTTGTAGAAAAAATTATTGACTGCATCGAAGCTGGAAACACGGTTAATAGCACATTTTTGGATCTTAGCAAAGCATTTGACTGCCTTGACCACAGTTTAATTTTAACAAAACTTGACAGGCTAGGAATCAAAGACACTGCACTTCAATGGTTTCATAGCTATCTAAGTGAACGAAGACAAATAGTAGAACTGAAACAGACTATTAATGGAAGAACAGTAAATATAAAATCTGCTTCACGAGAAGTAAAAAGAGGAGTCCCCCGAGGGTCTGTGTTGGGACCAGTCTTGTTCGTTCTGTTCACTTGCGACCTCTCCACATTCATGGAACCTTACAGTCAGACAATCATGTATGCTGATGACACTGTGCTGCTATCCAACAACAAAACAGCTGAGGCTTTGGAAATAGCCTCATACATATCTGTCAGCATGGCTCATGATTACTGTATAGCAAACGACTTGGTCTTTAACGAAGAGAAGACAACACAGATGATTTTGGGTAAGCACAAGAACAAAGTCTCTGGAACACCCAAGATTGCAACTGTTGAACAAACGAAGCACCTTGGAATGATTCTTGACGACAAACTTTCATGGGACAGCCACATTGATTCTCTTTGCTTAAAACTCAACACCGCTTTGTATGTACTGAGAAGAACCACGGCAGTGAGTACAGAATTGACTACAAAGACAGTCTATCACTCGCTCTTTGAGTCTCATGTTAGATATGGAGTGATTCTATGGGGCAGCTCGTCCTCAAAGAACCTTCAGCGGATCCTACTCATTCAAAAGCGAGCAGTAAGAATCATGGCTTCCCTCCAACATCATGATAGTTGTAGAGAGTTATTTAAAACACTAAGAATATTGACAGTTGTGGCTATTTATATAATTGAAGTCATTGTACATGCCTCCAAACAAGGACTTACTAGAAATGGTGATCTTCATGGCCTGCAAACAAGACATGCTCAAGACTTCAGCCTGGCAATACACAGGACATCTCTATTTTCCAAAAAACCATCATGTGCAGGAGCGAAACTCTATAATCTACTCCCACCTAAGCTGAAAGAAGACAATCCTGAAATTCTAAAACGAAGACTGAAGACCTGGTTGCTGAGAGAATCAATCTACAGCCTGGAAGAATTTGTGACATGCTGTAGAACATCCCAAGGAGGGACATAACCTTATGTATTACTTAGATTTAATTTTTTTGATTTGTTTTATCGATTGTTGACCCTTATTCTACACTTGATGTTCACGAATAAAGCCTACTGATTGATTGATTGATTGATTACCATAGCCATCTTGTAGAATTTTATTGTAATATTTAGGAATGATCAATTCCTGGATGCAGAGCATGCTTAGTCAAAATAAATAATTATTCAGAGGGATGTATTAAGACTTGTTTTAAAACTTCTGTGTTCTGATTCAACGTTTCACCAATTAAGACAGAAGCAATATCGTCAGTTTCTAAGATAGATTTTTATTTTTCCAGATACCTTCTATGTTTAAAATCCAGATCACTTCCTGAATCAAAATGATAAAAGTTCTTTTGAGTTTTATCAAGTAATAAAAGGCCTCCAATGGGAACCAAAACCACCAATATTTTGAATTTCTGGTAAATTATTCACTGAAAAGAAAATAGTCTTTGTTTTGCAAACATATGGGGATGAATATCTATATATTCTTTAAAAGTTTTTATTGCTATTGTTAATACAGGATTTAGAAAATGAATTCTATTGTTTTTAAATATATTATTCAACAGATCATAATAGATCTGCACAACATTATCTGTTATCCACTTGGACTCTAGCACAGATACACAAATGTTTTCTTTTACTTCACCACACTGTATAGCCATAGGATTGGGTTAAGTATTATTATTTTCATTGTTAATTTTATCTGAATCTTTACTAGGCTTTGTACGAGCGATGAGTTAGGAACAGGTTTTGTATTTGTTAAGTTCTCTGTTTTAGAAGTGGTTTTTAGATGGAGATAAGGACATTTTTGTGCTATCATTGGGTATTATTATTTTTTTTTTTTTGTAAATTGTATAGCACAGTTAACAGCTTTGTCAATTTTATCCAAAGCCTGGTTGAATTTTTCATTATTTTCTCATTAAGTTCCATATTTATTTTTCAACTCCTCATATAGATAAATGCTAGTTTTATTGCACTTTGAAGTCTCATTTGTTCCAAAAAAAGTTACATAAAAATATCTATATTTATTATTGTTTTTTATTCATTTTTATCTATTTGAGCTGGCCAAGTAGGGAGAGAAAGAGAGAGAGAGATAATATCTTTATTTCAAAATCACCAAGATTTGAAATGGTGTTATAACGATCAATAAAAATACAGTCATGAATACAAAAATTAAATTAAATTAGTCATTCCAGTGTTTCCAAGTTGAGGAACAAATTTATGGTGTAGAATGGTCTGTCCAGGAGACAGTTCAGCAGTCTATGTTTCAGCACCTTCAGGTAGTTACTCTTGATGTCTTTTGGCAGTTGATTGAAAAACTTGGCACCAGCATAAGAAGGTTTCTTCTCAAACAGCTTCTTTGTGTGAGGTGGGAGGCTGAAGTTCTCTGCATCTCTTGTGTTGTAGGTATGTTGATCGCCATTTCACTTAAGGTTTTTGGAGGTGGGTTAGACTGTGGCTTTTAGTACATATAAATTTATAACTGTCATTAGTCTCCATTTCTTGAAACCTCTCTGCAGCTTTCCCGCCCATTTAAGTTGGCTATTATTCTTGCTGCTTTCTTCTGTAGTATTAGAACACGTTCTCAATTCTTATTTGTTGAGGCACCCCAAACATAATTTCATACCTAATACTGCTTTCAAAAAGGGCATAATACGCTGTTCTAGTTGCTTTTACAGTACTGATTGCTTTTGTTCTTCTAATTGCAAACAAAGCACTGCTTGACTTGTGTATTAATGTGACTTTGCCAAGAAAGATCTTCATCAATGACAATTTCCAGATACTTAAATTCTGTCACAGACTGCAGTCCAGGAATTACAGATACATCCCCCTTCTTCCTACCTTATGACACTTGTTTGGTTTTCTGTTCATTGAAAACAAGGTCACTGTTGTTGCAGTACTCAAGGGCTACATTGACGTCAATGTAAGCATTAATTTCTAACAGTTTCAAGCATTTATTTGCAGAGAGAAATACTGTGTCATTTGCATACATTATAGCATGACCGAATTCATTAATGAAAGCTGGAAGGTCATTTGTAAATATTGCAAATAAAATTGGCCCCAGAATAGTCCCCTGAGGTACACCCTTTGTCACTTGTAGGAGGTCAGAACTTGCGTTACTTGTCATCCCTCTATCAGATTGTTTTATTTCAACCAGTTGACTTCGTCCAATCAAGTAACTATTGATCCATTTCAATACTGTGCCTTGAATACCGAGTGACTCCAGTTTGGCTAATATAAGGTCATGGCTGAGACAATCGGAGGTCTTACTAAGGTATTTGAAGATGCTTGTCCTCCTCCAAGTTGTCTAGGATATATTCCACTAATTCAAAAATTGCTGTAGTGGTTGAATTTCCCTTTCTAAAACCATGCTGGCTCTCTTTTATAAGATTATTTGTTTCTATATGTTACAAGAGAGAAACCAGCACTAGTTTCTCAATGATTGTAGAAATGCATGACAACAAAGAAATTGGCCTGTAATTGTTTAGGTAGTATTTTTACCTATTTTATGAAGAGGAATTACTTTGGTAATTTTCATTTATGATGGAATTTGCCTTTTTTTAATGAAATATTTGCAATGTACAGAAGGGAGATAACAAGTTCATTTTTAAAATGTTTTATCAATTTAGAAGGAATCCCATCTAGACCAGTTAAGGCTTTGGCTTTAATAGAACCTATAATTTTTGTTATATCTTTTGATGTAAACCAAGGAAAAGAATCTAGAACCATCGTGATATTTGATGGTTGAATATTCCTCATGTGTGCGAAAGTCTGAGTGCTTTCTAAAGTTTCTTGTCATTGGAAAAAAAGTTATTGAATAATGTAGCAATTTGAATAGGTTGCTTTATCTTTTCTTGTCTTACTTTAATAGAAGATATCTCTGTACAATGCTTGTTGGTTGATTTTCTCTCACCATTTATCACATCCCATATTGCTGTGGTTTTGTTGTCAGACTTATTTACAAGATCTGTATTTACTTCACATCAGTAAGTGTTTTTAACTTCTGATCATATAGTTTTTGAAGTGAAAAAACTTTCTGCTTGTCATCTTTGCCTGATAAAATATGTCTCATAAGAAAATTAGTTTTTAAATCTGTAGCTTCTTTGTTATAGAAAGGTTTTGTCTTGCAGTTGAAATTATTTTGGGTCTTTTTAAATGGGCATATATTATGATTAATTATCATAATCAAGGTGTTAACAAAGTTATTGTATGCTTCATCTGCATTTCTAGATTGCAGCACTTTCTCCCAGTTTTGATCTGTCTACTCTTGCCTTATTCTTTCTATATTCTTGTGCTTGAAGTTTCGACGAATTGAATGATATATAATTTCCTGATAAGTTACATGTATCATTCACATGCAAGGCACAGCACTGGCCTGTGCGATCTGATAGTCCTGTATTGAGAATCTCCACTGAAACTCCAGCTGTATCAATGTTTGAACAAAAATATCAATTGATGTTGCACTATCAGCAGTAATTCTGATTGGTGGCAGTTTAATTGTTGAAACATCTAGATTCCTAGAATTTCTGAAAGGCTCTACTATCTCTTGAGTCAATCAGGTTGTTTATGTTAATGTCTCCAGTTATTAATATGTCAGAATTAGGGTCCATGTCAGTTGAGGGTTAATCTTATCTAACACATCAGTTATTATGCTTATTGCCTGATCAATAGCAGCAGTTGGTGGTCTATAAATGTCTAACACACATAGATTATCTTTTTTGTTAAGTGTTATTTTTACTGCAAGTAAAAAAACACACTAAAATAGAGTAAATATAGATAAATATATCTCTCTATATAGAGTAGTATAGGTAAATATATAGAGTTTTTATTGCCCACTACTTCAACTGTTTTTCTTTGGCTTATTTGTTATCTATTAAAAATATCATCCAAAGACCTTTCAGTCCTTTTTCACATGTGTATATTATAATACGATGCAAATAAGCATTACTAGAAAATTGCAAAAGAACCTGTATTAGATTTCTTTCATTTAGGCACTGTTGTTTAAGACAATCAACTGTTTTATCCAAGTCAACAGAAAATAAGATAACAAATTTGAAACTGTAACCTGCCAGGTCCAAAAATTTAAAAATCCTTTATTTTCAGTAATTTTTTTTATGGAGTGACAAATTCTAATATAAAGTTTGCCGGAATATATAGCTGTGACAAAACTGTTGTAAGACAAGTCTTTATTATCAGTTCTCTTGTTTACTTCTTTTAGGGTTTTTGTAAAGAAAGGTAAATAAACAATTCAAGCTGTCAGTTGATTTTTTTGTATTTTAGGTGATACAGTGCGTACGTTCTAGATGAGAATTGTTTTACTAACATCACAGACTAAGCAGAACAGTAAAATGAGGAGTTATGCAATTCACTAAAATTAAAAACAGTTCTGTAATATTACATGATCTGCATTCATGGAGGTTTCGGTACTCCATAAAATTACAGGATTCACACTCAAAGTGTTAAATTTTACTATTTACGAGGGGTATCCAAAAAGTAAGTTTCCCTGTTCTGTAAAAAGACGCGTACGTAACACAGCGTGCAGCTGTGGGCGGGGATATGTAGCGCGGTTCGGTTGGCAACAGGTGCGCCGGTCACTGGCCCATTGTCACGCTTCTCAGTCAGTTGCTGCCCAAACATCATGGAGACTCCACTGCGTTCTGCCGCCAGTTGCGAAGTCCGTAGTGTTATTCGTTTCTTGACCGCCAAAAACGAAACTGCCGTTGAAATTCATCGTCAGTTGTGTCAAGTGTATGGTGAACATGTTATGTCCGTTCAGATGGTCCGTCGTTGGCGTGCAATGTTTTTGGAAGGAAGAGAAAATGTTCATGACGATGAGCGTAGTGGCCGACCGGCCAATTCTCGGCAACCTGACGTCATTAATGCTGTACGAGCAGTTATTGACAATGATAAGCGAGTGACTCTCGATGAAATTATGGATAAACTGCCGTCAAGTGTTGAAGTTAGCCGGTCATCTGTGCACAATATCATGACAGAAGATCTTCAGCTTGCAAAAGTGTGTGCAAGATGGGTGCCTCGCTTATTGAGCAATGCCCATAAACAACAACGAATGGCTGCTGCCCAGTCTTTCTTGCGATTGTTTGACGATGAAGATGAAAACCTTTTCAGTAGAATAGTCACTGGTGATGAAACATGGATTCACCACTCAACTCCAGAGACCAAACGCCAGAGTATGGTGTGGCAAAAAAAAGGAGAGGCAGCTCCTCAAAAAGCCAAAGTTTTTGAGTCGGCAGGAAAGGTAATGGCTACAGTTTTTTGGGACTGCCGTGGAGTGTTATTGATTGACTATCTTCCTCGTGGCGAAACCATAAATGCAGAAAGGTATTGTGAAGTTCTCACCAGACTTCGGCGGGCAATACAGAATAAACGGCGCGGACTTTTGTCGCGCACGGTTCTGTTTATTCAAGATAACGCCCGACCACACGCTGCTCGTGCAACAATGGAACTTTTGAGGAAATTTAAGTGGGATGTTTTTGGTCATCCTCCATACTCACCAGATCTTGCGCCTAGCGATTTTCATCTGTTTCCGGAGCTGAAAAGACACCTTGGCGGTCGGCGATTTGCCAACAGCGATGACCTTCAAAATGAGGTGGATACTTGGCTTAAAAATTTGGCGGGTGAATTTTGTGATGCTGGAATAAAAAAACTACTTCCTAGATACCAAGAGTGCTTAGAAAGGGATGGTAACTATGTAGAAAAATAAGGTATGATGTAAAAAGTTGAATAAATGTGTTTCAGTTATTTTTTGAGTCTTTTTAACTTTTTCATAATTAATGGAAACTTACTTTTTGGATACCCCTCGTAGTTTATCAGATGAGATCTTCCATTAAGACTTTGGTTGTTGTTTAGTTGTTTAAGATACTCTAGCCTTACTAGATAAGGATCTATAAAGCCTATAATGGTAGTTGTAAGCCCTGGAATTAATAATTGATTTTTTGTCCTTTTAATTAGTATGTAAAATTGAGTCTGAAGTTCCCTTCTTATGACATTTTTTGAAACATCTTTTGTAACTTCTAATAGTAGATCTAATCTCTAGGGGTCTTTTGGGCATTGATAATCTGTGTGGAAAACAAAATATAGAAGATGTGATTACAGGAATAAGGAAGAGTTTACTGAATGGGTGAATACTCTAAAGGCTGCAATTAAAGACTACAACTCTCGTCAGATGACTTTCCTCCATAAACACAATGTTCCCATGAGTGCCTCTGCTGAACCTCTTAAGATTGGTAGAGAGGTATGTATTAAAAATGAGTGTGCCAACATATCATTAAATTTATAGAAAAATAATTTCGTGAAATGTATAGTAAAGTAGAATGCAGTCTAAAACCTCATTCAAATATGAACTAAAACACAATAAATATGGGTTATGATAAAATAGGTTTTTAATTGGTCAAGTTTTCATGCCTTAATTTTAATGAGTCTGTGTCATTAAATTAAAAATGTAACTAAGGAGTACTATCTGACGCCTAATTACTAGGAATTACAAAAATTTACATACTACACATTCTCAATTTTTCGATCTGAGAATATCTTTTTTTGCAAGAATTGATTGGTACTATAACTGAAAAACTTTATTTTTAAGTATATAAAATATCCAAACGTAGTATCAATCTTGGAGAATGCCTGCTCTAAGATTTGGGATGTTTTGACGATGAAGTTCATGGCTTATTTTTATGCCAATAAGAATTGTATTTTTATAGGTTGGTATTTGATATCCTGTCATAGATGAAAGTAAGTATCAATATAGAAAGTATCAATTATGAAGTATCAATTTATTTGGCTTTTAAGTTTGTTAGATCAATTAGGCCTTTAAGGCTTTTAAAACATTAAAAAAAATACGTATTTCTCAGTGTCTCTTAATGTTAAATTTCAGTAGACATTAATATTCTTTTTGTGTTTTATGCATATTTACTGTGATTACCACAATAATTTGACCAGAAGTCCTTCTGTTTCATCTAGATCAGAATCATTTTGCTCTGACTGTTTAGTTATTTTGGCTGTTTACATAACAAAGTAGTACATGTACAACCTGATCATGGTTGACGGGTGATGATTGTATTAGTGTTTAAAATATAGGTGGCTGATGTACGATTTCTGTACTCACTATGAATGAGAGGCTAGTCATATCTCGATACTTAGCAGGTCTCAGAAGTGATACTCATTTCTTGCCTTTGGATCTATGATTGATGAGGCATACCTTTGTAGTTTTTGTTAGTCTTAACTCAACAGGTATTTTTGTTTATTCTCTTTGTTATTTTATTTTAATCATAAGTTCAATCACTAATAAAAAAAATGTTTATTTTATTTCATTCATAAGTCGAGTCAGTAATCAAAAGATCCTATTTTCTGTGATTCTTATGATGGTTATGAACATTGAAATGCCTCATATTCGTGTAGCTCAAATATGAGTGCTTTAAAGTCAACATTTACATGTACAGAAAGTGTTCTGTCATCCTACATCCATTCATAAACTTGCCGTTGAAACTGGATTATCTGTTGGTTCCGTTCATGAAGCGCTGAAAATTAGGGTTTTCAACAACATTAGGAATCACTTCAATTTGAGATAATTCGTCAACAACTCTGTTACCAGACCTTTTCTTGTTATTAACTGAACCACTTTCAGTAAATTTTGTAACTAAATCTATGATGTACCTAGGTGACACATTTCTTCAAGGATGTTGTGTTGAATTTGTTAGCAGTTCTATTCGCACACTTATTCTCGGTGACAAAGATACAACTAATCTCCACTTTTTCTTGAAGGCTGTAAACCATTTTCCTTGTGAAGCAAGACGTACAACACACACCACTGTCACTAAACAAATGAAACTGCATTCCCAAATGTTTGGTGTGTTGAAACATGACCAGAGATAGCTGCTTATGACCAGTCTATAACAATACTGTAGATAAAAAAGATAAAGAATGATAATACACTTTCTTGTCATGTTTACTTACAAATACTGATAGCGAAATTAGTAATTATGTTAATATTAGACAAAACCTTTGGTTTTTTGGCAATATCATTGCATTCAGTAAGTAATGGTGTTGTGTTATTAGCAGTAGTATAGTAGTTTCTAGACTAATAATTGTAATGTAAGAAATTACATTATTGGTTGCTGATACCAAAAGGCTTGGCCGATTTCAATATTTTTTACCAAAATACAGAATTTTTTATGAGCTTCAATTTAAAGTGTCACAAGGTAATAGTCGCCATTTCAAAATTTTGGCTTTGGATACGGGGACTTGGCATGGGGGTGAGTACCCCATTTTGAAAAATGTTTTTCCCCCCCAATTAGTACTATACACTCCCGTTTATAGAATTTTGATACTTGGGCTATAAGTCTTAATACGAGTTTAAGTTTTCAAATGAATACATATATGTTTAAACTTTAAACATGTTATAATATACCATTTTGTGTCTGAAAAATATTTACTGGTTAGATTTTTGTAGTAAACATTTACCACAAAATATAAGTAATTTTATATTTAAAATAACAGTGGCTGCACAAATTTTTTTAACTAAACAAAAATAAAAATGAAGGTTACATTCTAATACTGCTATTTACATAAATTCAAATGAGATGTACAGTAATACCTGGTCCTATGTTAGAAACAACCCATTATAAATAGTAACTACAGATTAGCAAGGATGTTTTGGTTATCCAAATCTGTTATCAAAATTGTAGGATTAAATGTCAGTTAAGTATCAATTTTAGCATGACTCTTAGTAGATTTGTAGTTTCTTGCCAGAAGTTGTATTGATAAAAAAATATATTAACATTGGGAAAAACTAAATAACTCTTTAACTCCTATTGGGCCAGTAAGAAAGCTAACGTATTAATTTCACAACAAAATTACTTAGAAATTATTAATCCATAACGTCTTATGTCCACTTAGTAAAATTTGTGGGAAATCAGTTAATTACGTTTTATTAATTAATAATACAGTCATAATAGTTTTTGTCTTGCTCTTTATACATTCTATTACTTGGTGCTGTATCTGGCACTGAAAGAGCTAACCTTATTGGCAACTAGAATATTAGTTAATATGTGCTTTTTGTTTACTAAAACAAAAAGTAGAGATCACAGTAGAGATTCCGTAGAGATCACAAAGTTGGTTAAAAATTGATTATGGTTTTTGTTTGAAAAAAACATAAATCACCTTATTAGTAGCAGGATTTTCTATTGCAGCACACATTTTAAGAAGTCATAGAGTGTAAAGTAGAAGGAGCACTGTTAGCACGCTGGATGTGTTCTGAGTATAGGACTATTTTTTATAAGATGGCAACTCAAGCACTGCCCACTGCCATGAAGAGTCATAACTTCTGCTACTTTCTGAACAGCCTTCACACTCAAAGTTTATAAGTAATTGCTGTGTTTGGTATGTAAAATTAATATACATTTATTTGTTATTAACATAATAAGCACAGACTATGGAGTGTAGATTACTATATACAGACATACGTTACTACATACATATATAACTACCAATACTACATTAGTAGGATTGGTAATAATGTGACATTTGTATTATGCCCGTATTTTGTTTTTAGGCACCCGTATGGATCCAAGATAAAAGGGTGACTATGTGTCAAATATGTACGGCTGAATTCACAATGACATTTCGTAGGCATCACTGTCGAGCTTGTGGTAAGGTATGTCACTGATCTCTCATTTAAATTTGTCAATGAGTTAAACTTACTTGGCTAGGTTGAAGATGGTCTCTAATTAATGCATTTTCAGTGTAGTATGCTCATTAAGAGAATGATTTGGTATTTAATCATTCATTGGTCATCAGGAGGGAATTTTTCTTTTTCCATCGTCCTCACCAAAGCTTGTAAGCAATATTATATTTCTTAAACATGACGTGCAACGCACCATAACATTTTCTCTCGGGAGGGTTTAAAAAGCCAACAAATGGATCATAGTTTAAAACATTTGTACCAATTCTTCATTTTACAACACATTGTAGTTTTTGAAGATCAGTAAAAAAGATGGTCATACAAACTAACCCTTTTATTGTGAACACAAGGAAGCTAATTGGCACAGTATTTTACTAGTAAGCTGAATAATAATTTTGTATGGTTTGAACTGCTAACTGTTGTAAATAATTGTAGAAATTGAATATAAATATACCTCATATTCAAATTAGCATAAAAAGCCACACTAATAACTTTTTTATTTATTTAAAAAGTAATATTTGGTGTAAAAACTCCATTAACTGGAGGCAAACATGAAAGCTTTTCTTGAAAAATATAGTAATAATCACCTCATAGCAACACTGGATCATCTATCCAACAATACTTGGACTGGAATAGCCATCCCAACATTTTAAATTTGTAATGAAATGTAGTTTATTTTCATACAATACATTTTCAAGAATGTCTTCATAACCAATATGAAATCACTGATTTACGTTATATGAAAATTAGACTTAATAGGTAAAGCAGTCTGGATATGTAACATTGACTATCACTAATACTTAATTCACATGTTATTTTAATGATTGGACTTACAAATTTAAAAAAGGTAAGTATGAAAAATATGGTATGAATGAATTTGTCTGAATTCAATGAAGAAAACAAAATATATGAGGTAAACCAATCAGTAATGTTTGGGCAAATATAAAGATTGTAAAATAAAGTAAAACAGATTAAAATACTTTATTCTTGTAGCAATGAGAACTTCAGATTCAAATGCATTGTAGTAAGAATATCTTTCTAGTTGGGGTAAAGGAGAGAGAGGAGATAACTTATTTGGGCCCTCCCATATCAAGTGGCAGTAAGAGCCTCAGCCTTGTTTAGGCCAAGCTGAAACGTGTTATTTATGCAAACTTTAAGATTAGTATGGAATGCAATTAAATAAATAATGAAATTGGTGTGTTAGGCAGAGTTTGTTTTTATATCAATTTTAATGTTAACAACCAGTACAATTTCAACATTTTAAGCATATAAGATATTGTGTACATAACTTAATGGATGAAAGAAGGAATAAAAATATTAATAAATGAGAATTAAAAGATATTTTGTGAAAAGTGAATAGATAGATAGGATGAACTGAATTGGAAAATGTTTAGACTTGTTCATTCAGACTGTTGAAAAATTGACTTTTGATTTATACTAAGGGGTTGTAGTTTTAAAGACCCCTCCCAAGCAACAATATCTAAAGACAATAACATTTGCACATTGATTAAATTCTTTACTTAAATCCTTTGTCATGTTCAAAATGTCACACAATTGTGTATTTTCTAATTTTTCATTTAAAATATACAGATACACCAGAGAATCGAAGGATCCTACAGTATGTACGAGACTTTTTAAGTCTACATACCATTTTTTTCCTGAGTTATTTGCGACTTAGGTACCTTTTTGACCTCAAAATTAGTAGAGTTCTTCTTTGAACCAAGTTAGATTCTAGGACATTTTTATCAAAAGTTATCACACAGACTGTAAAAGTTGTCACTTGAATGAAAAACTATTTTAAGAAGGACCTGTCAAATTGTTAATAATAATCTGCTTAGATTACCCTTAAGTATTTGTATTATGCAACTTTATCTATGCTCTCACATCTACAGTTCTTATCAAAATTTGTATTACTTATTAATTTTAAATAATTCAAACAGTACTCTATGCCATTCCTCATTGAAAAGGATCTCTTTTTTGATCTGTTGGAAGAACCTTATCTAAAAGAAATAATGACAAAAATGTTTAAAAAACCAGTTTGAATTTAAATTGTCTTGTAAGTTTATTATTTATAGTATTTGAAAATTAGATCTATGGTAAGGTTTAATATTAATTATCATAACTATTCATAGACTTTTGAAATAAAGTTTTTTTTACTAAATCGTTTAATGGTAGAAAATTGTGAAAAACAAAAATATGTTTTCAAAATTTCAACCTGAGACCAACTTCAGTAGCTTGGTTCCATTAGGGAAATGTTCTAAAAGTAATGAATCAACACAGTCAAAGGTTCTAAACAATATACTGTGTTTGTTAACTTGATAGTTGTGTTATCTATGTGTCAAACATGTCAATTTGTCACTGACTCATTCAAGATCTACACACCATTCATCACCACCATTGATTATTCAAGATTTAATCTTCTTCATGAAATTAGACAATAACCTAACAAATCACCATTAACTTGCAGTAAAAACCACTTTATTTCTTGTGATCTTGAAGAGGTTAAGATGCATTCAAACTGTTTATGAAATAGCTTTTGTTGTTTAGCATTTAGCAGTGTAGCTAAAAAAGTGTAATTGGTCATTATTGTTATTTACTTAGTTTATTTACAACCCTTAGAAAGATTTTACTTTCATCTTAGAAATATAATCTTCCTTTAAAAATATGTAATTGAAAAATCATGTTATTTTTAAAGGTGGTGTGTAGTGCCTGCTCAGACTACAAAGCACCAATGAAGTATCTTCACTTCAATTCTGACAGAGTTTGCACAGAATGCTATAAATATCTACTGACTGGTGAGATTTACTTTCATTTAAATTGTCTTTATATTTCAAAATCATTACTCTTTAAACTTCATACAAAATCCTGTTAAAACAAGCATTAATAAACATTTGAGGGGTAGGATTGTTTTCGTCTCATCAAGACTTTTTAATGTTGTGTGACTTACATTTGTATTGATGATTTTCTACCAATCTTCCTGATATCACAAAAAAGTGGTTTTTTAGATACTACATTAACCCATTGCGGATCAACGACGTGAGGGTGACGCGGAGCGAGGCGTGGACCAAAAGCACAATGACGTGACCCTCACGCGGATGACGTGGTACGGATGACTCATTTGTTTTGAACGCTTATCGCTGTTAAAGCCTCGGAGATATTTATAGTCAGTTTTCCTGGACTGGCTTCCTATCTTATCTCTGATACTCGTCCACAAATACTCCCCTCGTTATCGGTCAATAACGTTATTATTTGCGACAAATTGTTTGTCTGAGGCGTACAGTCGTGGCGTTCTATTTTCCTTTGCCTCGTGTGCGTGTACGTAAATAAAATGGGTGACAATTTACGATCATCTGAATTAGATAGACTATTATTAGAAAGTGGAAGTGATGAAAGTGATATCGATAGTGTTATTGAGGATGGAGACGGTTCTATCACGCGTATTTGTCCACGTTTTCATAATTACGCGGATACTAATGTTGACAGTGACGAGCGGGCTAGTGACCATGATTCAGATGTTCAGACTATTTCAGACATTGTTCCTGGGACACCACCGGATGTGGAAACTCTATTTCAACATCATTTCAATATCAATAAAAACGCTCAAAGTAGTGCTTCCGAGGATATTTATGAATATACTTGAATTTACTTCTAGTATAATATACTTGTCTAATATGATCTGTATAATGTTTATATAACATAAATAACAACATAAACAAACAAAACATGTATAATTAGCGAGCGCGCTAAGCAGGCAGGTAGGCATGCAAACACTGCGGGTGCTGCGTTGCAATACGGATTAATTCGTACTCAAAGGCCCGCGCGCGCCGTTTTCACGATCCGCAATGGGTTAATGTGGTAAGTTTTTTTTTTCAATGGATAAAAACCATCAAGTCAAATTTTCATCAAAATTCTGATCAGAACACTAAGATATCTTTTCTGAAGATAGAAAAAAAATAGAAAAATCTTTTGATTATTCTTCAAGGAGTTGCATTCATTTACCGGGGTGTATGAAAAAATGATAGAACTACAGTAACAACTAAAAAATCATGTACATTCTTTATTGGAATTATATTATCCATCCAATACGTTATGCAACGATTCCAACACTCTACCTACTTTTCCAAGTATTCACTAAAGTACTTCTTTATGAGCCTGGATTAATATACCTGAAGAGCATGATTCACTCACACAGTGATAGAAAATGGTCCCTTTACACATGTGGGAAAAGTTGGAATTTACAAGACGTCAGAGCAGTTAAATATGGTGTATGAGACATGATGTCAGTGGCTAGATCCTTTATAGTGTCTTATGTTACTTTTGCTTGATGAGCAAGGACACTATCCCGATACTAAATTCATCAAACTCATTGCAGTCTATGTCTTCAATTGATCCATCTGAAATATGCATTAATTTAGCAATTTTTCCTGTAGTCAATCGACCATCTTCCCGCAACATGATATCAATAGCATTGATGTTTATTTTGTTTTCGATTTTGATGGCCTGCCTGTGACAGGTCAAATTACGACATTTGAATATTCCCGGGGAATTGGCAGACTGTGACGTCAGTGAATCGGCAGACTGTGACGTCAGTGAATCACATGTTGTCGGAATTGAGATTTATTTAATTAATAACGGAGAAATATATTAAACTTTATACGGGAACAAATTTAATTAATTAAAATGAGTTATACATAACCAAAATTCGTGTTTTACAAAAGTACTAAATAAAATTACGCAGAAAAGCCAATTGTGGGATAAAATGACTTGCTTATTGATGACGTCAGAAAGCACATGTTGCTAAAAATTTAAATAAAAAAGCTTTAGAAAAATAATAAAAGAAAATAGAAAGACTTAAATTGATCAATTATAGTGAACGTGATAAATTTCGACAATTATAAGAAAAGAATCAAATTATATTTAATCATGAAGACGCTGATTTGAACGGGAGAGGGGATGAACATTGTGTGAACCGGTATGCGTAGTTTAATACGGAGAATCCTTCTTCTCTGTCTGGACTTGAAGCAGTAAGGACGTCTACTCGTATAGATGAAATTTGAAACTGTACAATAGTGCATTGAAGTTGTAATAAGGGATGGGATGTTGTGTTAGTGAACAAAAATCAAAGCAAAGTGAGTAGAATTAGACAGTATAATATAAAATAAATTGACGTCAAAGTCATTTGCTTTGTCTTTCATTGAGTATCCCATCTACAAAGAAATGTGGTAAGTAAGATAATAAGCTTTAAATTAAAGAATATTACTTTCAAAACTTATTTGATTCAAAGTGATTGGTAAGAACAGTGAATATTTTGTGAACTTTATTATGATATAAACAATCATATTGATCAGAACTTTCAAAAGAGTAGTATTAAGTTTGAACCATTATTCAACCTACTTAAAAAACCTGAGATAATATAGACCGAGTGCTAGTGATATATAACGTGTAGCCTACTTTCATTAATACAAACTACACTTTCAACAACACCACAGACATTGAAGTTTGATCGTTATTTAAATATCAACTTGGAACAATATGAGTTAGCCAACACGAAGCAAGTCGCACAACCAATGAGGGGCAGCACACTTTGAATAACGATTGTGAGAAAATTGGGACAACAAACGGGGGCCTGGAACGTAGCAAAATCGTACAGCCAACTGGGGACTGGACCGTAGCAGAAGGGCGACCAAAGTGGATCGTAGCAGAATAGGCACAGCAAAGTGGGGACCGTAGCATGCCTACCTAGACATGAGTCATATTTAAGGCTTTCCAGTTTCTCCAATAACGTTTTGTACCATTCAAAAACACGTGTCCGGGATAAAAATTTGTTCATATATGCTTTCTGAATCATCTCCAGGGTGTTAGTAGTGATTTTTTCAGAAGAACACAAAATTTGATTGCTGCTTGCTGATGTAGCTTTAAATTGTATAAGGAGCTTGTTGTACTGTAAATTGTATTACTCAAAAGTTCCCACTTCTCGATTGAATACTTCCACACAGACGTTGCATTGTCGTGTGTGTGTTGATATTTAGCTTACAATGGATTAAAGACAGTGCACTATTTTGTTGTATGTATGCACTGTTTGGTATGTTATTCAAAGGCTTTCAATTCAAATGACCACAACCTGTTATTAGCCAAATTAAAACATGAGGTTTTTCTTAGTCTGTTACTTCTTGTATGAGATCTTACCTTGTTGGTAGATGGTAGTGTATCCGTACTGAGGATGCCATATCTGATTGGAAAATTGTTCTTCGTTGTGTACCACAAGGATCTATATTTGGACCGTGACTATTTGCTTAATATGCGAGCGACATAAGTACTGCACTGACTTTTACTAGATTTCACTCATATGCTGACGACTTTAAAAAATACACGCTCAGTGTAAGGAAAGTGAATTGAACATAACTGTTGATAGTATAAATGAAGACATTAAACAATTAATAAAATGGACATAAACTCATGGAGTTAAACTTAACTCGGAAAAAACAAAACCTATAATAATTGGACACTCTTGACTTCTGAACACAATTGACAATGTACAGAAAATAACAATGAACGGAATATCAATAACGTAGTGCAGTAGTGTTAGAAGTAAGGGACTACTAACTCTACGATGGAGTCGTCTAAGTATTTAGCAGGTACTTTATAAAAGTCTTTTGCATTGTACTCATTAAAGAAAATGCAACATTTTTTATCATTCCATATTAAACTGTTACATGTGAAAACACTTATATTTCCATACTTTAACTATTACAACTCCATAATTAATTACATACCTGTGGTTGGTTTTGAGCAACAAACACCAGAAAATCCAAAGTTTTAATCAAATTGTTTTAATTTGTGAAAATATATCTATATCACCATAATACTATATTCGCATATCAGTTTTAAAATTTAATGATATGAGAAGCATTCAAATTTTGAATGTGTTATATTCCATTCTTATAAGTGTGGGTTTCCACAATATTTTGTCAACGATTTCAAATTTATTTCTAACAATGGAATCATAAAAATACCCGCACTGGATTTTCTATACTATAGATTCCAAGTCATAGAATCAATATTTAATAAATCCTTCATTGTTAGCGCATGAAGAGCTTGGAATTCTCTTCCAGGTAGTATTAAAGAACTGAAAAACTGGGCACAGTTCAATTCAGCTTTGAAAATACTCTTCTTAGATTGGATGACCACGGCTGCTGAGATCGATGGTGTGGACACGGGTGTAAGCGGGTGAAATGAATGACTGAGTGAATGAGTTGAAAATATATTTTGTTTGTATTGTAGTATATAGTTTAGTTTTTTAGGATTCTAAACTATGACACTATGCAAAGTAATATTAGTTTTAGTTTTATTTTAATCTTTAAATGATTTTAAAACAGTAGCCAAATTTAAGTTGATTTTATTTGGTAACTGGAGTTATGTATTTGTTTAGTAGTTGGTTTTTTTTTAGGTTAAACGTAAGAAAGGACTATGTGGTTCTAATTTCACCTCTGTAATCGTGTACAGATAAAGAAATTGACTTTTATTATATCACAGCATGATTGAAGGCCAGGTACCTCTCGAGGACAATTACCAAATATCAGATTGTGCATATTTGAACAGAATATAATTAGGCCCATTATTTTTTTAATACAACCGAAATTAAGAGCTTCACATAATCAGGCTAAAATAAGAATGGTTGAAGGTAAAATGTGAAATCTATACAGTGTATACATAATGTAAACAAACATGTATATAAATAAACATGACTGGAGGAAATGATGTGTTTTATGTATAAGATCATTTAAAAATTTCTTTCAAGGAATGTTAAAAAATACTAAAAGTTATTAAATTTATAATTTATTAAAACACATGAAGAATAAATATACACTTCCTGAAGATATAAATATACATCTTGTAAATGTTACTGTGCAAAAATGTAACTGAACTAGTTATTGTACAAAACAGTGTTTACATTTGTAATTCAACTAATTTTATTTGGGTCTGGTTACAAAATTATTTAAATTTCCTACTTAGAGCACCTGCAATTCCTCGAGGAGAGATAAAAAAATAGTTTCTTTTTTGGTCTCCAAAGAAGTTACCAAAGGGCTACGACTTTAAAATTTTAAAAATATATCCCAACCAAAAACTAATTGCCCTATCTTTTGAATCGAGGAGGCCCATCCACTGCAATGGTAATTTTTAGACAAGTCATCTCCTTCCCCAATATTTACATATTTTGTTTAGTTACATCCCGCTACTGAATTCATGTTGCCAATCTATAAGTGATAATCTTGATTTAGAGTCTCCTGGATATATAAATATAAGGGTATATAAATATTATATCTAGTACACTTGTTTGATGTTTAATAATAACTGTACAAATTTCAGAAATTGAAGAGTCAGCATCTGAAATGATGGAAATTGTCAAGAAAGAGCTGGGCATCTCTCAGGAAGAAGACTTGACATTGAAAATGATAGAAATACGTTCTTCATTTAAAAAGTTTGGGCAGAGTACTGGGAAAAAGGTTAAAAAGTACATTCCTCAGCGACTTAAAGAGGTTGGTTTATTTGTATGCTTACATACATTTTAATTGTTTGATTAATCAAACGATGCAGGGTTAAAAAAAATGTAAACATACAAATGTAACTCAAACATTTGAATTTTCTGCAAAAGAATTATAAAAATGAAGTATGCGTGTTATCTACCTAATGATTTCTAATGATCAGTATTTTATTTTTGTCAGAGAACAATCTAATTGATTTTCAGGAGGTACTAAAAAGTTCCTGGCATAATAATGTGCCGGATACAGCTTGGAAAATGTTTATTTCTTTGTTGGGTGAATGTCATACACTTGTCCTGAGTGTCAGTGATCAGTTGCATCACCTGGATATGTTGTGTCATCTATCACTTTAAATCTTTTTCACAAGCAGTTCTGCTTGTTGAGTCTTGGCTGAGTTTCACACGCTGACCTTTCATGCATCTCTTCATTTGTGGAAACAAAACTTATTGTGGGTATTATGTATCTTTGAAAATTTTGAAACATAACTTTCTATCACTAAATCTTGAATAAATTTCATATACTGCTGTTAAATAAAAGACATAACATGACATGGTGTAATAAACCGTTCCACAAGCAAACTATTGTGTTGCAAAAACTCAAAAACATCACTTACTGAATGATTAATCTCTCTTAGAAACAGAATATTTTTTGATCTTGGATTTTGATACAGAACGATTGTGGTACAAGCAAAGGTACAACTCACTGTGAACATAAGAGTTTGACACCAAAGAACAGACTTAGGAAACTAACCACTAATTTTGAGAGTTCATAATTATATGGCTGTGAAAAGTAAGAGAAATCTTGGTTGATGAAAAGAAAATAGTATATGGCTATATTTCAAGTAGCAAATAATTAGAATTGGATCTATAATCTAGGATGTATCAAAAAATTTGAAATCAAATTAAAAGATTCTTTATTTGGGGTTACTATGAAAAACACTATCAAAATTAAATTTAGAATGAAATGGTTAGATTCAGCCTATTCCTCTATATTACAAACAAAAATATAATACAGAAAATAAATCTGTAAAATTTGTTACCCAAAATTTTGACTGAATTGATAACAGTCCATTTATATTAGCATCTGAATTCTGCTGAAATGGAGAGCACATCAGCAGAAACAATAAGTGGAAGACTTCATGGTCTAGCAGAGATAGATGGTTTTTTTTCATCAATCATGAGGTTGCCACTTAACCTTCGATGGAAGAACTATTCCCAATCAGTATTCATCAAATTATTCACATTATTAATCATTGTAATGTCTGCAAATGTTCTTGAAGCCCAGTATTGTAAACTAATTTAGAATAACTGACGAGCACATGAAGTACAATGTGTGGTAAAGCTGCAGATTGAGATTAGACTGAAGTGCATAGCTACTCCACGCTTGCAAGTAGTTTCATGATCCTCCACTGATGTAATTTACACTTCGATTCCGATAGATTATTTGCAGTTTGTGAGTTTCTCTTACATTTTCTAATAGGGGTTGTAACTTTCCTGCAGAATTGTGACCAGGCTGACCAGGTTTAGCTAGAGTACGATTGTCGACTATCTGGAAAAACTGGAGGATTGCTTCAGACCGATTTCTACTAAACATATCTCAAAACCAAGGGCTAGCCTGTGACTTCATGGTTGACTATAACTATTTATTGTCAATTGTTTGTTGAGGCCCATATTTAGAATGACTGCTGGGAAAGACCTTATTTCTGAGAGTGAAACAGATTGCAATTTATGTACTCTAGCTCCAGGAGACAAATTTGGATGGCTCTGCATGTATGCTGTTGTGTATCGATTAGTTTCAGCAACAAAGGTTTGCAGCAAACCTAATGCAAAATATAAATTGAAGTACTGGTCCGGCTTTATATCATTTGGTGGACAGTATTTGGACCAGGAATTCCAGAAAAAACAAAGGATGTGGTATTACCTGAGTCCTCAATATCATTTATTATTTTCCAATCATTAAGGCCTACATCAGGAATTCCTTGGTTGCCATTTCATTAGTGGGTAGTGTTATTAGGCCTAGGTCTGACCAAATTATTTTGACCTAAACCAGAGTCAACAGGCACAACATTTGGAGGCCTACCTCTCTTTGTACCACTAGGCCTACCTGCAGACATGGAAGGCAAGTCTAGGTTGTCACAAGAATAATTAGCATTATTATCAGAAAGTACAAAATTCGGGTCTTTGTCCGTGTCATCTACTGGATCACAAATGAGTTCTTCACCACCAGAATCTGAATCGGCACTGGAATCCTCTGATTGTGAAATGTTGTCAACAAAATCGTCACTTAGTTTGTCTTCCAAAACATTCAATCCAGCTTCAAGTAATCCACAAAACAGTATATTTTCACTCACTGGTGACCTATTTCGCTTTACAGTAGTACCTCTCATATCCGACCATGTCGGGGCCGAGCCATAGTCGGAACGTCCAAAAGTTTGGATATCGGGAGGAGCAAAAAAAGACTTTCTCAGGTAGAAAAAACTAAACGTATACAGTGTACTATAATAAGCAAACAACTTTATTGTACTTGTAAATATCAGCATTCGTATGTTGCTGCCAAAATTTCAAACATTTACAGTTTTTAAATTGAATGATATCGAGAATAAAATTTAAGCATATGTATAGTACCTTATTTAAAGAATTCAGTAATAGATTTTTGTTCAATTTTGTCAATCTGACCTTGCAAAAGTGTCCCTCCATTTTTTGCCACGATACGTCCATCGGGGGTTGCATTTGGATGTTGCTCGATGTATTTCAGCGCAACATCGAAGGTGTCTTTAGCAGCAGAATGACTCATTACGTTGTCACTTGTGGTTTCCTCTTCATCCAGGTCAATTTCTTGTTCCTCGTGTAAAATGGGTAAAACCCAGTGTGTAAACAATGGTATGATCAGCAACGCAGTCTCGACAGTGCCAAGTAATCCAACTGCTGCATGGCTGAAATAAAACACAAATACCACCAAAGTAAACACTCCATACAGTATTAAAGTGAGCATATAAAGGAACTAACAGACTATCATTGGATCAAATATCATGGCGATCTGATTACTATAACAAATTAGAAAGAAATATTCGTGATGTCATTCTGTGTCACAGAGACGTTGGAATGGGTTAACATATTTATGTTTTGATCTCAGGTAATTAGGAGATTTTTGTACCTATTGCAGAGTTTCACGGAGGATATTGAGGACATACAAATACAATGATTGCAATTTTTAAAATTTGCTCTCTTTGTCAATACAGTCTTGTGTTTTGGCAAAGTCGCATAAAATTGGTAATCTCCTTAAAATAAATGTGGCTTAAAGAGATCACAACTACAGTTCTGAGACAAGGATTTGAATTAGTTCAATGTAGAGCGTGCTTTTGATGTTAGTTTTGTATAATTTAAAATCAAATTATTGTTTGATTGTATTTTTATATAGATATTTTTAAATGTATGTAACAGAAAACCTATTTTATAAAGTTTTCTATAATAGGTGACAGCCAACGATTCTGACTCTCAGATGAGTGGTTGGCTTCTGAGACGTTCCAAAGGTCGATGGAAACGGCTCTGGTTTGTCCTCAAGGAGCAAGTTTTGTATGCTTATAGAGCTTCAGAGGACGTAGTGGCTTCTCAAAGCATCCCAGTTCTGGGATATGAAGTGGAAAAAGTACCAGAGGTAACCTATATTACATTATTATTTTGGATTTCTCAGTTTTAATCTTAATGGTTTTGTTTCCAAAAGGTTTTTGTTTACTCTAAGATTGTGTCAAGAACATTAATCCTATTAAAAATGTAAACAAACTGGCTGATTGTAATTTTATGCTTTTCAATTAAGCTGATTTTCATGTAAGATTTTCATAAACTAAAACCTAATGAACTAAGGAAGAGCAGAGGGAGAACATCTGGACTGCTGATTTGGATCTGCATAGTCAGATACTTTTGAATCCATTTTTGAATTTGTACATAATAAAGAATTTCGGTTAAATTATCTTCAGTCAGCCGATAGGTATTCATTGTTAACTAAATATTCCTATTATTGTAGTTACTTATCCAAATTTTAAAGACTGTGAGCATAAATAAAAATGTATTTCTTTCGATACAGTTGATTCTAAAAGTTTTACAATATTGGTTAAAAATAGTTTAACTAATACTCTTGCTATTTTAGTGTGTAATGTTTTCAAGTTTATGTATAGTTACATTTAAATAATAATGTGGTATTTTAATATATATATATATATATATATATATATATATATATATATATATATATATATATATATATATAATACGTTCATTGGCTTAATGGATGAATATTATTAATGAATGAGTAATTCAGATCATTAAAGAACATTTTTTATGTAAAATTATACAATTTGTATGTTACATTTGGAGCCTCTGGCAGTCTTATAGATTGGAGCTTTATTCCTTTGTGAGAGTCTTAGACTCAACAGGGATCTTGAGTGAAACCTCTCTGCGTATAAGTATGTGATATTCTGTAGTTTTTTGTAAATAATCAACCAACAACACACATTTTGCTAGAGAAACATTAATGACATTTAAGTGGTTACAGTAAAATATTTTTAAAGAACTCGAAATTTCAATTATAAACTTTAATTTTAATCTTTCAAACATGCTAACAATAGAAACTAAATTCATTATCAGTTATTAGGACTTCATTTTTTTTCAAATGTTCTAAATTGGCTTTATGTAATAATATTTCATATATTTATATGATTTTTGAGAGAAATTAATAAAGTTTAAGATTTACCAATTTATTGTGCATTTATTAATTGATTCCTCATGTTTTACCAAACCAGCCACGAGATAGAAACATTTCTGTGAAATCAGTTTTACATCAGTAGTCAATTATAAACAACAAATTACACCACATAAGCACTGCTACATAAATTCCGCTCTGATAGTGGTACTGTTTCAATTGGAATCCTTTTAACTAAAAATTCTAAGTTTAAATGAAAGATGAAGGATTGTGATTTAATAAAATGTACTTCATGATACTCTGTTCGAACTTTACCTCTTCCCATTATTGAAATTAACCATTACACTTGTTATGCTTATTACTGTAGAATTAGTGCGATTTTGTTGTTTAACATTTTTGTTAAGCATCTTCTTCTCTATCATATATTCCCTTGTACTTGTTGCTCTTTGTGTGGGAGTGCGATAGATTTATTGTCCACCATTGCACCACCAGATATCTGTAGAAACAGATGTTTTCTTGATAATATTAAAAATATGGAACCTTTTTTAAAACTAATATTTATTAGTGTACAATGGTACCCTGTTGTAAGTAGTGCTGTACTTAACGAGGCTCATGTTCATGTAAGAATTTCGGAAACACTTTTTTAATCTTAACCCACAAGTGCTTTCTTTTACAAAATCATTTTGTACCTGAGTGAACAGGTTTTATATAAAATTAATCTATTTTCACGTATTGAAGCTGTTAGAGTGTTGATGGAAAATACGTTACAAAAATTAAAGTTATAACTTTAAGGATAGCTGTTTGAAGTTTAAAAACGTCTCTTTCCAATTTTAAACTTTAATATGGATTTGATGTGTACATATTAAATGGATTGTTAGTATACCTCTGTTTTTCAAATGTTAATAACAGAGTTACTTGTTTAGCAGTGGCGATTTATCATCATACTAGGTATTGAATGTTTTATTAATCTTGACCTGTTGGGGCTCCTGACTTCGCTGGATGGTTTTTAATTACAAAGACAAATTAGGTAGATTACACAGTTTTATACGATGATGGTGTATTTATGATGTCATTTAACAATTGGAAGAGATAGCTGTAGGTATATTCAAAGGAATAAAGTTAATAAATAAAAGGAATAAATAAGGCTATGCTAGCAATCAAAAGCGTTATGTATGTGCGTTTTTATTTTCAGAGTGAGTACGAGGATATGAGCGGAGAGTCCAAGTTTCTGTTCAGACTTGTGCATCCCGGGCAACCACCTCTTATGTTTGCGACAGACACCCACTCCGCTGAGAGGTAATGTTTAAGTAATTTATGTCTATACAGGGTGTCTAGTGGTCATGGAAGTCCTGGAAAAGTTACAAATTTTCGTGAGGGGTCAAGTCCCATAAAAGTTACGGATTATGATTTTGAGTCATCAAAATTTTCTGTTTCAAATATAAGTTTTTATGGCATAATGATAAGAACTAGTGATGTGTTGAAACGGAATCTGGAATTCGCCGCATCTTCAATTCAATAATTGAATCTGTGGAGACTTGTATCATTCATAATTATCGGTTGATCGGCAGGACACAAATTGCGGATTACTAAAACATTTTGTATATGAAACCTGTAGACAGATAACCTAATTAAAAAATTGTCTTTGTGTAGTAAATTATATTTTGCTTACAGTTATGTATGTATGTTCTTGCATCACCGTGAATCTACTGCGTGTATTTGAAATGGCAGTTAAAATTGTTGTATTGTGTACACAAAACTTTGTTGATACATAACCCAATTAACAAATTATCTTAGTTTTGCAAATAATATTTTGCTTGCAATTAGTATCTTCTATATTAATGTTTGTGCATATAGGTACTACTGAAAAATACCGGACCCCTTTTAGACCTTTGTTTACAATTATACTCGTTGGGCCATAAAAATTTAATTTTTGGACAGAATTAACCATTTTTGTAGAGTTGTTTAGAAAAAATGTTTCAACAATATGATATATAATCATATAACTTTTAATTAAGTTTAAAATAAGGTAAACACAGAAGATTTACTTAACAATTGTTTTTCCTATTTGACTTCAAAAACATTTTTTTTAAACATTTCCAAGCCCAAAATGTTTTATTTCAATACAAAAAGCACTAAAATGGAACACACACACAAAGTTTCACACAGTTTGAGTTAAAATTTCCATAGTTACAAAACTTTAAAAAGAAAGTATGCTGTTCAGTTTTCATACTTTCTTAATTTGGGCAGTTGACTTCTATAAAATAGTAGAGAAAACCACTCTTTCAAAGCCATGATATAAAAAACTATAAAAACGTTATATCCTGGGTAGTCCTTATTTACGTGTATGACAAACAACTTTATACAAGATTGTCTACGTTGAATTGTTTACAGTTTTAACACTTGTGGTACGGTAAATATAGTGGACAGACTCCTTTTTTTACAAGTAATGTATCGGTAGGTACTCTTTTTCCTTTTGCCTTCAACTGTCTGCAGCGTAGGTCGAGTAGTAAATCAAATTAAAGGTCTTTATTAGTAGAGTACAATGTCGCAAATTCAATCTCAAAGGGTTTGCTCTTTAAACAATATCACTGGTTTAAAGTTTGAAACATTTACAATATAGGTCCTGTTCTAGATGATTTAATATTCTTGTCTTGGCTCAAGTTTTGAAAGCTAAACTTAGTAAATGAATACTGGACTTAAGAAACAGTTTTTAAGGTAGTAGACATACAATGGAGAATGGTCTACAAGGAGTTTTTACTGTAAGCTTAGCTCAAGATGTACATAATTGTAAAGGGGCTGTTAGCAGAGATGAATGCTAAAGGGAAAAACCTGGTATCAGTTATTATAATAGAAAATTCTTATTTTTAGGTTGGGCTTTGGATTTCACTTGATTTACATCTTGCATTACCCTTTAAAAAATGTACATCTTGAGCTATGCTTATGTTAAATATTTTTTATCGAACTCCTTGTAGACCATCCTTCTTTGGATGTGAAGAGTCACTAACTACCTTAAAAACTATATCATAAGTCCAGTCTTCATTTAATAAGTTTAACTTTCACAACTTGAGCCAAGATAAGAATATTAAACCATCTAGAACATGACGTACATTGTAAATGTTTCAAACTTTAAGCCAGCATAATGTTTTAAAGAGTGAACCCTTTGAGGTTGTATTTGCGGCATTGTACTCTACTAATAAAGACCTTTAATTTGATGTACTACTTGACCTATGCTCTCATTTAAGATTTCCTTCTGACTCCATGCGGGCCATCCCACATGTAGTATTTGTTAAAATTCATGACAAAAATATTGTACAGACCTGTAATTTTTCATTTTAAACCCCTTTAATTGTCAGTTGAAAAATTTACGAAATATATATATATGCATTTTATAAAGTGTGTGTGTGTGTACATGCATGTGTGCGTGGGCATTCATGCTGTGTATTTTATGATTAAAATAATTTGGAATTTACTTGTGCCTTGTGGTGATATTTACAATAAAAATTTAGTGATAAATATTTAATACACTAAAAATGAGATCGTTAATTTTAAGATTCAAAGTTAGTAGATTGTTGATAAGAAAATTATCGTAAGAATGATTTTTCAGTTTGGGTATTGATTAGACATAGCTAATGACTGTTTTTGTACAATTATAAATTTGGTTGTGTAATCACATGACAGGGTTTTAACTTATAATTTTTGGCAATGGTCCACCCTTTGTCAAAAAAATGAACACAATCAATTCATAGCATTCGGTATAGTTGTTTATTTTAATATCTTAATCCTATGTATGCAGTTTTCAGTAAATAAGAACAGTTGTATGTTAATAGTAAAAATAAAAACTAACAATAATTAATTAAATGGAATATGTCAATGAATTCTCAAAGCTTTTAATTCACATATATAAAAAAGTATGGAATAGGGTAATGTACAATAATGTTTATATTTTTACTTTCTATAGAAGTACTATTGCTTGTAGTAACATTTTTGATCTAGTGACAATCTTATCCTATTTACTTCAGTTCATATAAATTGTCAATATAATAAAATTATTGAGGCCTCTTCTTCTCCCAGTCCATCTTTTTCTCCAAAGAGAGACAAGCCCATATAAATAATATTACTAACTAAAAATAATCAGAAATAATAGATTAATAAAGTAGTGGCTGACTTATGTGGACAATCTATGTGTTTTTGCATCCACTTTGCAATTTTGGGAATCTGGATTGCAACTTCTTTTAATATTCATTTATTTTTCAGGTGGATGTTTTCTCTTCAAGAAGCAACACTTTTAAAGTAGTCAAGAGCTTGAAGTATTCTATGTCAATAATTAGTTATAAAAGTATTTTAGCCTTGAAGGTATTCTAAGTCATTAAATGAAGTCATTGTTAATTTATTTAAAACTGTTGATATTATATGGCAAGAGGTATATGAAAATAGATAATTTAAATCATAGGTTTAATGTTGTTGGTTATGTATGATTAGTCAGAGATTTAAAGTGTTTTAAAGGATTTCCAAACAAATTTAGATTAAAATAGTACTATCATATTTTAGGTCTTATTATTAAACAAGTTTGGATTGTATACTACAATTTGAATTTTATAAACTTTTTACATAATTTATCAACGTTGGTGTGATTTAACAAAAACAGTGAAAACATCATGTTTTATGCATGTATGAGTTCTATATCAATAAGTATAAAGTTAAAAAGAAGATTGGAACTTCTCAGCTAATTTATTGTCCATTTTGAATCCGAGGAAATAGATCAAGTGTTAGTTTTAAATTTTCAACAGTTATAAAACAATGTATAGAATAGGTAATGTACACTAAATTTTTACGTTTTGTACAACAGCACATTTCTAAGTATAATACTACTTCTACTTTTTCAATGCATAATATCTATTAAGGTGTATATACTCTCTTAAAAGCCATTTGTAAACTAGTAAAGATAAGTGATATGTACAACTTTAATCATCACCTGAAAAGTATTTTTATTCGTAAATTTCTAGGCAATTAAAAAACTTTATTTGTGTTGTCCCCTGATTTGTATATTGTGTATCTCTATGATTACACATGTTCCCATTGTTAACAGAGAAGTTCATAATGAATCCGAGTAGTCTTTTATGTGAATTGATGCCACTTATCAACAACAAATATAGCTTTTCCAAAACCAATGGCGCAGTGTAGCGGGTACGGCGGTTATCGCAAGATAACCAGATCAAGCAACGTCGAGCGTGGCCGCTGCTTGGATAGTTGACCGCTGAGCGATCCTGTCCTTGCAAGCGGCCCTCCTGCCCGGCCATTGGTGGTGGTTCGGAAGTCACCTTTAAGCCGTTGGTCCCCAGGTTAAGTGTTAGAGAGGGCTTCTTAGCCCTAACTTCGCCTGGTAAAATAAGACATTCTTTACTTTTTTTTTTTTTTTACTTTTCTTAAGGTTTTGTTCACATATGTAATAGAAGTTCTGTTAATAGTCAACCAATCAGCAACTGGATATTAATTAAACCTAGATGTGATTTAAACGATAGTTTGATGCTAGTACAAAGTACTAAACAATATCCCGATTACTTGAGCCATAAGTGTTGCAGTAAATAAGTTTATTTTAAATATAAAAGAGTAACTCATGCTACTTGTAAATGAATCACAAAATTGTCACCACACAAGACATATCTGCTGAAAAGACAAATTCAATCTTTTAGGAGAAAATGAAATTTAAAAACCAAATAGTTAATTGATAACCAAGTTTTATTTAGCTTTTTAATTTGTTGGGGTCTTAACTAGTATAACTGTTTGCAAATATTTGTGCATATGTGGAACGTACTGATAGAGTATAGATGAAATATAATGTATTGAAAATATAAAAATGTTGACATATTTGAACAAATTAAATAGATTATTGCAAACTAAGATGATTTTTTGTATAAATGGTAATAGCTGCCTTTTCAACTGGATAGCCATTGAAAAAACATTAGGATGAATTAACTCAAGAGGAAAAGAAGCTTCTCTAACGGAGTCTGATTGATAATTGGACCTTTCTGTGTTAACAGTACTGGTTACAAATACATTTACAACTACAGTGTTTGTATCAAATTATTTCTTCCAGCTGTGTACGGTTAACATATATACAGCTGTTGTACCACCCTGGTGGGGAGGAGTTGGGAGTTCTAGTGAAGGTGAGATTGGCCCATTATGAAAAATGAAATCAGAAAGAGAATGACAATTGTAAAAGTCGCACCATCCCAGATAAATAACTCAGCTTTTTAAGTCGAAGGCTCCGGAAATTAACATCATAATTATTATGATGATATTCTTACCAGACATAATTATGACAAGAAAGGTGGAAACCAACAGTCCCTTTCATTAACTCACCCTTTGTGGCTTTCCATTGTTTATATCCCTATGGCGTAAAAGCAGCTCATCTAGCTATTTACATATCTAATAAGACCTGCACCAGAATGTGGGTTGAGTACCACGTTCTTTAACACCTTGACTGCGGCTTTATAAGTGATCATTAGTGTCTCAATCTGATTTTGCACTGTAAGACATCTGCTGCAGTCAACATGTTAGGCAAAGAGATGACAAATAAAGAAAAACCTTTGAGACAGTAACCCAGGACTGATACAAGCTAAGGATCTGCTATGGCCAGAGGTAAGTTGAGAGGTTTTTATCAGATTTAATAGAAACAAACTACGAGTTTTTATGGGCTTTCTTTCAGGTCATTACAAGCTGAACACCTGAGGAAGCCTGATTTGTGAGTAGATTGTACCTGTAGATTCTGTCAAAGCAGAGAGGATACACTTTATTGTGTATCTGATAGTAGAATGTGATGTACTAGAAAGAAAGAGTAAAATCCTAAACTGGCATAAGATTAGAGTATAAGGGTTACTCAGTATTGACCCAGTTTAATTTGTACCATAAGTATGAATAAACATTTTATCGGGTAATATTGACATGGCTGATTGAATCAGATCAAAATATTCTTTATTCATCAGTATCACAAGAATACAGGTACATTGAATGGTGTCTAGTCTTAAAATAACAATGTGCTTCCTGAAGAAATAGTTGAAATGTGATTTGTTCAGACAAAATATCAGTCATTTAAATGGCAATAACACATTCTACTAAAATTAAAAATAAAACCTATTGGCAGAAATGGTTTGCATCACTACAGTTTTTCACTAAAGTAATGGAAAAATGCCAGCCAGTTTGGTGCTTTCACCAGAAATATTTGAAATTGGAGTAAGAGAAATTTTCCTTTCAGGAAACTTGAATATAATATGTAAAAATTCTTGGAACGTTATGACTCAACCTTACGATATGTACAAAAAAATTTTCAAAATACTTGCCAAACAGAGATACAGTGCAATGCATATCTTTGTTTTACCACCGGTTTGCTATTATTGCAACCTTTTAATTAAAATTACAATACTTCTGATCTATGTAATATTTTCCTTTTCATTTTATAAAGGATGTTGATCATCAATAACATATCCAAGGAAAAACTTTATCGCCCCTTCAAAATTATATAACTTAATATGGGTAAATGTATATTTTATTAGTGTTAGAATTCAGTTATTTAATCATACAAGGCTTTGTAAAAATATGGTTTCGTGTATAAACTATTTCTGTGGTTCATTTTCAAAAGACTCTTCGAGCGAAAAACGGGAAATAAGGAATCTAAAACTGTGTCACATGATTTAAGTACAGGCCTTAATTTATCTTATACAGGAAGTTTGCAATAGTTTTACAAGAAATAAGTGTACAGTATAATTGTGCTTACAAGTACTAAACTATATATGGGTTTTAATTAAATACAATCGTGTAGTGGCTAAAATATTTTCATATAAAATGAATAGGTATTACTTTTTAAACACTATTGTATTTAATTATTTATGTTGTTATCGAAGTACAATATAGTTTGAATATAATTTTTGAACTATTAAACTTTATTCCTTAGTAATTTTAAATATGACACCTGCATAATATTCAGGCAGAAATTATAAAACATGCTCATATGGTGCTTGGATAATAGCGAATAATGATTGGCATTGTTTTTATAATCAAACAATGAATATTTATTTTGTAGGTTATATTTTGTTATAATTGTTTTTATCATTTATAGTCATTAAAACTGTTTTGTAGTGGTTAAACATAGTTTTTAAGGTTTTACTATTTGTTGAATAAGATTTTAATGTTAATATTTATTTTAAATTTACCTATTACAACAAATTCATGACAAAATAAAGGATAGTATATTTTTAGTAGATTTAATTTTTATTCATATAACGTACTTGTTTTGTGTGCAATATAACTAACTATATATTATAAAGTGGAATAATTATGGCTGGATTTAAAGGTAGGCTGAGGCACAAGAGCGCACATACCCACAAAATTGTATGAGTATAAAGTATATAGTTTAACTTTGTACATTGTAAAACAATCACTTAATATCTCTGTAACATGCAAATAACAAATCTATTAATATTGAATTGATGAAAGTTATTTTTAGTTTTGTCGGTTTGCAAATTAATGAAAATAATTTTTTGAAAATATTTATTTTTGTTGACTACATCTATATTTGCACAGTAATTGAAGTAATCTAAAATTAAGTATTTTACTGTGTAATGATAATTACACTCTGCTACATTATCATAATTGACATAGCAGTAATTGTATACTAGTTAAAATGTGTGAAATAGAAATACAACATAATGACAATAAAAAATATACAATCAAGTCTATTGTACAAATTAATTATATTATCCAAAGTTACAGTTGAAATAAAGGCATAATGAGTTTAGCTACAGGCATACTAGTAATGTTATACTAATCCAACAATTATAAAATTCTAATACAAGATAACAAGTTGTAACAAGATAATACTTCACCACGGTTGCTTATTAAAACAAAAATATTAATTAAATATAACTTTGTAATCTATTTAAAACCATGGTTGAAGTCACATTTCAAAAGTAGATAACTTCACGTAACAGTCAATAATAGCAGAGCATTAGTTTACAAACAAACTAATTGTGTACATAGCAGCTTATTGTCACGAGAGTATTTCCACTTAGAGTGACAATTGAGCCACTCAGAGTGCACCCGGACTGTCAAAACAATGACAAGTTTGAGTTGGGACTGTCATCAATGTTATGATGAGTCACGCTGCACATTGAAAAACACAAAACACACACAAAAAACAAAGAAGCACTTTCACACATTCTGATGAACTTTTATAGAACTAACATTAATATAATGCATTGTTTTGATACCATTATGTATTCTGCTTAGAGCTTAGAATGTTTAGAGTTAGATTTTATTAGAGAGATATTCCACTTACAGAGTACGAAGGGTTTAAGCAAACCCCTTAACAATACACATAAGAAATTATTAATCAGTTTTAAATTATAAATGATCAACGATACTTGAACTTTACACATCCATCTTTCAGTATTTTAAGATTTCAAACATAACAATACATAGTACCACTTAAAAGACCTAAGATCAAATATATGGTACTTTACCTTGTCAGCAAGAACAGTTTTGAACTGTTGACAAGGTAAGAAACCATAATATTTGTCTATGACCACAGTTTCAAGACTATTACATAGATTTATATACCTATAAAGATTGAAATTTATTATTTGTCCTCTCGTATTTGAAGACAATGTAGGACAAAGTTTTACTATAAAGAGGTATTGAAGCCTTTAAGGCCAAATACAGGAACTAAACAATCAGTGGTAAAATTTTAAGCATATTAGGCAGTACACCCCTCTTTTTAGTTATCATTGATGACATGAAAACTAATGTTTTACTGACTTCTTTGTGGAAATTGTCTTGAGACTGAATACTTTACAATCTTATCACAAATTTAATGATTATCAAAATCCAATGCACCATTTACAAATAACTTTTACACATTCCCTGGTTATTTATGGAATTTTTCTAATGGTGGTTATTTGGTAAATTTGTTTGATGAGCTGGGTTACATCATGATGCCATAAGAAAATAACTTAGCTTCATTTATTACAATCAGTTCTGAAGTTGTTTAGACTAGTACACAAGCATTCAGGATTGACAAAACTATAATATAAATTACTATGGGAATTTAACATTTTAATACATTTTCTTGAATACATTTAACCCTCTATCTGTTTGACGACTAGTGACTAGTCGCCAAAAAATGTTTCTCCAATGTTGAACAACTACTCACTAGTCGACTCTGCAGTCATATATTTAATCAAACTTTTGCTATTGAAAATAAAACTTAAGTAGGATAAATATTACACTAAATTAATTGTGATGTTTCACTGATTCATTTGGTATGTAGTTTATTGAATAATAATGCATAATAAGTATGCACCAAAATTATAAAGTTGCAATACAAAATGTTGGTTTGCCGTGTTTGGTTGCAACATAAGTATATCTTCAAGTCATAAGTAAATTATGTCTTTATTTTATGATTAAATTTTAAAATTTTGAGAGGACTATAGCCCCCATATTGATGCACCGGCATTACTCATTGTGTATTCTAAACTTTTACTTGTGAATTATAATCTTGTACCTATAAACTACCTTGGTCAATGATTTGTTTGTGATTCATTTATTGTACAATAGCTTACAGTAGGGATCACCAAATAGTGCAGTTGAGGGAGGAGCTTATTTGGCGCGTGACCTTGGAGCAGCCAATGAGTACCGAGCGACGTTGCCAAACTTACGCCCGCTGAAAGCACAGCGTTCCGTGCTGTGCGGCAGTTGACATGTTGTGCCTATTCATTTTATTGGTCACCGCCAACTGCACTCTTTTGTGGCTCCTACTGTAGTGACATTCACAGGTTTTTAGGCTGAATTGTGACACAAAAATCGTTATACCTAGACCTATGCCTAGATTACAAATAATGTTTATTTCATTATTATTTTATTTATTGAACACTATGAGTAAACTAGTAAATATGTCAGGTAAACTTAAGACAATTATTATTAGACAATGAGTTTGTATTATAATAAATTTACTTCATTTTAAGCATTTTCTGATGGTATATTATATGTTTCTTACAACTTTTATTTCTTGTCAAAACACTTCTTAGGGTTTGTAACACAAATTTTTAGACATAAAAGTGTTAATATATATATATATATATATATAATTTCAATAAATATTGAATCGCAAAAAGTACTTGCTCCGCGGAGACTCGAACCCGGATCTCTCACTTGCCGGGTGAATGTGCTACCATTATACCACAGAACCCTTACTTTTTACGATTCAATTATTTTGTATTTGGCCGTTTCTTTCACATATGTGTTTAAATAACCATACTAACATATGATTGGAAGACCAAATACCTGTCAAATGACTTATATTTACATTCATTAAATTTGTATAAGTGGCAATAACCTAATATAATTTCAATAAATATTGAATCGCAAAAAGTACTTGCTCCGCCGTGACTCGAACCCGGATCTCTCACTTGCCAGGTGAATGTGCTACCATATATATATTTATTTATTTTCAAAACTTTTATGTTCTAAAACATAAAAAAGGTTTGAAAATATAATAAGCATACAGAAAATGTCCAAAAATGTTAGAATTGAATATGTCATTTTTTGTAAAAACACAAAATTGTACTATTTACCAAAAACAATTTACAAATTTTGGGGAAAGTGGAATTTTTTTATGTTTTGCTTAAAAATCTTTTATTAAGACATTTTGTATATTTTGTAAAGCAATAACAAAATTAGTTCTATTTTTTTATAAGGCTTTACTTTTGAATATTTTGTTTTACTTTACGTTTTTTCACGTATAATAAATAACAAGAAGCTAAATTTAAATTTTAAAAATTATCCAACTACATACAAATGTTCCTTGTTTCGTATTGAAAAATTAAATATATAATAGTGTACTTTACTTCAATAATAAATATTCTACATAGGTATAAATGATGTGCACAACTAGCAAAATAGTGCCTGCCATTTTAGGAATTTCAACTGCAGATGCAGGGTTAAGTGATTTTAACGATAGAAGGGTTGTGAAGGAAACAGGATTTTTCCAAACAATTGATGTCAATTGTTTTTTTTTCTCTCATCCACTGTTAACCATGCTGGACACAAAAATTAAAATGAGTTGTAACTTTGTGTGATCCTGATGTGTATGAAAATGATTCTTCCATACCTTATGTATACTTGGACTCTAGTGTATATTCAGCCAAGGTGTCTGCACTTTCTAAATTCAGCCAATAATCATTTGGTACATAACTGCAAAATGTGTTGTACTACAAGAATTGAAAATGTCAATAATGTGTCCATCACTAGTAAAATGGCAACTGTAGTAAGTGGACTTTTTAAAACAGTTTTCCCCTTATGTTCAGGGTTAGTAAATATTATATGTATTCATTAAATATTCATTTGCTAATATCAGATTGAAACTAATTATGTGTTGTTTTTATGTTTATTTTTTATACTTCCACAATTAATTTTATTGAATACAAATTAAACTAATTCAATAGTCCTAAATCTACGTGTACTTGGGATATTATATGGTTGAGTTTCAGTGTTTAACAATTTCAAAAGAGAAACAGAATATTTTGCCTAAAATAAAGATTGCAAGCCACTAACCACCTCTTTCAATGTTACGGGGCCTTCAGAAATATATTTAATTATTCTATATGACCTTCTCTTAAATTGGAAACAATGTTTAGCTTGATTCTCTCAAAACGCTAATTCTCTAAAAAATAACTTTTACAGAATGTTAAAATTTTTAAGATTGTTAAAAACCATTTCCTAGCCAAGTATCTTGTAACACCTTTTACTGCTTTATTTATGTGAAACATTTTATGCATTGTGGCACTGACAGTGAAGTAGTGATTTTATTATAATTTCTTCCAACTTATGCTCTAATTTTACGTAATTAATGGAACTACAAGCAACTTGCTAATGCTAACATTTTATTCAGGATTATATCACAGTATGTATGTTTTAATTACACATAGGTAGATTAGTCTTATTTAATAAGTTTGAGGTTAAATTGAACAGTTTATAAAACTTTAAATATTACTATAAAAATACCAGGCAAAAACTGTTAAACCATTATTTAAAATATTCATCAAATCTTACAGTATCAAAATGATTGTACAAGAGTCACTTTTAAGGCATAATTATTAAAAATATAACCATTTTATCAACACACTCCAAGCATCACAACACATCACTTACATAACTTACATAACCTGTAAGATTATAAATTGAGAATATTCTACAATTGTAATTTTTATAATGCAAGACATAAAATCTGTTATTTTTCTATGAAAATGCAAATTAGTGTTTTATTTAAAAGTTAAATCTTATAAGTATAATCAAATTTGTAGTATCTCATCTCATAGAGCAGTAAATAGGCTTTACAAGAATGTATTACTTATAACAGTTCTTTTTTAATGGAACTGTTAAAATTAAACAATTGTGAATATGTGTTCTCCCTCAATATAGTGATTGAGTTACAGAGAGGGAAAGATTTGCTGGACGAGGGGGTAAGTTGGGGAAGTTCAAGTGCCTAAAATCTAGGGATCTTTTCATGGCTAGTGTAAGATTGTAATAACAGAGAGCTAAGCTGTGTAAACAATTTTTGAAAATTATGAATACATATTTGTTCAATTTCCTTTTGAATCTATTTATTTTTATTTTGCCCTAAATGTAACTTAGGTTGAATCTGTGTTTGTGTTAAAGTAAACAGGTTATTCAGTCACAAGACCTTTTATACTTTTTGAAATGTATACTTATTTAAACAACATAACCCTATACATTTGGATGTAGATTTACAGTTTTATTCTTGTCAGATTAAATTATATCTGATGGAGGATATCTATTATATCTCTTAATTTTTCTCTCAAGCATTTTCCTGTCTAGACTAAAGCATAAGTTATTTTGTTATACTCCATGATATGTTATTTTAAAAATTTAAATTTTAGGAATTTTTACTTTAGTATTCAATTTCTCAAGGAGTGAGTTTTATTCTATACCTCAATCAGAACTGATACAATATCTCCTCAGAACCGCTGAAAGGATACTAGGAAGAACCAATTAGTCAATAGCTGAGTTCACAAAGAGTGGGTTCTTGAATCAGGTAATTCCTTATACTAATAATTGTAAAAAAATGTATATTGTATCAAACCCTTGAACTTCAAAATCAACCAGTTCCCTTCTGACACCATACATTTCCCCTAGAGTTACTTTCATTGCTGGAAGCTTGTGAAATCACTTCTTTTTACTGTTCACTGTTTTCTCACCTTTTGTTCATTCAAAACAATATTTTCAAATGTGAAATATTTCAGTTGTAGTTTAGCTTTAGAGAATAAATTTCAGGACTCTCAAAAAGAAATATGACGTAAGTTAGAGGGCCAAAATAGAATGTGATGTTTATTAGAAATGATATTCTCCAGAGTGTTGTTAAAGTAGAATTCCCAAAAATGAGTTTCTAGCCTTTTGCTTCAAAAGGCATCTTGAAACAGGCATAAATCTTTAGATCCTTTTTATTGGGTTTGCATTTTGGAGACTAACTCATTAACAAACCCTTGACATAAAAATAGTTTTACCACTGTATTCACCCTGCTGCAATATTACCAAGCTTTTTTACATTTCAGATTACTTCGAGAAATCTGAGGTATTCGTATACAATTTAAACATGTGAGACCAGTTTGAGGTCAGTACATTGAGAACTGTCATTGTGACAAACTTCTCTTTCCCTTTTAAACGTGATAATGACAGTTCCAGTACGTACTGGCCTTGAACTAGTGTCGTTGCAAAGGGAAGGAATCAGGCTACATGGCAGTGTATCCAAAATACCTCCGGTCATGAGAGCCTCAGTACACTTTCTAAATATGCCTTGTACATCACCAGTGGTCAGGAAAGTCACAGGATTGTTCATCGTTCACCCATCCAATTATTGGCAAAGCTTGTTATTGCATTACTTGGTAGCTTCTGTACTCACTAAACAAAGTAAGATTTGAATTAACATAAAAGATGGATAGTGACTGACTAATATTGACATTTTCTCTCTTATTTGTTAAAACCGATCCATAAGGGAGTGTTTTAAACTTCAATGAACCGATTCAGGAATAGACTAATTAAGATTAACAGTACTATTATTTTGTTATTTCTTTTATTTATTGTTAAAGTTTTATAATTTATTAGTTATTTATTTTTATAATTAAATCATTTATGTATAAAACAAACAAAATGGACTTAATCTGTTTTGTTTATTATATAAACATATGTGTTAAATATATGGAATTGTATTAAAATCTTAAAAGTTTATAGCTTATGTATATATACAAAACTGCATAAACATAGCCACAGTATAGGTGTAATTAGGTATAATTTAAGTTTATAGCTTAAAACATGTGTATAAGATTTGTAATAAACAATAGAGTTAAATCATCTGTGTTGTGAAGGAATTAACACTAAAATTCTAAACTCACTGCAACAAGTGTGTACTTTTTTACAACTTTCAGAGACCTTCAGAAATATTCTTCCTCAAAATTCAGTCAGTAAATTATAAATTTAGTGAATTACCTCATAAACCTGACAAATATATTCAAGCCTGGAACTGTTTTAGTAAAAACTTATGTAAGATCGTTATTACAAAATTTGTGTTTTTTTTTTAATTAAAAAAATTTCCTCAAATTATGTTTTATACAAAATTTAAAATATAATAACTTATTTATTCACATAGTAATTGACATGATGGCTGGCTGGTATTAGTTTATTAAAACAAATAAATCAATACTTTATACTTTTTTAAAGCTTTCCATTACAAGTTTTGGAGTTATGTTACATCCAATATTATATCCAACTTTTGTTTCCCTCCTAACAGTTCTGGGAGGAGAACCAAAGTTCCCTACTCTTAGCAGAACATCTTAGTTATCTCTTATTCCAGATTAAAGTTAATTCAGAAGCTGGTCTATTTATCAATTTTTGTAACTTAATGAAAAGTAACATAGTTAAGAGACAAATCTGGTTCTTACACTGCCACTGCAAAGTATAAGTATTTGTACCTTGTGAAATGATTAAATTACTATTCATACTTTGTAATATAAATGATAAAGTTATTATGTACCAGTGTCAGTTTTACTTTGACTACATTTATAATATTTTCATCCCTCGTATTTATAACAAATTAGTGTTTTTTTCCATTTTAGCTATATGTACAAGGGTTGTCCTGATATTAAAGCAAGAAAAGTAACAATGTCTGCAAATAAATTAAAATAAAATGTATTAAAACAAAATTTTACCCTTAATAAAATTAAACCTATTCAGATGTCTTTTATTTTGTTCAGTATTTGCCGTAACAAGATTGCTTATGTTTGCGTCATACTTTGGTTAATGCTTTTCATCATTTCCACCAAAATGTTTAGCCAAGTAAACAATATTAACAATTACCTAACTGAAATATACAGTAAAACTTTTCAATTTTGTAACAACACCAAAGTTCTTATCCACTGGAGAAAAAGCTGTTATGAGTATGGTAAAAAAAATATAATTCTTAATTTTCATGCTGTCTCTTTCATATACAGCCTGTAATGATGGAAGATGTTCTCGTTTAATGATGAGGTGTATTTTTATCATTCAAAATCCTTACAGTTCTTTCTTGATGCCACACACTTCATCCAGCACAGTTTCCACTGCTTGAAGCAGTTTTTTTTTGCCCCTTGAAAAGTTGCTGTGTTGCATTTTGTTGTATCTCCACCGACATTTGATTTTCAGGAACAGAAAAAGGTCACAAGGAGCAATATCAGATGAGTAGGGATGATGTTGGTGCTCTGTAATTTGATGTTTAACCAAAAAAGCTGGACAAGTTGTGAGTCGGAACGTTATCATGATGGCGTATCCAATTCTCATTTATGCATTTGTGGCTTTTACAATGAATGGCATCCTGTAACCAACATACTTTTCACATATATGATATGTCGATGATACTTGTACTCTTATTAATTTTTCTGAAAACCTGGCACATAATATTATTCCAAAGAAGACTCACCTATTCAGGTACTTTGATATTGAAGAAACATTTTACCTTGATTAATTTACGTCTAAAAGCAAATATTGCCATTTTTTGCAGAGGATCTTTTATTTTTTCTTATCTTGCACAGGCAATATTTTGTGCTACAGAGCTCAAACTTGACGCCACAATAGAGAATTTCGACTAGGTCTTAAGCCAGGGAGGGGCACTAGGGAGCCATGTTGATTGATATACTCCAGATGGTTTATTGCACAACTCTATTTTTTCTGGACAACCCTTTTATATCAAATACTGCTGTGAAATAAGCACCCTTCATATGTTCTATTGGTTTATGATATCCTTATCAAGATAAATTCTATCATGTTTGGCACGTTATGCAATTTTTTAATTCTTGTTTTAAAATGTAATAATGTGTTGAATGCTGTTAGAGCTTTTTACTAATGTGCCTTATACCACCATTTTTGCCCTGTTGGGATTGGATTATAGGGATTTTGTTAATAAATTCTAATCTTTTTATAGTTACTCATGTATTACATTATTTTGTATTTATTATGTGGAAGAGACATTAAAAGGCGTAATATTGTTACATAACTTTGTCCTTCTTGTAAGTCTTCAATGTATTTTTCAAAATAAACTATACAAATCAAATTTTGTGTTTTATTTTTGAATTAAAATGTATTCCTTATATCTCAACAGCTATATTTAACATTGTAATTATTTTTAGTGATGATTAAACATAAATTAAATGTAAAAACTGGTTATTGAGGAACACTATAAAATCCTTTGCTAGACTAATATGACATACACTCTTGCTAATTTGGAATAAAAATGAACTGTAGATCTGTATTAAAGTGTAGAACTGTATTTCTAATGATGTTGTGCATTAAAATTAAAATTCTTTCCTACCATTTATTACGATTTATTCCTCGTATGTTTAATATCAAGATACATTGTATGATTATAAAACATCAGTTATGAAGTTCTGCAACTTGTAAGATATTTTGATGGGTCCAATAAATACTACCTTTGACCTTGAATATCTTGTAAAATAGTGAAAATCTATGTCATATCATCTTAAACCCCTTTCAAATTATAACAGTTAATTTATGTATCTCAAATGTTAGTATTACAATAAAATAACTAGCATAGATACTTTACTCATATTATTACAGTAGAGTCTCAATAATTCGAGCCCCAGTAATCCAAGATTCTGTGTAATCCGAGGCACCTTAGAGTAAAAAAAATTGTAGATTGTTTATTTCAATCTGTAAAGTAGTTCATGACAACATCGTAGTGTGCTCAATTGTGCACCTGATGAGACAATGAGAATACCTCTTCATCTAGATTGCACTATGTTTTGTAGCCTGAAATGGAGTGCCTGAAATTTGTTACGGCACGCTGTATAAAAGTCAGCAGTGAGTTTTTCAGTGCGTTATTGATTTGTTGAGATGTGAAGATCAATGGACGACATCTGTCTCAATTGTAGATTGTTTATTTAAATCTGCAAAGTAGTTCATGCCAATCCTGAAATAGAGTGCCTGAAATTTGTTTGCGCTGCTTAAGTCAGCAGTGAGTTGTTCAGTGCGTTATTGATTTTTTGAGAAGTGAAGGTCAGTGGACATCTGTCTCCACGAATGATTCAAGAGTTATTAAAATAGATCAATGTCGCTCTTCCTGCCACTGTAACCGGTTTGAGTTCTTTCATTATTGTTTTATGATTGTCAGGTGTCGAATTCAGTTGAATAGTGTGTGTGTTATCTTTTCGTATTTGTGGTGTCGCTAAGTGTGTGGGTGTATGGATTACTTTTTGTGTAATTTTTGTGAATCTTAGTGCTAATTTAGTGCAATTGAGTGAAAAAGCAAAGAGAAAGTTTGATTCTATCAAAGAAAAACACAGCGTTGAAGAGAATTGATCAAGGAGAATTTGCTGAAGAAAATAGCAGCTGATTATGGTGTAGGCAAGACAACAGTAGGTGATTGGCACAGAAACCGAAGCAAAATTGAATAGTTTTCTTCTGTTAAAAGTGGTGACATAACTGCATCCAACAGAAAATCGATAACAAAATCTTAGTATGAAAAAGCAAGTGAAGTTCTTTTCTCTGGTTAAGTCAACAATGTCAAAAAGAAAGCCCTATTTCGGGCCCAATCCTTCAGGAAAAAGCTTTGTTTTTCCTAAATGAGTTAAAAGAAGGTGAAGGTTTCAGGCAACTTGAAATATGTAGAAAAAAATTTTCTGCAGATTCTGAAGTTGTGCGAGAGTTTTGTGAAAAGTTTCAGCAGATAATCAAAGACGAAATCAGATTTACAATTGTGACGAAACTGGACTGAATTTTAAGATGTTACCCTCCAAGACCCTTGCCTCTAAAGAAGAACCGGGACTTTAAAAAATTAAAAGAGAGTGTTACAGTGTTAGCTGCTGCAAATGCTAGTGGTGACCACAAATTAAAGCTGATGGTCATTGGTAAATCTGCAAAACCACAGGCTTTAAAAAATTTCTCAAAGTCTGCTTTGTCCACAACTTATAGAAATAAAAAATCTGCATGGATGGACAAAGTAATTTTTAAGAAATGCTTCTTTGAAGACTTTGTGCCAGAAAAAAAAAATATTTCAAGAAACAAATTTAATTTGCATTTGAAAGCAATTTTAATGCTAGACAACGCTGGGTGCCTACACCCACTCACTCACCATTTACTCACTTGTGAGGGAATTCACACTCTGTTTTTGCCGCCAAACGTCACTAGCCTCATTCAGCCTATGGATAAAGGAAGCTGTGAAAAAAAGTATCAATGTTCTTTGTTGCAGTGTATGGTGCAACAGAAAGTGAAGACGCAATTTCTTAAGAAAACTTGTACAATGAAAGATGTGGTCTATTGGATAGTCGAGTCAGGATGAAGTTAAAGCAAACACAATCAGGAAATGGTGATCAAGATCTTGAAAATAGACCCAAGCACAAGTGAAGAGACACCCAGGCTACAAAACATAGTGCAATCTAGGTGAAGAGGTATTCTCATTGTCTCATCAGGTGCACAATTGAGCGCACTACAATGTTGGCTGACACGATCACAAAGCACGGTGGAGCAACCAAGTCTTCTACACATAAAGCACTATGGTGGGAAGGACTTATACGATGCGAATGTTGAGTTTAACTCCAAATCACCTTCCTCTTACGAACAGCATCTGAAATCTGATGCCGTTTCAGACATGACTCCTAAAAACTGGACAAAATCTTGGGGTACTTGGGAGACCTACTACGAGGCTATTGCACTGTACAATTGCAAGGACCGTATGGCTAAGAGATTAGTCTGGAAAAAACTCTGCACTGACATTGACAGTGAGCAGGGATGTGCAAGGCTTCAGAAACTATTAGCAAAAAATCCAATCTCAATAACTACATGCCTTCGTCAAACAGTTCACACTGTAGTAGAGTTTACAGTTTGAACTGTTTGACAAAGGTACGTATTTACTGTTACTAGTCAATCTGCAGTTCTGGGCTACATAACATGGAAATTAATCCCATCTCGCCACTTGCTGGTCTTCAGGGACGATCAAGGTATACATATTACTACACTGGAGAGTTCTAAAAGTCATGATGGGAACACACTTTCAGGACTGTTTCCTTTATGACAAGGATCAACCACTCAGCTGTGGAGTGAGACCTGTGGGTTGATCACCGCTTATTCACAATGGAGATTGGCGTGTGTGTAATAACCTTCAGAAGGATTCAGTGGGCAAATAACTCATTAAGTCCATATAAAGCTCCTGGGGAGAAGGAGTGAGACCGGTTTGCTTGCAGCGGGGGTTGGATATTCTCCTTCCCCTGCTGTGCAGGCTGTTCAGGGCCTCTTTGACCCTGAGGTACATTCCTCTGTCCTGGAGGGTATCCAGGGTAGTGTTTATGCCGAAGCAGGGGAGGTCTAGCATGGATCGATCTAAGTCCTTTATTCTAATATGTCTGTCCTCCTTTCTTCTCAACACCATGGAGAAGATGGTTGATTAGTTTGTTTGGGAGGGATCTCTTTTGGAGCGCCCTCTACACCCAAATCAGCATGCGTACACTCCAGGAAGATCATGCAACTCAGCCTTGTATCAACTGGTATGCAGGATTGAGGAGGCGCCATAAGGAGGAGGAGCTTTTGACAATACAGGCACTCAGGCGTTTGTCAATGCGGTCTCGAGACGTGGTATTGATGGTCAAGTATGTGACTGGATAGAGAAACATCTATTAAAGATACCTGTGTATAAGAAGAGTCATAGGGCTCTTGAGAAGATAGTAAAATGTGGAGGGAGTAACCCCTTTAAGGGCTGATTTTTACTATTTCACCATAACTTGAATTTGTTTTGAAAGTTGAACCCAGATGTTTACATATAATGCAGTTATGCTCATCAGTCATCCTGCTGAATGTTGCTACTGATCAATTGTTCAAAAACAAATAGAAACTAGTTAATAAAATAATAATTAATTCGTTGCATTATAATTATATTCTTTTTACTTAAATTGATTTTTAATCATCGATTTATGAATTATTTAATTGATCATCCGATAATGAACTGCAGTTTTAAATAAAGATTACTTACCAAATGAAGTAATATAAGATGTTTTGTAAAAGTGTAGTAGAAAAAAAATTGTCTTGAATATAATTACTATTAAAAATATACAGGAATTCTTTGTAAAAACAGAATTTTCACTGTTATATATACAAAGAATGTACAGAGCATGTGTCATCTATAACCAAACTAATCAAAACATTCCGTCGTACTTTGCACCTGCTGCACCGTTCTCCCCTTTACATTTTACTATCTTCTCAAGGGCCCTATGACTTCCTATATATGATAGTATATAACCCTATATACTATCTTTAATAGATGTTTCTCTATATCTATTTAGTGGAAATTTTACATATAAATAACAAAATTACTATTTAAAACAAAACTAATGTAAACAATGAAAAAAATCAAAGAGCACAAAATCTTTTTTGGTAAACATTGCAATTTATAGTTTGAATCAAAATCTAACATCGACTGTATAAGTCCATTCACTGTAATTGTAATCCGAGGTCTAAACCCCCAGACCCTCCATTAATTAGGATTTTATCAATGTATATGGACTGTCCTGGTGTAAATGTTCATTTGAATGATTCCAAAAATGTATCTACTATAGACCTAACCTAATCTTTGGTAGTCTTTTTATAATATTGAGGGAAAAATAAAATGAATGAGTTTTAAAATGCATTTATTGTCTATAGTATATAAAGCAAGCTAGTACACAAAGCAAAAAGAGATTAAATCATGAATTAGGTTCAGCCTTGTCCAGGTTGTTGATTCTGTCCTGCGATTTTCGGTGTAACAGTCCGGTCTGTGTAGCGGATGGTGACGTCGGTAACAATCATGTTCGGTGTGAGGAACTCCGTCAAGGTGTTGACTCCATCACGTGGCAGACGGTCGAATGGGTATCCCATGGAGCGCTTGTCGGGGTACTTGCTGTCCCGTAAGCCACAGTAGCTGTTTGCGTTGTTCTCACACGCTTTCCCAGGTGAATTTGTTACATCCACCTGTAGCATATATCAGATTTAAGTTCTAAGCCCTTCAAGTGCTTACTATATTCACCAGTAGTGCTACATGTTCTTTTGCAAGCGTATGTTGAAAGTAAGTAATAATTACATAAACATTAACCAAGTGTATCATTTTAAATATCTTTTTCAGCAATAGTTACAGAATAATTAAACAATAACTTACTAATGCATGTTAAAAAGATATAAACTTTTTTAGAGAAAAGTTTTTCCGTTTAATTCTTTTATATTTAGCAAAAACTACACAAAATAAAGACAAATTTTCCCAACTTAAAACAAAACTAGGAACAAAACATGTATTTTTGTGTGCACTGAAAATCCATAAAAATCTGGTAAAGTCAAACAATTCAACAGGCAACTTTTAAGACATCTAAAACACATAAAAGAAAAGTAAAAACTACTTTAGTTATTAACAACAACAAAACAACTCGCATAAATAGTGACTTCCGTAAGCACAACATTTTTAGCTGACAATATGCTTAGCTAAAACATCATCTGTAGTCTAGTGACAGCATTTAGGAAAATATAAAGACGGTATGTGGATTAATTAATAGTGCTGTTTTTCTTGTTTATTACTATATAAAATACATTGTGAATTATGAACCGTTATAGATGTTATGTTGTTTGGTGTAAATGCTCACCTAATCTCGCGTAGCATTACTGAGTGGTTTGCTAACTTCACATGTCTGCACTTTGAGAGTTGAAGAATTTTAAAGAATAGACATTTTTAAACCATGAAATGTTTACCAAATAATAGTTTTTTAATTTATGTTGCTCTAACTTTTAAACAGAGCAGAAGAAGAACTGCAATAAAACATTAAAGCATAATTTATGGTATGACTGATTGTTTTCAAATTCCTAAATTTTGGATGAAACTAGAGAACACAATAATATTAGCTTTTTGTACTCATTACATTTTAATTTTAACAATTGAGGACTTTTTATATCTCATTTTACCTGTCAATTATGTACATACGTCTGAGCTTTCATGAAGTACTAATGTTCAGTTTAAGATAAAGAGAACTTACAAAATTTAATTTTATAATAATTAATGCAATTTAATTATTATTTTAAAATAGCATAATTTATTTTAAATTTCTTCCTCTTTATTTCGTTCTTGGTATAAGCCATTGAATATATTGCAATTTTTAAAATCTATTATTAGTTTGTTGCTATTATATCTTTGAAAAGGATACTTTTGATTTTTAAATAACAGTAAATAACCTGCCAACATTTTAAAAGTTCCAGATGGTCTTACCATTTATCATATAAATTTGGTTTTGTTGAACATATCATCAGTATAAAAAATCCAACACAGATATTTTCAGCTCTCATGCAGGTGTTTTTATATTTTCACATAATTCAAACTCAGTTAGTTAATTTTTTGCTTAAAGTTAATTAATGTATGATTGTTTATTTTAATTCAGGTTATAGCTATGTTTTAAGTTAATTATCAACCTGAGGAAGAGATAAGACTGCAGATTTCAAAACAGTTACTGTTACTGAATTTTTGTATCAATGAACGATGGAAAATGTCCAAAAAGATCCTGTTACTTTCAATTAGTTACTTATGTTACCACTTCTAATATAAAATGCAGTGACATTGAGTTGTTTGTTTTCTTATAATGAACTATGAGAATATTATTTTTAATGCTCACCCTATCACCCTCGAAGTTTGAGATCATAACAAACATCTGGCACAGCAATCCAGCAGAGTTTCCTCGAGGTATCAACATGTGTTCAGGCCACCCACAGCCACAGAAGTTGAATTCCTCCAATCCAGCACCAGCAGAAGGTCTTCCTGCTTCCAGATTGCGGAATGTCCTCTCAAATGGAATAATGACAGATGATTCTTTTGATCTTCTGTTAATTGTGTTGTTTCCAGATCTCACTGAAAGACAAAAATAATCTCAACTTGGATACAATTTTCATCATTATGAAAGTGGAAAAATAAAAATTGAATCTATTGCAATATACAACCAGTGTTAAAAGTTAATAGAGCATAGGATAACACTTACTACAAATAACTTTCTCTCATTAGTATAATGCAGTATTAAACAGAACATATATAAGCTAATTTTAAAATAAACATAATTAATACTCAAATGTGAATACAATCATTTTATCACACTAATATTACCTCATGGATTTACTCAATATTTCATAAGTAGGACTGAGATTTCTAGAATACATATTTTAAAATGGAAAAAATAGTTTCTTTTCAAATATAGTTGAGAATTTAAGAAACACACTAATATATTACATGTGAAATAAAACATTCATTGTTAAATGAACTCTATTATCAGACTTACCGTACGGTTTCTGATATTTAACAATTTATGTTTTAAAATATTCTTTGAGTGAGTAGTGTACATTTTTCTATTAATTTCTCTTTTATTTTAATTTTTTTCCATTAGACATTTCCTTTTTGTAATTTTGCAAATTGATCTATAATTTCAAACCCATATATAGATGACTATTTTTGCTGAGAGAGTAATCTTAAGTTTAATTTAACTCAATGTTTTAAATTGTTGTTTGGAGTAAATGTGTTCTCATTTAGGATCAGGATCTTTACTTGCATGGACCCAACTCAATAACTCCTTTACCTGGAAGGATAATTTTGACCAATCTAAAAATTAAATAATTCTAAAATCACCTAATTATAGTGCCATTATTTTTGGTAACAGTTTTAGACAAACTATTACAGGTGTCAACCAGAGATCTGTCAGATAGGCACGGTATAGGCAACATTTTTTTTTTTTAAATCTTTCACATAACATGGCTCAGATTCAGTGACTCTGCAACCCAAATTGAACAGGCAACTAGAATGTTCTCTACTAGTTAAGAGAGATTGCAGTGCAATAGAAAATTTTCTAATTATGGGGAAAATGTGTACTTTTATGTTTTATTTCAATCAGTGGACCATAGAAGATAGTTTTCAGAGTAAGCCTGCTGATTTTCCTATCAACTAATAACAATCCCTGGCTTTCAGCACTATTAATTCAAACCTAAGGCTTGAGTCTTGTGTGTTACTGTATGTTAGGTGTTATAGTTAAAATGTATAAACAAAATTGAACTAAGACACATTGTTCAACTACGAGTATACTTGTACTTTCAGTTTAACACAAGTTAAATTGTTTGATTGGTTAAAATATACCTTGAACATTTTTATCAATGGAGGAAGTGTTACAACCCCCAACTCCCCCTGGATACACCTATGAATACATTACTGCATCAGTATGAGATGGTTAATTTGTTACCATTTTATTCTTAATTTTCAAAATTATTAGAGAGATTTCATAAAGAAGATCCAAAGTGATATCTGATACAGAGACCAAAGTGTAAGACTACTCTATTGAATTTTATCCTTACACTATATATCACTAATGAACTTATAAGATACACTTGGTTGCTTTCTCATATTAATTATAAATATGATACAAAGTACTTACAAGTAACAGTGAACTTGTCCAGCTCAATAAACAGATTCTTTTGGTCCCTGAACAAGAAAGGTAAACCTCGTTCATCAAACTTAGGGGCCAAAAATATTCTACAGGTTCCTTGCCTCTGTTGTCCACTGTTTTGAACCTAAATATAAAAGAAATATACAACAAATTTTCATTTTATACAAACATAAACTAAAGAATATTTTTATTTCTGTTAGGAATAGAGGTCTTCGTCTAAGACACACATAAAAACACAAACTGAATGTTTAGGATTTGAAGGTCACACAATCTGTGAACACATATGAAGAGTTCTTTCGGAATGTAGATATGAGAGTCATTTCAATAATTTATTTCTACACAATCTGTCTAAACATTGTATCACATCTATCACATATGTATTAAGTTGAAAAAAGTAAGACTAAAAAATGATGTTTCTAATTTAATAAATTTTGGATTTCAATAAACATAAAATTCCTTAACTTTTTCATTATATAACAATTGCAAGCTAAAACTTTTTAATCTAATAATCTGAAACCATAGAATAACAAGAAAATAACAGATGAAACTAACAATAATTTATAATGTTAGTCACAATCACGGGCTTTATATATCCCAATACTACAAAGTTTACATCATACAGAAAGAGAGGTAAGGACACATAATTTTGAAATTTGGAATTAATCATCCCTAGATGTTAAACATAAAGTTAATAAACTATATATAAAAAGTGGCTGTAGGTTATTATTGTAAATATTTTGTTTGATTTTGAACGTTGTATGACACATTATATTCTCAGTTAATACAGGTGTCTAAAGTTCAACAAGTTAAAAGCTAAAATTGTTAAAATTTTTACAAAATCAAATAAGAAACAATCTCCCCAGTTAACTCAGTATTACTTGTGTTCAATTCAATTCAATTAAAAAAATTCTTTATTCATCAAATATACAACCGTATGTGTCAATTTTCACTTAAAAGTAAAAAAACAAAGTACAAAATTATGAGTTATTTTTCACCAGTATTCATTAAAATTGTACAGCCTACAAATAAATGCTTTTAAAGATTTTTTTTAACTTTTACAAATTTATTTAATTTTTTATCAATATTGGGAGGTAGTTAAAAACTGTATTACTATATAAGATAGCTTCTTTAAAAAATTTCTTTATTATGTTTAATTATTTTTGAAATGTTTTTATTTTTTGTGTTATAGCTATGTTTGCCAAAATTTGTAGGTAATGTGTCAATAATATGTTTCACATACAAAACATTTTTATATATGTAGAGACTGTAAACCGTCATTATTCCCATTTCAGTGAAATTATTTTTACAATATGCATCATGATTAAGATTTAACATAATTCTTATGGCTTTTTTTGACACTAGAAAATTATGTTCATATTACAGAGCGATATTGACTCATACACTTCCACTCCGTATGAGATGTGTGAGTGGATTAATGTAAAATAAGTAGATTTAAGCATTATTAAATTATAAGATAGAGATAACCTTGCAATTGCAAAAATACCACAACTTAATTTAGAACTTAGTTTATCAACGTGAAAGGACCAATTGAGCTTGTTATCTGCTACTAATCCTAAAAATGTATTATCATGAAATTTGACTGGAATTTGCTGATTTGCACTCAAGTTATTGGATTTTTGACAAGAGTGGTTTTATTTTCATTAAGCAACAGATTTAATGTGTTTGGTTATTTTTTACTGTGTTTAGTTGTTTCTTACTGTGTTTATTGCTGATTCAATTTTCCAACTTTTAACAGTTTTAATATTTATTTGTTTTTAAAAATTGTTTTAATGAATTATGTCAACAATATAAAACATTGTAATTTTGTCCATCCTATCAGTAAAAATCTTATGCTAATAAAGAAGATCCACAGTGTAAGACTACTTGAAGGAATTTTATAAAAATATATGTGATAGATGTTGAACTATTTGCTCTCGAGGAAAGGGCATAAGTTGTTATTCTGTGATGTCTCAAAGCCGTTTTAGTGTGGATATTTGAATTAGAAAGACAAAATTGTAATAGACCATCAAAATAAATATATCTGTTACTCATTCACGCTCTTGCTCTCCTTTACTTAAAAACAAGAGATCTTGCAGGGTTCAGTAATGAAAACTAGCCTTGAACCTCGTCAAACCAACTAATCTTCTAACAAAATATACACAGTAAATAGAATACCTGTATTTTGTAAGAGAAGGGTACATGCTGTAGATGGGTGAAGCGAGCATAGACATTTCCTCGAGGTGTGAAGTCTAGACCACGAGATAGATCAACATCACTTTGTTGCCACAGGGTCAGCAGCAGATTCTTGGCTTGACCTTGAATATTGATTTCTGCAGACTTCATCTGCACTCCATTGAATCCCAGCTTTGATCAAATAAAACACAATTAAAATGAGTATTTTTAATATAATTAAATAAATTACATTTCATTATCAGTATTTTAAAATTATGAGCTGAATACAATCACATAAACTAACTAACATAAATGTTCTCAAATTTGTTATTTATAACTAATGTGTATAATATAACTGAAGTTTTTAACTCTTTGTGTGCCACAGCATTGGCATATAAAATGTGGTAAAAACCTTGTAAATTACCATTGACATGATGATCCGTATTCAGGCGATATTTAATGAAGTACATAGTTGAAATATACGAGTAACCATGTGGCTGTATTCTATATGTTGTGATGTATCGATTAGTGCCCCTCTTTTTGCTTTCTTCCTCAAAGGTCTTTGGAATGATAATTAACTATGATGTTGTTATGGAATGTCAGCCAATGAATTCGTCAGATGCAGATTACGTATTTAGCTAGTAGCATTGTTTACTTAATTCCTTAATTGTGTATCGATGTAAAAATAAATCAGAAAGCAGTGTACGATTTACATGTATTAGTGTAATAATATTAGTATTGATAGTTGGATGTTTCCATAACAACAAGCTTTTGCTTGTTTTATGGTTTCCAGTATTGCTGCCTAGTGCATACAGGTTTGAAAATCTATTGACGACATTTGTTTATTATGTAAGTAAGTGTTGTTTTGTGCTTTGTTTGATTCTTTTATTTGTAACAATGAATGAAGAAAGCTTTTCAGAAAATAAGAACCATCTCTTACAGGCTTTTAACAAGAATATTTTGTCAGTAGTAGGCCAGGTGGTGCTGATGATCAAGAGGTAGTGTTGTATCATTTAAAATTTTTGTTTGTTTTTATTTGGAAAATATAATATTATACATACATTTTGTTTACAATTTCATAGGCTTTCGCGTGGTAAAGCTAAAAAACATCTAAAAAATAATACACATGGACAATTTTGAATGAAACACAAGATTTTATAAAAAAACTTTACAAACTGTACTAATACATATTAAAAATATATTGTGTATAATTTTTACCAGAAAAATATATGTACTATATTCTTTATTTAATTGAAAAAAACTAAACAATAATTATGAAAATCTGTCAAGTGGTTATAAAACATCAATTTTTTTCTAAAAAGCGCGTAAATATACTAAAATCAGGCCGACAATTTACGGAGGTAACATATTAGAATAGATACAGCATTCAAAGGGTTAATGACTGTCCTAAAAAGGAAAAAGTTAATTTATTACTAATAACAAAATAATAAATATAAAACTGTTCTATTATATGTAACTTTAATTAAAATTAACTTTGGAGTATTTAAAAGCCACACATTTAGTTTTATATGTCTATGACTGTGTGTTTGTTTAAAAGTACCTGAGTTACTTTAATTAACTCCTATTATTCCTAAACAAATTTTGCAATTCCATATCTCTTGCTCATACCTGCTGGAGTAAAATTTATACAAACGTGAGTTATTACAATAATAAATACCAAGAATAGTTGGTTAGATTGATTACTTATATCACAACTATTCATTGTTCAATGTTTTAAGCAGGATGAGAACAGCATTATTTTTTCGGCCACAAACTAATAACAAAGTGAAATCCATCAAAGGTAATGGTTTTAATAGAATTTCTGCTGAATATGAACGTGAAATGTTGTTGAAAAGCTGTTTTTAATCTGCTAACAGCACATCCATGTTCAATGAAAAATATCCTTTTGAATAGTTAAAGTTTTATTTTGTTCATTTTAATAATTATTAATTTTAAAACGAACTAAACTATAATTTAATGGTAAATATTTCCCAATAAACAAATGTCTACAACTAATTATGTTTATAGTTTTCTAGATGTGTTACATCTAGTATAAATAACGAGAAAGTTCACAACACCTCTTCGTCTTAACAGTGGCATACATAATTAGGACTTGGATTTGAAACGATGAATCTGATTAAAGAGTACACCATAATGAGAATTATGGAATTAATCTTATTAAAAAAATAAATTTAAATAAATAAGATAGGTTTAATTCAAAGTAATCATTTCACTGCTGCATTTCAAAACAAGTTGGATTGCTTTATACGCATATCCTTTAAATTATTCAGGGCTTTTGGGGAGTTCTATCCCTCTCATCCCCTTAGTTATGCCACCACTTCAAACTATAGGTTTCTATCTAAAGAATTAAAAATTATAGAATGGTAATCTAAAGGGAGTCGCCAATGTCAGAATACCACTTAACCCTTTGACTGGTGGGTTTTCCTCAGTCTTTCTCGTGCTATTTCACGTAATCAGTAATTACACAAACAGCCATGTTTATTTACTCACGGTAAACACAACAAAACATTTACAACCAGGACAACCGGTAACGTAAAAGTGAGGTTACAACCTGTATTCACTACACAAACAGAAATATAATCAACTGACTACTTGGAACAACTATTCTATCAGGCTATCAGGATTACTGCAGGAGGCACGTAGGGCACTTCCGAGTGCGTTGCATGATTACTAGTCAAAGGGTTAATGAAGTTATTACTGGTGATGAGTCATGGGTTTATGGCTAAGAACCTGAAAACAAAGGCTCAATCTTCACAGTGGAAAACTCGTTAAGAGCAACCGCTGAAAAAAGCAAGACAAAGTCAAAGCAATGTCAAGACAATGCTGACAGTTTTTTTTTTTTACCAGGACGGTGTTGTTCATCACAAATATGCTCCAAGAGGCCAGACAGTGAATAAGGAGTATTATCTTGAGGTCCTAAGGCGGCTACGAGATGCAGTGCGAAGGAAACGACCTGAACTGTGGACAAGCCGTGACTGGATCCTGCACCACAACAACGCGCCAGCTCATTCCTCAAATCTTATTCAGCATTTTTTGGTCAAACACGACATCAACCAACTACGACAGCCTCCCTACAGTCCTGACATAGCTCCTTGTGACTTCTGGCTATTTCCGAAATAAAAATTCCTTTGAAAGGAAAAAGATTTGACAATGTTGAACAAATAAAACAAAATGCGACGAAGGGCCTGTTAGCCATTCCGCAAAATGAATTTAAGGAGTGTTTCCGGAAGTGGGAGGAGTGTTGGAATAAGGTAGTGGCTTGTGGAGGGGAGTACTTTGAAGGGGACCAGATTGCCGTTGCCGCCGAGTAACATCAGTGCATGCCAGATGTCAAGGTCGGATACTTTTTGGACACACCTCGTATGTTAAATGTGTTATTAGTGTTTATTTACGCTTAGTCTGCTTAGTTTATTTAATAATTGTTGAGTGAGACTATGATAGAAAAACTACTGTACCTGATTGACATCGTAGCGTGGTAGAAGGTTTTTGTGTTCTTGGAAGATGTCATCAATAAAGGCATGCCAGCGATAAAAGACAGGATCCCTCATTGCTGTAGCAGGATCACCCATTACCCCAAATGTTTCCTATTAACAGTTTCAAAAACATTAAGCACTCCCTAAAAATGTAAAGTATACAAATAATTGTATTTCATCCTTTACATAGGGAATGGGATGAAACACAGTGCATAAATATAAAGGAGCTGAAATACTGTTCTGTTTTATCTTCAGTGATTCTTTGTTTCCTTAAGAGTCAAGTTGTCCTTGAGGAGCCAGTAGAAAATTTTAAATGCAAGTTTAGGTCAAACCTGTATTATTATTTTGAAGGTCTTATGAAAGTGAGAACAATTTAGAAAAAAAATTAAATTAAATAGTGTGCTAGATTAAGTAATGGGTAAGAGCAAGTAATGAGTGAGAGCAAGTAGCTATTTTTAAAGGAGAGGAAGAATTGAGGAACACAAATTTTGAAGAAAAAGCTACTTTTGTCACACCATTATTTTCTATTAACATTTTATGAATCTTTTATTAATGGGATGTTCAAAACTATATGGATTTTAAATGTCTCATAAACACATTTAAAACAATTCCTATTCTTACTTCTTAGATCTAGCTGATCTTTAATGTATCACTGAGAAGGTGATGAATAAATAATGACACAGAAATTAGAATTTCAGACTAATGTGCAGGGTTTTGCTTTTATACCTTGAATTGTTGTTATGGTACTAACCAGGTGACGATGATCGGGATCGTGAGACAGAGCAATGGCAACGTGTCCGATGTTGTGCAGATCACCATACAAGAATCGATTGACAGACAAGATACTGGATTCCATCATGTTGCCTAATAAATCAATGCCAGTGTCCTCATCCAGTTGTCTTGTTTGCCCATTTGTCTGTATTGAAACAGGAAATGAAATCAAATTTACATATATAACAAATAAATTACTAAACAATAATATTGACCTAGACTAATAAACCTAGACTAATAAATAACTTATAAATCCTCTTTTAGTCTTATTTTCTTTTATAACCTATCAAAGTTACAAGTTTTGTTGTAGCGTTAAATAATTGTAGGACTTGATATAACAGCATGATTGCTAGTTTAGTCTAAACCATACATTTATTTCAGTTACTTACTTTATCATAAGAATGTTTCAATTTATAAATAAATTGTTTCTGTCTCACACTGCGCTCGGAAATCTGAATTGTAAATGTAAATTGTAAAAGGATGGTACTGTTTAAATAATATATGTATTGGGATGAGAGTGTAGGCATTTTAATTTTCAAATTAAATATCTAGTTAAGTGAGTTAAAAACTTGAACATTTAATTTTTATTTAAAATAATTTATAAAATAAAAATTTATAAGACAAGAATACTACAGGACATCCAATACAGGAGGAATTAGATTCAAATTTTCACAAAAATATTAAATACTACTACTGTAATTCCGATAGCAAACATGTTTAGGCTTCAATATCTTACTTGAAGAGAAAAAAAATATTAATTGTTTACTGTCTGATTTACAAAAAATAATAACATCAATTACAATTTCACAGCGTGAATTCACTGTAAAAAATTAAATTATATTTTCCAAAAACCAATAGGGATTAAAGGTCTTGTCTTGCATTTTTTAACAGACAACAATTTATTTAAATATTTAAATAAATAAATAATTTAAAATAAATAAATAAATAATTTTTAAATTTAAATAATTATTTAAATTTAATTTAAATAATTTTTGCAGTTGTTTTAGTAAGTTACAACTGCAAAAGTTAGTACTTTCATAAGTAACATTAGATATCTACAAGTCTGAGGATGAAGATTTTTTATAATACGGTAAATAATCCAAAAGTGCATGAGAGTGGATCACTAATATATGACAAATATATATAATGTGATAACTATTATCTAGTACAATTTCTAGCAGTTCTACTAACCAAAGTAACACTTCCAGTATGTATAGCTTGATAGAAACGATCCCTCCATCTTTCCATGTCTTGAATATCAAACTTGATCTGGTCAACTTCTCGGTTTATGTCCTATAACATTTAAAACACAGTTTATTAGCCGATCATGGGAATAAAACTGAACAGATTATTCATTTGGTAAAAAGGTACAGAAATAGTCATTTATTTCTATGCCAGTAGCATTTTAACCAGTTAGATCAAATGCTTTTAGAGTAAAACAATCCAGAACAATTTGCAAAATTTATTTACTCACCAGGAATTTGAATGATCTCTCAGTTAGAAAGCTGCTATTTTATCCCTATGCTATGATAAAGGTTTTGTTTAGCATGTTCAGTTCATTCTATACATTCTATACAAAGTTTTACTTTTTTAATGCCAATAATATCTTCTCATCATGCTCCATGACTTGGTACAGGATTTGGTCATCTTACAGCACAAGGTTTTTCAAGTCTGGGTCTTGTGTCCCAATTGCTAAGTGAAACACTGCAAGGTTTTTCGACACAGCTATATGAAGTCTTATAGACAGCACAAGATGATTTCTGCAACTGAAGGGATTTTGAAGTCAGGGACTACATTCCTTCATCCCATATGTAAGAATAGGGTGACTCAAGAGTCAGTATTGTGGATACCGACTTATTTCCTATCAATCCTTTCCTGTCCTCTTTTTTTTCCCCTTTTTGTTTGCTTCTGTTCATGTTACTAGCAATGTAAAAAAGAAAAAAATGGAGAGGCAGTCGTGGGACTGACTGAGATAAGTGACTACTTCTTATAACTGGCTATGGATACATATCTTGAAAAAGCATGTTTGCTAATTATTAAATGACTATTTTTTTATATTTTAAAATAATATGAGACACTTAATTCTTTAACACAAAAAGTTGTATATTTTCTATTAATTGTATACATATTTTTGTAATATTTTTTACATTTCATATATTACAATGATCACTAACTTCTAAATAGTAAAGTAATATTTATACATTTTCATCATTATCGTTTATATTAGTGTCTATAATTTGGTCAGTATAATTTTTACTACAATCTTATACTTTCAAAATAATTCCTTAATTTTCATTGTCATTATATTCTAAAAATTAAATTATGGGTTTATAATAACTTTAGATAGCAATAGTTTGTTTCCAACTTCTTAGTGGATGTACAGTCTAATACTGGTGAAAAGTCTGCCCAAAACTACAATTTAAAATTTTAAAAAATACCAAAATTATTTTCAACTCTAATACATTTTACTGGGATAAATTCAACACCCTTAGATGCATTCATTAAAACTAGTAGTTACTTAAATAATTGCTTACTGATAATATGGTGTTAGCATTGCGGGGAGGCCAGACTCTGCTAGCCACCAGGCTGTCCAGCTTAGGGAAGTAGCCCTCTGGGATTGGTTCTCTCCAGTTCAACAGGCGCTTCACTCTAGATAAGTTGTTGCTGAATCTCTCAAAGTTGTACCTGTTCATGATAAAAGTTTATAGGTGAAACTAATTTTATAAACGTATGTTATACTATTTATATTTATTTTAAAAATCAATTATATTAAGAATAAGAATAAGAATAAGAATTAGTTTATTGTCATAGAGCTTACACGAGCATCGACACAAGTCATGTATAAAATATAAAAATTAGCATAAGTCCAGACAAGGAAAATTCAGTACCCAAAATATGAAGTTGCCAAAACAGTCACGCCACAATTTAAATTATTTTAAAATATAAATAAATAAATAACAAATTAAAACAGGTATGTAACAAATAAACAAACAACAAATAACAACAACAAGTAAAACACAGCCTCAGAAATTACAACAACAGAATTATATAACATTGATATAAGGCTTCACCAATCCAAATATTTTTGACAATGAGCGATTTTGCATTGAGTGTTGTGCTAGTATTGAGATCTGCTTGAAACACTCATCTTAAAGATTAAAACTAAAAGTGAAAAGGACAAATTTATTTATTTTATTTTAACAGCTAGTATTTTTCTGTTTAGCCTATTTATTTGTAATTGGTGTTTATGTAATAACTTCAATTTATATGGTAAGTGCTTAAGAAATTCTCAATAATGATAATAAAAAAAAATGCTATCTAGGCTATGAAAGCAACATGTTTTTACAAATATGCTAACCTTGCCATAATTTGCTGATGCATGTAGTAGAACAGTTCCCCTCTCCTGTCTTTGTTCACGATGTTTCTTGCAGCTTCAAATGGATACACCAGATGCCAGTGCCAATGATGCAAGTTAATCCCTAAATCTTCCCGGAAGTATGCAACTCGATGTTCTTCATCCAAGTCAGAAGCTGTGTAATCTCGAGGTATTATTAAAGGCATCTATAAAAGAGAATGGAGTAAGATACAGTCAGTTAGTTGTATATACAAATATAAATGTATAAGTAATTGTTAACAAATATAAACACAATATTAATACTATTTGTCATCCTAAGAGGTTTTTTTTAAAATAAACGATAACAATATAAAGAATTCATCACACATTTGTTTTTGTTGTCACAAGAAAAATGAAAGAATTATAACTGTTTTTAATTTACCTGGATATGAATAAATTATAATTTTATGAAAGACATCAAATTTAATAACAAACATGTCGTAGAAAAATAATAATTGTAAATGGATATTATTACACATCAGAACAATTTATTGTGGAATGTAAATGTGACATTTTAGCCTTGTTAAAATATGTAGATTGTGTTTAGGAATTGTTAAGCCATAGTTAAGAACTGGAATTCAGTTAAATATTTTAGAAGCAAGGTAAAGTAAACCACTTTATTAATGAGTGATTCACTCATTTTCACATGAGGGATTATGGAGTGTGTATAGTTCCTGTGGTAAAGCAAGTAAATATCATTTAACCAACTGAACAATATAAAATTACTTACACGGGAGTCATCAGGAACAACAGTTGCTTCCTCTTTAGCTTTTGAAAAGACAGCAGAATCCATGTATTTCTCTGGGAAAACTTCAGCAAACGATGGCACAGGAACGTTCTTGGTGTCAGGTCGGTGTAGGATGGCAACTGAGAGTGCGTAGAAGTACATGAAGGGATTGATGCGATCACGAGTGTATACAGACAGAGACAAGAAGTCATCTAATGTTGGCTGGCCTAAGAAGCAATGGTCATCCAATTAAACTAAATAAATCACTATAATTATTACAAAAGTACACAAATTCAATATTATGATAATTTGATTTTATATTCTATTTGGTTTTTAAAAAGCAACATATTCAAATCAATAAATCCGATGTGTATGAAACAGAAAGCATGATTTTTAAGCATTGCATTATTAAGAGTTGGCTAAAGTATAATTTGGTTTGTCAAGAAGTGTATGGAATGGCTATAGAATTAAATTTGGCTTGATGTGTGCGCACTAACATTTTCAAAAATGTTATATCCTGAATAATATTTTAAGTTTATATTGGATTGTAATTATAGTTTTTATAATAATTGACACTTTTTTGCCGCTCATGTTGTTTTATTCTTTTTATTAAGAACAATGGTATCATAAATTAATATAAAGTGAATGGAATCTGTGAAAAAGCTATAAATGCAACAATTACAGACTGATATTTAGAAACAAAGTTCCAACGTGTTTCAAATTCTCAAAAAATGCATCTATGTATGTTTATGTTTACTGATAAATACATGAAGATCTAGTTAGTCATAAGCTGCCTTTTTTTAATAAATCATGACAAAATAACTGAAAATTTACAGGAACATGGTCTAAAAAATAGCTACATATAACATCAACAGAATGATTGCTAATATAAAATAAACAGTAATCTGTAAAGAGGTTTTTGACTTTTGTATTACTCTAAAACGCCATCTCTTTTGAGTGAGCTAACTTAGTTTGTGAGTGAATCTGTGGGAGTAAGTGTGAAAATGCAGACTATCACTTTCCTGACTTCACGAATGTTTAGATGAATGCTTTAATTAATTATGAATGACTCAAAAGTAAAGCCATGCAAATGATGAGGGAGAGGGGAGTGATTGCCCTAATTGTTCCAAATCTACTGCTGAAAACAAAAGCATGCCAAACTGTGTATTATTTTATAAAGCTCAATAATTATGTAAATAACCACGACAATACTTCACTTACTACTCAATGAATAACACAGAAAATGAAAAGTATGACAAAGCTAACTGTTAGAATACATTTTCTATACATACTCATAAACACATCAATCAGGGCAGAAGCCATTCTGCGGTGATAAGGGATGAAGAGAGAGAAGTTTTCCTGACGGCCAAGTTGGAGTGGCAAACTCAAATCAGGAATCTGAACGGACTTGATAGTAATGTGTTCCTTCGTATCTGCTCCAAACCGGTTGCTAAGTTCTTCTTGGAGAGGACGATAACGATCAACCTGTTAAATTCCAATTATTACAAATCTTTGAAAAATATTTACACTCATGAACAAAAAATTAAAATATAAATATAAGATACTAAATGGTTCTCAATAAAACCAATGGCACTTCCAGGATTTAAGTCTTGGGGCCAAAACCATCACCTTGTATTTATATTGGAGACGACTGTGATAAACTTCTTTTTTAACCCTGAAACTGGCAAAAACTCAATATCAGTTTCTACAGGGCAGCCCCCGGCCGATATCGGGTCTTTTAACATGGCCTAATTTTTTGTAATTATGTCTTTAAAACATGCTCAAAATGTATCGGTATTGATACTAATAGACATAGAAATGTCTAATTTAAATAAATAATAAACTTTCTTTTAATTTTTTTTGTTCCGTAAGATGTCTATATGTTTTGTAAACTCTGAACTATAACATTTCCTCGTACTACAACAGCTGTGATGAACCAGCTGGTTTTATTACACCAATCAGATGTTGTTGTTTCTTATTTAGAAGTATTATGAGTAGCAATTGTATGTTTTGATATTATTGTGAACGTGTGTTTAGGTGAGCTATATTACAACAATGGATTGTAACTTTCATACTCGCTCTAGTATTCGAGAACTTTTATGTTTTGTAGTAAAATTTATTTTGTACCATTATAAGCTAAAAGTGAAATTAGTTATAATAAAAAGTGAACATTAAAGTTTTACTTTTTCCGCAAGTTGAGAATTTTACTATCTGTATTAATGTTTTTATTTTATTTGGCCACAAAATGTAGAAAGATTTTAAACCTTGTACACTTTTTGGTTTTACTGCTCTACCATTTGTATATTTTGTTTTACTCACATCACCAATCATAAGTTTTGTGGAAATCAAAAACTTTGAATTATTATTTTAATTTTTGCAAGCATGCGATAACAACATTTAAAGGACATATATAATTATAATTTATCAGGCGAATATTCCTTGAAAATTTCTGAATAAATTGGTATGCAATGTATATAATTATTTATATTATACCTATGATAATATAATAAGGTAAAGTACGATGTACAAAAAATACTCCGCCACTGAGAGGAATTTGGCCGCAAGTTCCAGGGTTAATATTATTCGGCAATGGTATAGACATTAAAATATGTGTATACATTTTTGGGAAATGATTTAATGAATTTTATTTATCGGAAGAGTTTCTTATACAACTATATTCTCGTCATCAACTACTTAGTAACATGTATAAATAAAGTACATACCAATTTACTATGTTGTTGGAGATAACACAAACTAACAAGCACATTTACTTTTCTTAGTCCCATATTTAGTAAGTAACGGTCCTAACTTTAGTAAGAACATATTAAAATTTGTTTTAAACATTCTTAAAAATACCAAAACACATAAACTCATGTAAGGTACTGTCTATTAATCAGGCAGGCAATGGATAACATTAGCTCTTAATTAACGTTCAATTTGATTTCTACTTAGTAATATGAAATAATAAACAAGATTACTGATGGCTCTGACTGAATAACTACTGTATTAAATGTATGAATGTAGATTAGAATTACTCTGATATTGCCTCCATAGTATTACATTTCAACAGGCGGGTCATCTACCACGTTGTGGTTGCTGATAACTCTAGAGAGGTTTTCTTCCTAGTCTCAGGGTTGGGTGGAAATAATTAATGCAAATCTGTCACTCCTAAATAGAAAGTGTAGTGATAAAGAATGTTTTATTTCACCAGGTGAAGTTAGGGCAAAAGAGCCCTCTCTGACTTCTGAAGATACTTAAAGGTGATGTCCGAACCACCACCAATGGCCACGCCACGCAGGTGGACTGCTGCAAGGACAGGATCACTCAGTGGTCACCCATTTAAGCAAACACGCCCACACACACACACACAACATACTCAACATCTATTTAAATTTTAAAAGATAAAAACGCTCATGAAGTGTGTAATTAAATGTTATACTGTACTAAAGTAAATGGTAAAACTTAACCCAAAACACAGACTTTTATTATTTATCCAAAATGGTTTAAGGACACTGGCCAGTCTCTCTGAATATTCTACTGCCTTTAATGTTCATTAATTCAGTTTGATTTCAATTACAACACCATTTTTGTGGTATCTTTAGTTCTCCCTTTTTAAACACAATTTTTTATTTTTTATTTTAGTCAGATACCTAATAAAATTCAACAAAACCCAATAATTCTATCATCTTTTCAACAGTTAGGTCTAAAGGTAAAATAAAATTTACATCTAAACAGACAGTTTAAACCTAATCGAATTGAAATTCTTGACTTGATTACATTAACATGATTTTAATAGCTGGTTGGTTTCTCGGTGCTTAACAACACTAAACTGATAAATCTAAGACACAAGCAGTGTTTTCTTGAAATAAAAAGAATTCAAAAGTAGCACTGCCTGATTGCTACTGTACTCTAATGGATAGTAACAAATCTATTACAAAAGCATTTGGTGAGTATTCATATTGCCCAATCAATTACTTTTCTTTGTTATTTAGTATTTGTTGATATGGCAGTACGAATAACAATAAAATTTAATTATTGTTCTAAAAAACCAAACTTACTCATTTCCAAGTTAGACTTTGAGTAGTGCAATTATTCTAAAGAACTATTTTAAACAGTATAACAGTTGGGATGTGGACTCATATACCACGTGATGTCTAACGGGTAAATCTAGCATTTCTATTGCCCTATTTAATTATATTGTATAAATATTAATTGTAACACATTACCATTAATAATAATAAGTTTGTAGGAGAAAGGTGTCATAGCATGGCCAAAAACGTGTTACTGTTATATTACAATTTAAAACTTATCACTGAGGATTTTGATATTTTGTGAATACTCACCAGGTAATTTTCTGGCACATCGAACACTGATTGATTATCCCCTTTGGGCACAAACACAGGTTCCAAAGGTCGCTCAAAAAGCAGGAGAAGATGTTGTTTCGTTTTTTCCATGTTGACGCTTCAGTAATACTATTAAAAACAACATTATAATTAATTTTTATAATAATTTCAATTTAAGTATAGGATAATTAATGTATTGCTACAGTAATATAATATAGTCTGAAAAGTCTTAGTTCAGCATGGGAAGGAAAATTTCAATTTAATCTAATCCAAACTAAATAAATAATAAAGTAAACTATTATAGATTGTCATAATTAAATTTTGATACTTTGTTATTAAATTAATAACTTTTTTTCTCAAATAATATCCACAACAATCTTATTATAATTGTTTTAAACTATGAAGTTTAAAGTTTAATTTATTTTTTAACTTCATTCTAAAGTTAGTCATAAATTATTATACTTTGGTAGAATATATTGTATTCATTAGTGAATGAGATCTTTTATTTCTTGCACACTTTACTTAAAGAAAATGTATACCATTTTAACATGTAAGATATTTAAAAAAATAAACTTGGTAATTGATTTTTTAATTTTTGAGTACAACATTGTAGCGTCTACTTTTAAATGTGTGCGAAAAAATAGAGGCAGTTTATATGAAGTCGTCTCTGTTTCAAGCAAGTTTGGAATCAATTTGAGTATTTTCGATTCTCCATAATTGCTTTCACTGTATGACAAATACAAATTTAATAATGAAAAATGTTCATTTCTGGTGTGTCAAATTTCAATCAATAATCTAGAAAAAAAGCTAAAATTTGTAATATTTCCAAAAACATTGTGTACATCAGTTTTTATGTGGTTGCTATACCTCTTCTATGATCTAGATGTGACATTTTTCTTTAAAAAAGCGATACATTTATTAAAAGTTTATAACATTTAATCCAAATGGTTTACATTGATAATAAAAATAATAGTGCACCAGAATACTAAAAAGAAGAGTATTGTACCCCTCAGTGAAATTACTTATTGTTTTTAACATATACAAAACCCGAAGTAAGCTTTTAAAACTTTTAATTATAGCGTGATTAATTAAATTTCCAGGTTAACCAAAACCATTAAAACAGTTTTTATTATGTTTCAGTAACATAAATAAATAACAACTATATGAAAAACTGGCATGTGATATCATACAGCATAGAAAAGCCCAATATACTTCCAGTGCAATATCACAAACTAGTATGTGCACTCAGTGTTTAACACATTTTTCCACTATAAAAAAGACAATTTTTTATATGATTCCATGTCAACCAAATTACCTCCACCCCATCAAATTAAAGCTCTAGAGTATGTGATGTGTGTAGATATAAAACTAAGTACATTTACAAAAGCTCAACAATTTCTTTACTTTAAATTGATATTAAAATCATGTGATCTGCATTATTTGTTGATTAAATTATGATTTATTCTAAATCTCTAAAATATCTCAATTTTTTATTTGCAGTATTTCTGTCCAACTACAAAATATATAGCAAGATATGTTTGGAGGAGGCCGTCGTCAAAGAATAAAAGATTATAAGAAGATTTTAAGGTTGAATGAATTATATATCTTGCAACTGAACATTGTTATACTTATTTAATATCTTGTTTTATTTTATTGATGTTGATATATATATATTTTACAAAACAATCTATCTATTTGTTGGACAAAAACTAATTTCAAATAAACAAGGTTTTAATTTGAATTTAGAATATTTTTGAATTTCCCAACTTCAAAGTCTATATATTTTTATTATTAGGTTTTAAAAATATAGATGTTTTCATAATTGTTTATAATCAACAAGATGTTTTTCATTTAAACAATATATTGATACATATCAGCTTTTACTTACTCACTCAATTTATCTCAACTGTCACAAATTTCACTTCATAGGTTAGGTTCCAGAACTGGTACGGAAAAACTGGATGTATAAAATGTCAATGTTAGCATGTTTACCTTTGTAGGAAGGTTTTTTTGTCTTAAGAGTTAAAGCAAAACATTTTTATTTTTCACAATTTTTATTTTTATGTAAATATTTTGTTGATCATTCTAATCATCTAAATACACATTAGTGGCGTGCAGTGGGTAAAATATTATGTGAAGCAGCAATGTTACTTGATGAATCAATACAGTATGATTGATAGGAGTCCACTACATAACTTTAAAAAAAATTACCTCCTATAAATCTTATTGTAAATAAAACTTTTTATAACTTGGTAAATAATGCCCAATATAAGTACAAACGGTCTCTCTTTGCATAATGGGCATTGTATTCAACTTTTTCCATACAGATATGAGTTCAGAGAAATCTAAATTAAGAAATCATTTGTGTCCTTATTGTTACAATTGTATTTTTGTAAAAAAATCAAAACTAAAATAACAATTAAAACAATTTTTGAATATAAATGTTTCTAACCATTTAATGGGCAGTGGTAAGAATATCATCAAAATAGCTGGAGCCATTTTATAAGGCACTACTGCATAGATCAATAAAATTATTTTAAGATAAAATTAAATATTTCGTATGTTTGAAAATTTAAAAAAAAAATGAAAAAGACCAAAAAGGTTTTTATGGTAACATTTACAAATTAGTATTGCACAAAGAATCTTATAAAAATATACAACCCAAATGGTCTGTATTTGGCTTAGATTGCATTTTATCCTAAATTAAAATATAATACTTTTATATATATTTTATCACTTTTAGACTTTTTGTAAATATATAGTTTTCTCAATTTTTTTCAAGCATCTAACGGTTTTATCAAATTTTAAATAGTGAAAATGTTTAACAAAAAAAGCGTAATATATTGTTTGGACATAACAAATTAGGTCAAATCATGTTTATTTGCCTACAGCCAATTCTCAGCCTATTAACACGCATACACATTCATAAGCAAACCTTTTCCATAAACAACTTTTAAACTTGGTATCTTAAATCAGATACAAACATCACTAACAGACAAAATTCTACTTTTCATGCAACAAAACTACATGCCATCTATAACAGATGCAAGAGAAAGTAAAAAGGGTTTCATTGGAGCCAAAACAAGTATTTTTGCATACTAAATTCTTCCAAAATTTAAACTTTTTAGAATATATATATATATACACGGTGTATAGTAAAAGTGTTCAAATACTTCGGTATTTTGTTTTACACATAAAAATGGGTTAAAAAGTTCATATGAAGGTATGTCCTAAAACCTTTAGTTTTCCGTCTATCGATCTGTGTTTCTTATCAAAAAAATTATACCTTTTGAACAAGTTAAGATAAGTTATGAAACTTGAGAATTTTACTAATCTTTGTTAGACCTTTTATAAAATAATATATTAACAAAATCCTTTTACCCGTTTCAAAATGGCGGCCTTCAGTCGGTTTTGAGTTATGTTGGTGGAATAATTTAAAAGTCCGCCATTTTAAAACTAGTAAAAGGATTGTTCTAGTATTTTAATTTCAAAAAGTTCTACTAAAGTTTAATGCAATTCTGAAGTTTCATAATTTGATCTTAACTGGTTAAAAAAATAAAATTTTTTATAAAATAACACAAACAGACAGATAGACGGAAAAATAAAGGTTTTAGGATATACCTTCATATGAACTTTTTTGCTTATTTTTATGTGTAGAACAAAACCCCAAAGTATTGGAACACTTTTATTAAACACCCTGTATATATATATATATATACAGGGTGAGGTTTTTAAAGTGATCCAATAGCTAACTTTTTAATTACACGACTTAGCACCACACTTTAAATTTGGAACTTGTTCAATTTTAAGTTTCACTCAGGGATACACTTTCAAATTTTTTGAAGATGGCCGCCATTTTCCAATATGGCGGTCAACTTTAAAATCTCTTATGGAACACCCTATATTTTATGTTGTTTTTAGATTCTACTCAACAAAATAATACATTTTTTGCTTTTGAGAGTTTTTCAATATCTCTAATGGTTCAGGAGCTACGTGGACTGGAAGTTTTCATAATTTTTGCCAATATGGCGGCCAACTTTAAAATATTTTATGGAACACCCTGTATTTTATGTTGTTTTTATATTCTACACTACAAAATAAGACATTTTTGAATTTTAGAGTTTTTCTATATCTCTAATGGTTCAGGAGCTACGTGGACTGCAAGTTTTCGGAATTTTTCGGACTGATGATAAAAACTTGCAGTCCACGTAGCTCCTGAACCATTAGAGATATAGAAAAACTCTAAAATGCAAAAATGTCTTATTTTGTAGTGTAGAATATAAAAACTAAATAAAATACAGGGTGTTCCATAAAAAATTTTAACGTTGGCCGCCATATTGACAAAAATTATGAAAACTTCCAGTCCACGTAGCTCCTGAACCATTAGAGATATTGAAAAACTCTCAAAAGCAAAAATGTATTATTTTGTTGAGTAGAATCTAAAAACAACATAAAATACAGGGTGTTCCATAAGAGATTTTAAAGTTGACCGCCATATTGGAAAATTGCGGCCATCTTCAAAAAATTTGAAAGTGTATCCCTGAGTGAAACTTAAAATTGAGCAAGTTCCAAATTTAAAGTGTGGTACTAAGTCGTGTAATTAAAAAGTTAGCTATTGGATCACTTTAAAAAACTCACCCTGTATATATATATATATATATATATATATATATATATATATATATATATATATGTATATATATATATATATATATACAGGGTTTAATATATATAATTCAGTTTTTATAATTAATTATACAGTATATAGAGACATAAATAAACTAAAACTATATTATTTAGGATATTGGTATTAATTGATTGGTTTATTTGGATGACATAGAGTTGCAAAGCGTCTTACATATTACACATTTAATATTCTATTTAAAGAATTAGTATAGTAATAGTACTACTCGACAGAATATGCCATTATTTATTAATGTGTTCAATCCGCATTCCTATGTAAAGTTGCTTAAAAACACATAATTTTATATATATATATATATATATATATATATATATATATATATATATATATATATATATAATTATTATTATTATTATTGAATTGCATTTTCAAAGGTGTAATTGAAAATTTCTGGTATTCTTTTTGTTTTAACATTATACTGTAATACTACAAATTTTTTGAGTAACTAACTTTAACAAAAGAATGTAACTGCCTTTGCATATAGTCTTATAATAATTAATACTTTGATTTGAAAAAACAGATAGATTTATATAAAAACAAAAATATACATAACATGGAACCAGGATAATTTGGCACTTTTTGTGTGTGTTTTTTTTTTTTTTTTTTTTTTTTTTTTTTGCGGACCTTCATCGAATTATGAAATACCTTTGAAACAAACCTCATAAAAACATGTGCCTAACTGTATAATTTACTTGTATTTTAACTCTTTACAGGTATGTATCCATTTAGATACAATTCTTTGACTGTCGACTCAATTTCATCACATACTAACTACATACATATTTTGATTTAAAGTGAAAGGAAAAAATAGAAAATGATATGAGTTTTTCAGTGGAAAAACAGTAATGATTTTACATTTTAAAGGGATTATACTCGGACTTCTCTTAGATATGTATTCTATACTCACAACACCCCTAGTGTCTTAAGAAGTTTATAAAACATTCTAATAATTATAAAAATCAACATGTTGGAAACTAAAGCCCCCAGCATTCCTTTTACTAACTCAAAATACTAACTTTTATTAATATATATTTTTATAACCTAGTACATAACATGTCTTCAAATCCTCAAGTATGTATGAAATCCAATTTGATAAAAACTGAAGTAATACTCTTGATAAGAATAATTCTATAATCAGTTACTGAAGACTAAGTAAACATTTTAAGTATGTATTTACATATGTACTACAAAATATTCAAAATTATATTTTGCAGTTGGCTTTAAAGTTATCTATGGTTATCAAATTGTTTTAAGAATCGTATTATATTGTGATTACATATGTTAAAACTTTTTTTGCCACATTTTTACAATGTTAATTGTTGGTTTTAATTTTGTTGTTCTTTAAAGTTACTGTACTTTTTTTGTTAGTTATTGTTACAGTTGCTGTGTTTTAACTGGTACTAATTGATGGTGCCAACTAATTTTTTTCTATTTAATATTTAGTTAGTAAAGAATTTATTACTTATTACTAATCTATTAGTAATTTATTGTACTAATAAAGATAAAATACAAACTACAGTGAAAAATATATTTATTTAATTTTAAGAATTATTAATATGTTACATAGTAAACTAGCAAAGTAACAAAGAGGGAGGGAGAGGGGGGGAAAGATTGTAGTGCATTGGAGGACTAACCTGCTACAGAAATCCTGAGCGAGTGAGTGTTGTAGCCACAGCACCCGTTATATATCCTTTTGGCAGGATGTGGTGATTGCACTTCACTGATAACCTCAACCTTGTCACTACAAATTTGAATGTTTTTAAAGTGAATTCTTTACACAAAGTCGATCTTCATGTATGTTAGGAAATACAAATTAAATACAGTAATGTCTATATCACTGAAGTATTCAACAATTACCAAATCTGTTGAGTTGTACTTTGACAATATTTGCTCATCTAAGGTACTGATGAGACAACACGTAGCTTGTTCACAATATTTGTTCAGCTTACCTTATATTAACAAGAAAACACATAAAATATTTTATAAATTTTACAGTTTTAAGACGTCAGAAAATATTTCACATCACTTGAGAGTATTTAACATTTTAAGGTTTAACTGTTAATTCTGTACCAAACAGCAATTTTTATAATATTCAATATTAAAATTGCAGTGGAAAATTAATGACACTTGTTTCTGATTTGTTATACTAAGTGAAACAAAATTATTTAAATTTAGTTCAAGAAACATCATCCATCCACCCATCCTAGGTCCAGTGAAGCACTGAGACCTACACATGTTAAACTTAGAACTCCAATATTTTTTTGTTGTAAACCAAGTAGATTACATAATCTTGCACGTGTTAAGCATTGTTGCTTGGCACAAGCAAGGGTATGTACTCTACAAAACCACAGAGAAGTTATTTGAGTGATCTTAGGTTATCTAAGATAGTCCAAGATCAATAAAATCATGTATTTCTTCACATACAAAAAACATTTTTAGAAATAGTCACATGAATAACAAGAATAATTTTACAGTAGAATATACTTTTACTTTAAAATATACATCAGTTAAGGTCCCTAGAGGTCTAAATCTCATATTGGGCTGATTTAAAAAATATAAAACAAACGCACAAATTAAAAAAAATTATACATACACATTGACAATGCTACTCTACAGTTTGTGTATTATCCAAGGATTAAATTAAAATATTAGCCTTTCACAGTTTACCTAATTAAAATAATTTTTGTAAAAAAGAATTTAATCCTGATATTAAGCAAAACAAACTACATAAAATGTAATACTACACATTACAAAAATAAATGTTAATCTTAATATATAAATTGATCAAGATTCTATATTGAAAGCTGAAGAAGTGCAATTTTATACTTTTATTTTAACGGATACTTCACTGATATATAAACAAGATAATTATAAGAACAAAATTCTGGTATATATACTCTTTGTAGAATTTCAAACCCAATAACGATTAGAAGTCTGAATATTTTTCATATGTTCATTCACTGAATGGTTTGGTATTTCTCTTTATGAATCAACTTTAGTCAAAGCTCATAATACAAATTTGAAAATAAAGAAAAGTTATTATTTTAATATCACATTAAAGTAACAAAGGAGTGAATTTGTAAAAACCCAGCTAAGAATTGTGATAATGCGTAGTGTCATATATTTGAGAATTAATTTACTTTATCATGCAAGAGAAATGAGTTGAAGCACTATGCAGTTTGAATTAATTTTCAATATTTGGTAATATGTTTTTTGATTGACAATATTAGTAGCTTGGGATCTCATCATATTAGTGGGTCTTCTCATATATTTCTTCAAGTAGCCTAGACATATGTTAGTGTTTTGCTTACTTTGTTTTTAATATAATTAAAATAATTGTCTTACCTGTACCCAGTTTGGTAAAACTCTCAGAAATAAAAATTTAAAATTATGAATACAATCACTTGCAAGAAACTCAAGTTCCATTTTATTGTTTGTTCTTTTAGTAGACAAATTTTCTTTTTAAGTATAAACAAAGATTTTATTTTATGCTTAAAACACACTCTGCAATTAGCTTAAACTAAATCCCCTGTGTAGTGTAAATTTTTCATGAGATTGTACAATATTTGCAATATTGTTTTTATAAACAGAGTTTTTAATATATATATATATATATATATATATATATATATATATATATATATATATATATATATATAACATTTAAATTAGTAGATTGTAAGAAACAGTTATTGAAACTAACCACAAGATATTTTAAATAGGATTTCCTACTGAAGGAAAATAATAATAAAAGACTAAAAGTGAGCTAATTGCCTTCACGTGATCTCTTATTCTGAATGGCGGTGCAATCTCTCACTTGTTAAGCTCTATTTTAATAAAGCCGAAATTGATTTTATAGCTGTTTATATACATGTCAGGTACTTCTATTGGATAATTTTAAGTAGAATTTAACATAAAGACTAAAATATTATAGTTTGAGTATTCAATTTCCTACTTTATTTTTTAATCTTACATTCAACCATGTGTTAATATCTGGCAAATTCCCACCACAAGACTTAAGCAGATGATATTCATGTTAAACTGATATTAATAAATAAGTTATACACCAAACAAGATTTTTCAAATATAAGCACGATAAAAATTTAAGAGTATTATATTTATTTATATCAACTGATATTACAACATCAGTCTTAAGTCTTGTATTTGTATTCTGCCACAAAACAAAGTAAGAGCATGCTAAGCAAATGGGTTTAGTGGGAAAATATTTCACAAACAATCCTGGATGTTATTTAAAAGCACATTAAACCTGCATTACTTAATGCAACCCCAACCAAAAAATTGTGATTTGAAGATTTTTACACTGGTTTCCAAAATTTACAAATAAAAAGTGTATGTGTGTGTGTGCGTGTGCATGCATGCATGAGAAAACATTGGTTATTCCAACTTGTGTATTGATCTATCACAAATTTGGAAATGTACCAGTGTTATGAAAATGTTGGATTATTAAAACTCTTACAAAATTATGTCAAGCCAAAAGAGGAATTTCAGACTTCCTTCTATGTACAGAAAAGTGTGCAAAGTTGTATGTAACATATCTGGTAATACTCATGTTTATATTGATTAATCAATTTATTGCCATTAAACAGCAATCAGTATTGAGAATGTCAGACTAGAGCAAATGTGCCAAGTAAACGGGTAGGCTTTTCCCCCAAGAGAAGTGTTCGCTAAATTCAGAAGTTAGTCAAACTCAGATATTAGGTTTGCCATGCTTATTAGTACTCACAATCTGACATAAAATAAAAAAGTTCTGAAAATTGATGGGAATTCAAAATTTGATATTATTTCATAACTAATAGATGAAATACTATCAAATACAACACTGATGTAAATAATTGTACGCAGCCTATTTAATTGTAAATGAAAAAGTACCTTGCATTTTGAATACTACTTCCAATATTTGCCAACATTCTGCACAGGAATTACAAAATTATTAAATCAACAAACATTTTGACATTAAGGCAATTTTGTTACTAAATATAAAGAATTTTCATCAGACTTGAGTTTGACCTATAGCTTGACCACAATTGGTTTTCACATAAGAGTTCTCACTCCCTGTTTAATATTTATAAGAATGCAAAATTAAATATTTCTTTCTTGTTGAATAGTTTTAAATGTAGCATATACACTTTAAATGTGTATGCCAAAGTGTGTGCTTTGTGTATATATTTTTGATTTTGATAGCAGTTTGAAATTTTATTAATGCATTTCTTATTGGAAATCAGTTGATTTGACCTCTCAAAACTGTGTCAAATGAGGAAAAATCCAAATTGTTAGATATATATATGGTTAGTTTCACTACAAGAGCTAAAAGTTGTACCAATTTCAAGTTTTCCATCCATCTGCAAATGTTTTAACATTTTGGGGTCCAAATATGTCCTATAATAACAATAACATCTAGACAGAAATCTTAGTAAACCCGCAAAAAAACCTTTGCTCATATTTGACGATTGCTTCTTCTCACACTAATGTAAGGCTTGATGTATATCAAATTTTAGTTCTTACCACCTTCATATCTTTTTAGACAAAATATCTCCAAAGGAAAACATGGGAAGCAACGTTAGGACCTCCTGTAAGTTTTAAAATCGAGAAGTTTGACACTTTTCCAACTGATAAACGTTTCATATCTAGGAAAATGGTAGATTTAAAATTTTATAACACATGCAAGTGGGTAAACTATAATGTCAGTGTGTCAGTCTAATGTGTACCTTTATAGTATAGTGTCTATCTAAATTTAATTTTCAATAAAGTTGTGTCCAGACTTTTCATTAGGATGCAAGGTTGTCCTAAAATTCTTGAGAGATAGTGCTTGGTATTGAATTAGTACACCCACCAACTAACTAACCAACTTCTCCCTAATTACTATTGGCTGTCACTATTGGTATTGGGATCTTTGATGAGTTAAACCAAATAGAGTGTGTCACTGCAAGACCTATGGAAGATGCGTATAACTAAACCAGAGAATTCTCTTTGTTCCTTAATTAGAAGTTTTTATTATGTAAAGTTCATCTTTTCACTATCTACCATGAGGCAAATTTATTTCTCCCTAGTCAACTCAAAGTTGGAATATGGTATATCTTTATGAGGCAGTACATATATCACAAATTTGGCTCCAATTAAGATATTACAAAAGATATTTGTAAAACTTATGAATAATAGCAGTTTTAATGAACACTCATTTCCCCTTTTCACAAACCATGGAGTCTTACCCTTAAGACATTTATACGTATTCAAAGTTTTGTCAATGTTCTACAGGGTTAGTGGTAATTCAGGACCAGTTGGTGATAACCAGTATAATTATTCAACCAGGCAAATTGCTGGTATTCATACTAGAGTGCCTAAACCAAATTGTATTTGATTTCAAAAGTGCTTTTGTATACTTTTCTTATAGATTCTTCAACTTAATTCCTATATAAATCAAATCAATAAATTCATTAAAAGTTTGTAAGGCAAAATAAAAAAGTTGTTATTTGCAAAAGCTAATGAGTCTGAGAGTCTCTATATGAACATTACCTTCTTGTTTTTCAGGGGTTTCAAAAATATTGGTTCTTGGTTTGTTATATAAATATTTATTGTTATTTTCTTAAGATTTTTTGTTTCATTGTTGAGATGGTTATGGCCTGGCACTGTTTTTTCATCTATCTTTTTCCATATTGTTCATTAAGACTCCCACCCAAACACAGAGCTTTTTAACTTTACTGGGCGAGTACTATTTCTTTCAGTTAATTCTTCTGATTTCTTCCAATTTAGACTAAGTGTTGTATTTTGATGTTCCTGGTATATATATATATATATATATATATATATATATATATATTGATTTATTGCTATTATAAAAAACATTGCATTTGAGTTGTTTGTCTGATACATTAGATGACCTTAGATGTCTCCTGATCAATATTTAGTACCTTATCATCAAGCACATGTCTAGCCACAAACCACACACAGAAGTCTATTGCCCTGCCACCACATCCTAGCCACTTCCTGTTTTTTCAGAAACACATCTAATTTTATACCAATTAATAAAAACCAGTTTGTATAAAATAAAAGGAATTAATTCAAAGTAAACATATATGTTGTCTGTATGATCTGATCATAAAATGATTATATACCTGTACATCTCAATTTTACAGCTAATTGAGAATTTGACATCAACATGACTAATAGATTCCATGTTCTCTCTCAAATAAACCAAGAACAATGACCATTAAAATGTAAATACTTTAAATTTGAAGAAAATGAGAGGGAAAAATCATGTTGCTGTAAACCATCTTCAAGCCAAGGGAGAGGTTTCCTAGAAATTGTTGGCGTATGCAGCAAGGGGAAATTTTACACGGACATGCTAGTTAAACCTGTTGTATATATTGAAATGTTTATAGACAAGCTGACAGCCATAACAACCCTTCATTCTATTGGTTGTAAAAAATGACATCTCTAATGGATCTATACAAATTATAAACAAACAAAAATTGAAAAGCAAACTCTTAGTAAATCAAGACCAGTTTGTATCACAACTATTCCTGCTTGCTATGATGTTCAATCAAATGATACAAAACATTTTGACTTGACTCTCACTAATAACTACATCAGAGAACTGATTACAAGAATGAACAATGTATATTTTATTGACCTTGAAATATTTAAAAGATGACATTTTTCATGATAATAAATGTTGTTCAAAGTTTACTAACAGTTATGTGACAACACAGGCATCATTAAAAGATGACAGTAACACTTTAAATGACAGAAAGATATCAAAACAACTGTTTGAATAATAAAGAACCTATTACCATAATAACACACACATGGATGATATTATTAACACTATAGACATGATCAAACTGTGAGTGAACTTCACACTATCTCTGATGATTTTTATGACCCACATCATATGACAGCTTGAGTGGCATTTGTTTTCAAAGGAGAGTTTGGGAAACCTAAGAACCCAAAATGCCTTACTAGACAGCTAGCTGGCTCTAAAGGGTAATTTAAACTGTGCCTCTGCAGCCTGATAGATATTTAGGATGGATATTTTGGCAAACCAACCAAGTACAACTATGAAACTGATTTCTGTGACTCGACAAAGGTCTTTAAATTTAGGGAACATCTAATATGTTCCCCAATTGGCTATGTACATGATAGAGTTGATATGTCACTTTTTATATCCAACATAATGAAATTCCATCGCTACACAAAAGCTAAAGTCACTACTGTATCATATTTTGAAAAAGCTAATCAGATACTAAGAAAGAGAGTTCCTCGTGAAGATTTCAATGTACTGTACAAATGAAAGACCTTACAAATGAAATATCTAGAAAATTTGTTCCATTGGTGTCATATAGTGACAGATCCCTGGGCACACCTGATCTTGTAACAGTCGGAGCAGACAAGAGGGCAGCAAAACTCACTTCATCAACCAGTGAAGTGCTATCGACCAACCTTCAACCTTAAGCAACCTCGTAAAACTTTTATGAAAAAGTTAAATTGGTTCCTGGCGACCCCACATTCAATATGGCGCTAACGTAGAGCAAAAGTGAAAATGTTTCCTGTGCAACACTAGATGAAATAATGTATATCTAGAACTTTGTTCATTCAATGAGTTAGATCCGATAGTAAGTAGTAATGATATTTAAAACAAAACAAATGATGTTGTACAAAGTAGTATAAGATCTGAATGTTTAGTTGATATCAATTACTCAGACAAAGAATGTTTTTCACAATACATTATACAAACAGATTTTAGGTTGGAGGAAAAATGTGACAAAAATTATTTAGCTCTTCTATACTATGGTGAATTTAATAGATTACCAAATAATTATAAAACAGTTATGTCCCTCAGCTCGGCAGGCCACATCTGTGGCTCTCGCTGTTTTGCCATTCAGTTCCCCAAGCCACTACATACGACCCACTGTATTGGGCTGTTATAAAATTCAATCCTTATCCAGCTATGGCGAGAAAGTGCTCAGTTGCCAAAATAAGTAACTAAATTAATATTTCTCTTTTTGCAGCACATGCCACAGTAAACATAATTCAGAATTGCTTTTTTCAGAATGTCAGTGTCACTGTAGCTGCTATGGTGTATCCTATCAATTTATTAAAATACTAGTGCATTTAATGGAGACAAAGCTCAAAATATAGAAATGAGTTTATATTCTGTTGAGACTGATTGTATTTTTATTCCGTAAATAAAACTACTTTTAAAACAGATCTACCTATAATGTAAATTACATATTACTTGGTAATTTTAAAAGAAAATAATAATTAACCAATCGATTACTTTTCAACATCGAAGCTAATGAACTTAATAAATTTTTTTAGAATTTTGTTTACATATCAGTCATTTAAAGAGCCGAGTGTCAAATACTGCCATTGAAATCAGAACCAAATTGGTGTACATGGTTATGCAAGTGCTGAGTGGTGACACAAACCCAGCCGGCCACTATGCATGGCCCACCGAGCTGAGACTCCATTCAAGCTGAGCGAGAGAATGGTTTGGGCCACATTAATAGCCTACCAATCCCAAGGGCTAAAATACTATTTCTCAATATTAAAGGCCTAAGTAATAAAGTTACTATTTTATAGTTTCCTCTCTGGCTTAAAACACTTGTCTTGTTTGCTTGTCTGAGCACTGGTTGTGTAATGATAGAGCAGATATCCTTTCCAACTGTATATCACTGTGCTGGCATGTGAGGTCCAACCACATCAAGGGTGGATCTCTTATCTTTGTTCATAATTAACTTCAGTCTAGAGCCTGTGATATCAATAGACTGCTCTAAATTCCATTTTGAAGGTTCAGCAACTTTTATTGATGAATTGAATACCAAACTGGTATCTATCATTCACCTGCAGGCGATCCCAGTATTTTCTTGTATGCATTGGAAAATCTGTTAGTTTATCTGTTTTTTATTATCATGAAGTTATAATAATGTGACTTTGACTACTCTATATGCTAGTCTTGTTTCTCAAATCCTTTCTTAGTAACAGACAACAAAAATTATGCATGTATAAAAATTGGTTCTGAGTATTTTAAAATTTGGGGTCCCACAGGGTCCGTACTTAGTCCATTGTTGGTTTTAATCTGTATAAAAGTTGCCTTCCTCAGATAAAACGATTTTGTACTCAGACAATATGATTTTCTGAATGTTAGCAAGGAGTTAAATTAATTACATTTCATTACACAAAACATTCTATTTCCTTTGAGACCTGTAGACAGCCATAATCTGTATGTCAACCTCTCAGTGTGAAGTTACTGGGAGTATTTATTTAGAGAAATATGAATTTTTATTCTCATCCCAATTATATTTCTTGTAAATTATCAAGGGTGATTCATCTTTCAGGCATCAGATAATCATTGTTCAGAGAGAATTTGTTAAAATTGCCTCTTATTTTAATTTTTTCAATCCATATCTAAGATATGGACTGATCGTGGGGCAATGAGAATATGATTAATGATGTACTGATCATCAAAAGAAGCTTATAAGAATAATTTCCAAATCACATAGTTCTGAACACTGTAAACCTTTATTTAGAATGCTAAATATTTAAACTGTAATAAATCTATATCTGTTTGATTAGACTAAATATATTCTACAAACCCCACGTCTAATAAAGCCATTATTGATAACCATTCACATAATACTAGAAATTAGCCTTATTATAATAACATGCAACAGACAGCAAAACTATAAAGAATCATTATGTAGTTTCACTTAAGGTTTACAATCACTTGTTACATTTAATCCAAAAATATGACCAAAAAATGTTTTACTTCAATATTATTTATGGTCTCTATCTATTCTATGGAGAGTTTTTCCTATAAAACCTCTTTACTTTAACAAATATAAAATTTTAGATTAAATTAATCAATATAAGTCTCTCCAATTGTTTAGTGGTCTATTAGCAATCAATCACTGTGTTATAACATGATTAGGTTATTTTAATATAGAATATTGTTCATTTTGTATATTGTCTGATTTTAGAATTGGCTATCATATATAGCTGTAATGAATTTGTCATGATCTTGTGGTTTATATGACAATACATGAACTTGATTTGATTTGAATACATCTTGTGCTATGGGAAATTTTAAAATGTTAAAAAACTTAAAATATTAAATTACAGAAAAGGTTTTTATGGACCTCTAGAGCCCTGTGAAATATTGGGTAAATTTTGTATCAAAATTTCTGTTATGTTAACTATTTCCATCGAATTTGAAATTCAGACTGTCATTAATCTGTACAGTAATAATGGTATCAAACCAAATTCATATATCTGACCAAGCAAAAATAACTGAAACATATTAAATTACAAAAGTAATTTTCATTATTATGTTAACTGGAACAAACATTATTCTGTGATGTTTTTTTATAGACTGAGTTTATTGTAGCCATAAGTACTCGCATTAAAATATACAATAAATTAAAACATTTAATAATATCTTATCTGTAAGGAATATTTTATAGATTTTTTATATATGGCCTAGAATTCTACAACTTAGGCTCTCAGTAGCTAGGTTTCCAGAGGTCGTAAGTAAGTAGCTCTGTGTATTTCTGGATATAGAGGTGTTCTTTAGATAACACCTCTATAGAGTCAACTCATGGAGCAGCACTTAGAAAGGGTATAGACCTAGTCAGGCCGATTTTGTTCTGTTGCAGCCTAATAGCTAGGCTCCGTAGAGTCTGTTACTGAGAACCTGCGTTAACTGCTTAAAGGCTGTCCTCAAGGAGGTGTTCTATTGCCTCTTTATTTGTGCCTGGTTGTTGATGGTCTACTTAGGCTCATCAGTGAAGGTTTGAGTACAGGGTTAAACAGATGACCTTGTAATTATAGTTAGATATAGACATGAAGTTGTATTAATCGAACTAATGCAGAAAGCCTTGAATCTTGTTATGAAGGAGCATGGTACAGGGGACTGAGTGTTAACCCCTCCAAAACCACTAAAGTTCCTTTCACCCAATGGAGAAAGATTAATTTACATTCTCTGTCCTTAGGCGGTATTAGAGCAGTCTTCTCCAGTGAAATCAAATATGGTGCATGGTATTCGATAAAATCTGACCTGGAACCCACATCCGAAATTGCTACTGCCATACAGTGGTTGTCTCCATACTAGCAGAGAGTTCTATACAATCACCTGTGAAGATGGACGACACTTAACATTCACTGTGAAAGTGCTCCTCATATTAGTGCAGTTATTAAAAGTTAGTGCAGTTGTTTAGTTTAAATACTCACCACTACAACATCAACAGCAACTGTAAGTGTTACAACTATAATATAATACAAATATAAAAGCTAAAGCAAGAATACATTGAAAAACTAATAGCACAGAGCTGACCGACTTTAAAAGGCAGCAATTACACATGAAACTAATATCCAACTTCAAGAATATACCACTCTGAGAGTAGCTGAAGCACACATCTCTGCATAAATTACAAATACTGTAGTTTAATTTAAGAAGTCAGACAAGCTTAGCTCATTGCAGTAATAATAATAAAACAAAAGGTTGACTGTGACATCACAAAAACTGCCAACACATAAGCGACTAAACACGTCACTGTTATTTTAACACTATCAAGACAACCTCACAGGCGCTACACCATATGTGACAAGACCGCTGACCCAGATACCGTGTCAGCAGTGCTTATGCTAAGACAACACCTTTCAGCTGACTGCAGTACAACTAACACTGTACTGCTTCTATCTGGCTGACAAGGAGTTGATTACCTATAAATCAAACACATTTATATTCAACCTCTGACTAATTCTGACCACTAGAAGTCTAGATTACTTGACAAGGTGTCTCAGTGGTGATGAATTGAGTAGTTGCCACTGAGTACCTAGTAATACACTGGTCTACAGTATGTTACATTTTTGACATGGTCATTGACTACCTTAAATCATTCTAAATTTTACAGTGCAATTCCTTACACCTGACCTTTTTGTAATTAATGATACACTTAATAATGAAATAATGACAATTTCCAGCTAATTTAACATAGAAGAGTCAGGAAGAAAGTTCTAAAATGCCTTCAAAATATCCCTGTGGCATATGTGAAATCGGTGTAAAATTCTCTGGCATAAAATGCACTGGACTTTGCCAAACATGGTATCATAGTGGATGCAAGAAAATAAAGGAAAAAGATCTTAAAAAGTGGGCTCCATATGTAATTGAAAAAATGGCAATGCACAAAGTGCAGTGAAGTTATCAATCCCCGCCTATTAGCTCAACAAACCGACGCAATTCCCCCAACTAGCAGAGTCACCTTGAACAACTCAATTACAGAACTCGAAAGCAGCCTTATTGAAAATAATTTTCTAGAAGATTCTAATAATGAAGAATATAAACTATTAATGGCTGCTAAAATAGGGACAGATTTGCTAGAAGAAAATAAAATTCTAAAAGGAGAAAAATTCAAGCTTGAAACTAAATTAGCAATAGTGGAAGGGAAATTAGAGGAAATGGAAATCAATGAAGGAAAATACATTGGCAGAATCGAAATCCTGCTGCAGCAGTTTGCAGAATCACAAGAACAGCTTGGCAAGGAGAAAAAACTTCGTCGAGAAGCACAGGCTATTTTTGAAAACCACGATCTTAAATTAGGACAACTCATTGACAATCATTTAAAAAAGATAGACCAACAAGAAAAGACCATTCTTATGTTGCAAAAGAAACTTGAAAGTCAAGAAGTCACATATAAAACTCACAAGGATTCTTATACACAAACTGACTCTTCAACAACTGAAACTTCTAAACAGTCACAAAGCTCACCCCCTATAGTGATTGAATTAACCGAGATAAAAACAAAACTTGACCAGGTGGAGTTAGCAATAAAATCCTTCGCAATCGAATCAAGAACAGAATCTACACTTCCCCCTCAAGTGGCACAGAATAGGTCAAGGCAGCACAGCTTACCTCTTAGGAGAAAAACAAGTACTGGGACAAAAAATAATGTTTTCAGTGTCTCACTCCAAGCAGCTAAACACAAAAAACAGACCATCCCCAGACAAGAATGCACAGTGCTGGCTAGAGAGAGTCAAGGGCAGCTACGGGCATCTCAAACTTGCCAAGATAGGGAATACCAGAGAGAAACCATGACCACAGTTACTTTCAATAGGCAACCTCCTTGTACAGCCCACAAACTAGAAGAAGGTGAGACATTGGAAGAATGTTTTACAAAAAACATTGCCAACTGTGAAAAAATTTCAGAAACACACAAAAGAACATCCCAAAACATTCCCAAAGAGGTAGGACAAATCAGTACAGAAAGATTAGAAATAGATTCAAGCTCCAATAACCAACAACCCACGAACGAACCCACAAGTCCTTCCACTGCTTTCTTCCCTCATAATTTTTTAGAGCAGACTCAGTACAAGAAACAGCGCTACAGAACCAAAATATTCATACGCACAAGATCAAATCTCTAAAAAACGTAATAAAAATCCTTCATCAAAATGTTCAGGAAATACAGAACAAAACGGACAGGATAATTCATTTCCTTGAAACCACACAGCCGGATATAGTTATTTATACTGAACATGGACTGAAGGATGACTTGCTAAAGAACACAATAATTCCTGGATTCGCCCTTAAGACCGATTTTAGTCGAGTACTACACAAGAAAGGGGGAGTGTGGCCATTTACGTAGCGGAGGAATATGATGGAAGTGCTATACCAGTGAATATTACACACTACTGCGCAGAATTGACTTGTGAAATGGCTATGGTAAAAATCTCTCAAGGAAAGGAACATCTCTTTGTTGTAGGTATCTACAGGCCACCCAATGGAAAACTTGAGGAAGCTCTTGATGTAATTTCCAACGTTTTAGAAGAAACAAGGGAAGAAAACTATTCCTTGATCATGATGGGTGATATAAATGTAGACAGCTTAAAGCCACACAGCCGGGACAACTTTATTTTAAATGAGAGACTAAACAGACACAATCTATCTAGAATTTTGCTTCCTGCCAAAAGAATAACTCCTCAATCTTCGACCTCTATAGACTGTGTATCCACAAACCTCAAACATGACAAATTGAAAACAGAAGTTATTGAAGCGAGTATATCTGACCATACAGCCCAGGTAACCACGGCACAGTTTAAAAGATGCACCACTTCCTCCAACAGTATTATACAGAGACATTTCAAAGAAGAAAACATCAGTGCATTAAGAGCTCTGCTGGAAAATGAAGACTGGAATGGAGTGCACAATGCCTCAAATACTGATGATGCGTACAACAGCTTCTCGGCAACGCTTACAATGGCTTTGGATGCTACTTGTCCGCTGGTAAGAATTAAGCTAAAGAAAACCTCAAAACACAAGACATTTTCAGATAAAGAAGCCATTAATCTCAAGATGGAATACCTTAGTTGTCTCAATAAACATAAGCTCACAGGTAATGACCAAGATAAGACAGCAGCAGCTAAAGCTAAGAAAAATTATGACCTCCGACTGAAAATGCTAAGGCAACAAGCATCTGCAGAGTATGTAAATAAATCAGAAAACAAATCTAAAGCTATATGGTAGATAATAAATTCCCAAAGAAGTGATGATAATCAGAAGAAACCGAAACTGAAACTAGAAATTAATGGTAAAGAAACAAGTAACCTATATGTCCTTAACATCAGGGGTATTCCCATCAGCCTTAAAATTAGCCAAGGTGTACCCTAAGTTAAAAAATGGAAGTCCAACGCAAGCAAGTAACTTCAGGCCTATCTCGCTACTTTCAACTTTTTCAAAAGTGATTGAACGGGTTGTGCTAAAAAGACTGATGGAGTACTGTGAACAACATAAGCTACTAACATCAAGTCAACATGGTTTCTTAAAAGGGCGATCTACTATTACTGCAATCATTGAGCTAACAGAGTTTATAATTGACCATCTGGAGACAGGAAAGCTAGTTACAGGAATTATACTCGATTTCAGTAAGGCGTTTGATTGCCTTGGCCACTCTCTCATTTGAAACAAACTTGAAAATCTGAGCATTAGAGGTACTGCCCTTAACTGACTCAAGAGCCACCTGGAACAACGCAGCCAACAGGTCGAAGTTAGACACACGGAAAGAGGACAGATCCATACTGTAAGATCAAAACCACTCCCTATAAATAGAGGTGTACCACAAGGATCTGTCCTTGGCCCTGTATTGTTTATCCTTTTTACAAACGACATGCCTCAATATTTGGACAGTCTCTGTCATACGCTCATGTATGCAGATGATACAACCCTTCTCTCTTCAGAAAACTCTACTGAACAGCTGGCGGTACGCTCATAGCTGGAGGTACGCTCATACACCTCATTGAACATGGCATACCAGTACTGCCACTACAACGACTTGGTAGTTAATATGTGTAAGACTAACCAGCTAGCATTTGGTAGAAAGCGAAACCAGGTACCAGTCCTACCAGATGTTGATGTAAAGCCACACACCAAATTTCTGGGAGTGATAATCGATGAAAAATGTTATGGACACAACATATTAACAAGCTATGTAAGAAATTAAATACCAGTCTTTATATTTTGAAGCGAATAAAAACAATCAGTAACACCCCCACAGCAAAGACTACTTACTTTGCAATATTTGAAACCCATATTCGATACGGGATAGCCGCCTGGGGAAGAACAACTCAAGAGAACCTACAACGACTACTGCGACTTCAGAAAAAAGCTATAAGGATTCTTAACTGCCTGGGCTCCAGAGACACCTGTAAAGAAGCCTTTAAGAATCTAAAAATCATGACAGTGATTGCCCTCTATATTCGGGAGGTTATACTGTATGTTGATGGAAAGAACCTACCTCAAGCTGCTGACCACCACGACTACTACACCCGACATCCTGCAAACTACCCACTACCAGCCCACCATCTTACACTGTATGAAAGAAAACCGTCATATGCTGGCAAGAAGCTGTACAACATATTACCACAAGAACTAAAAGCTCTTAAAGGAATGAAGCTGAAGGCATCACTGAATGACTGGCTGACATCAAGACCCTTCTACACCCTAGATGAATATGTGCACTGGAAAGACATTCAAGAGTGACATTATTTTTGTATACAATTTGAATTGTATCCACTGTAAACTGACGCTATACATTTCTCTAAGAAATTTTGTAATAAAGAATTTCTGATTTCTATAGTAGAACCGGTATGTGGCCTAAAATGGTTGTCTGGCCTTATTAAACCATTGTCTGGCCAATGATCAGCTATGGCTGTCGTCATCTGTGATTGTGAAGCACCAGATTAAGCAGAGACATTTTGACAGGGCATTTCTAAAACCTGCTGAGGTGAGACTTTTAGATCCTAGGGACATCTTAGGTTTTATCGAGAGCCTCTAGATCACCTTGATTGTCTATATATCAGGGTCATCACATTAGATCCCCATGGTCACAGTGACAGTAGTATTTTCATACCCGATCGAACCTATTATATTACATCGTATACTATGTCTACAGACTCATATTCAAGGATTGAGCGAATTCGGGGATAAGTTGAAGTAGGTGATTGGTTGAATTCAGAAATTATGTTTTCCAGGGAGTTAAGCAGATCGAAGTGTATGTTCAATGATCTAGATTCCAGAGATTTTTTGACTTCGAAGATATTTTGTCGCTTAACCATTGGAGATAAGAAAAAATGTAACTTGATCTTTTATATAGAAAATTAAATTGTCTTAACGATTCTGTATCGGGTTTGGGAGAAACAACTAGTATGGTGAACAATTCTGAATTTTTAGCGAAGTTGAAAGTGAAAATTTACTAGCTTTCATACGTTTTCAGGTGGTTACTTGTCCACCAACAACAATAATGAGTATAAGAAGTTGATCCAGAAGTTTAATTTACTAATTTTATTGATCTGTTCATACCATTTACGTCACCAGGTGCGGGGAGGGGAGGTATGTTAACAGGGATTAAAATAACAGGAAGTTCTTTTTTGGAGATTCGTGTCTGTTATGAGAATAAATTGACCAGAGAGATAGTTTTCTCGGAAAGGATTGTTCATGAATTGTTGTTTATCAGGCATTTAACTTAAATGGAGCTTAAGTCTTTAGCACAGGAATAAACCTACAGGGGATAAAATAATGTCAGAAGTAAACATAATATTTATTTGGATGTGAGTTAATTAAGACAAGAGCTTTCCGGATTAATATGGGGGACAAGTTCATGAAGGGATCTAAATGACAAGAATGGTGAAACAAATTAATACTTTCTCTATCCTTGTCTACTACAGCTGAGTAGTGGAGGTCAGCTTCACTGTCCATATGTACTAATATTGTACAAAGCATATTTTGACCAACAGGAATAGTAAATGATCATTTTTTATACATTCTGAATGTTTTATCATGTATAAAATCTCTCTCTCCATACCTATTGATTTTTACTAACATTTTAATTTTGAAGGCTTTTTTGAGTTAAATAAGGAAAACATCCACTTAACGATTTTTGTAGATCACTTAATTCTTTAAGAGGCACTGAAATTTGATTTGAGCTATATCTAATTTTTCTGCCGGTATTGGGCTTATGTCTTAATTTTTTACGATGGAAATAATTGAAATGTCAAACGAGGTGTGTTAAAAAAAGTAATAGGATTTTTAAGTTTTATGAGTTTGAAGAGATCGATTGTCACGATTTTTTTATAATGTTGGGTTTCATGCTCCTGAAGTATAATACAATTTCCAGCTGTACTCATTGTTTACTTTATCAGAGGCAGCTGCTAAATTTGGACGTGTTTTATGAACTCAGTGATTTTTGTTTATTAAAAAGAATGGATCAAAGAATTTGAATCCAATTTTGTGTGAAAAATGAAACAAAGTGTGCAAAATGTTAACAAAGAAAGGCCTATGGTGAGTCTGCTATGTAAAACAATAATTTACAAGTGATATGAATGTTTCAAAGATGGCTGTGAAGACAAAGATGACAAACGCGCTGCTGACACCTCAGCACATCAACAACTGATGTGAACATGAAAAAAGCGACCACTGTATTACGATCAGAGAAGTCGCTGATGATGTTGGCATATCAATTGGCTCATGCCATGACATTTTTTAGAATATTTTGGGTATAAAAGGTATCGCAGCAAAATTTTTTCCAAAATTGTTGAATTTTTAACAAAAACAGCGGTTAATGGAAGTTGCTCAAGAGTCACTAAATTAAGTCAACGACGATACAAAATTAGTGAAACGTGCTATAACAGGTGACAAAACATGGGTTTATGGATGTAACATCAAAACAATCATTCCAGTGGAGGTATTCTGGATCGCCAAGACCGAAAAAATCTCGACAAGTGGCATAGTGATAGAATTCATCATGAATTCTTGCCACAAGGTAAAACGGTCAATAAGGGGTACTACCTGCAAGTCCATCGCCGTTCACATGAAGCAATCCAAAAAACGCGCTGATTTGTGACAAAACAATTCATGGCTTTTGCACCATAACAATGCACTTGCTCACACTTCATTGCTTGTTCTTGAATTTTTTGCCAAAAACAGTATTGTAACAATGCCCCAGCCTCCATATTCTTCAGACATGGCTCTGTGTGACTTTTTTATTTACAAAAGTTAAGAGAACCTTAAAGGTCCATTGTTTTACAAGCATAGATGGCATTAAAGAAAAGAACTAGTTATATCTGGAATTAAATTATGTACATTTAAAAATTACAAAATTGTTGTCTTTCCATGAAAAACCAAAAGAATTTTATATATGTAACTTTTCATACCTGCAGTTACATTATAAATTGTAAAAATCACAATATATTGATGTAACCAGGGCAAACCAAAACAGTTTTATACTTTTCATATCAGCAGTTAAATCATGTGTTTTAAAAATAAATACATTTTATAGTTGCCATAATTATATATTAGAATAAAAAAAATTGTCAAATATTTCACAACGGCACAACCAACAGAACCAATGGTCAATTACATTCTTTCAAGTTATGACAATTCACTAGTTTTTTAATAAATTAAATAGACAATTTTTTTCAAAGGTACACTAAATTCTGCATTGAAACTTTATACTAAATTACCAAAAGAATGAATATTATTTTTAAACTTAATACAATTAACTTTTCAAGAATTTTGGCAGCATATATATTGATTATGTCAAATTAAATTGTTATGCTCTTTGATGTTCAATTGATACAGTACTTAAAATTGTCAATCTGTTTCATAATGCTTCTTAAATAATTTTTAATTGACTTCAGCCACCGAATCGTCAAGAGACTGGAAGAGTAACGAATATTTGGTTATGTTGTGATTTATGGATAATCTTCATTTAAGTGTTGCTCATAAATAATAATTTAAAAGCCGATTGAGATCTAAAATCTTTTTAAATAATTGTTATCCATTTTAAGACCATGCCATCCCTAGGAGGATTCACTTCTGGTTGGTTTGTACCTTCCAGCTGAACCCACATTGGGCACAGAGAAAAACCTAGGTGTAAATTTGGGCAACCTTATGGATGTACAGGAGCAAGACATCAATAACTGCAAATTTCCAGTTTCTGGGGTACAAGGGTAGTTCGATACGTTTAGTCTACTGCGGCAGATGATTGTTGGAGTTGGTGGGGGTTTCCTAAGAATCAAAGGTTTTTGGTAGCCTAGACATAAGATCGTGCCATCCCATCTGCTTTGACTGGAGATGCTGGTTCAGTGCTGGCTTCCCCTTCTTCCGAGGGGACATAACTGAGCCCTAAATTCGCAGTTTGTCAAAATTTTGGATATGTTTCATTCTGGTTGTGATGATAATGTAGTACTAGCTTTGTCTCCACATTACTAAAAGTTTGTCCACATATACTAATTCGTCAATAAAGTCTTCTGGCATTTTGAAAGGAGTACATGACACAAAACAACACAAACATACGCTGCACATGAATAAAGTAAGGTTATGTTAATTTGCTGTTGTATGCGCATGACCTTTTGCTTCCGACGGTTGTCGTGAGACATAAAATTTAACTTAGGCATCCGACACTGTTTCAAATGCCTCATGAGCCAATGTCCTGAGACGGGTACTCACAGGGTCTCGACAAAGTCGCTCTTTTCTTGAGCGCCCATTTGAATTCATGGAGAAGCATACAAAAGTCAAACAAAATTATAGGACCAAATTAACTTGCGATACTTGCTACAACAGTTTGCTCGTCCAATCTGAGTCCAGCCCTAGTGTCAAACTCAGTCTAGCTTGAATCTAAGGACGTGCTACAATTGCCCGTTTTTACTGGATAGGCTGGTGCAGAGCTGGGCTCCCCTTTTCAAGGTGACAACTGAAATATACTAACCGTTCTCCCTCTTTATGGTTCTTGACAGGAGGTGGTCCCTATCCCCGAACGTACCTACGTACCTATCCTAAATATCCTGGCACTTTGGAAGCAAGCACAAAGGTCTTTTAGGCTAATTGTAATAAGAGGTTTCTCAACTTCATGTCTTAAGAGAACAAAACGCAAACAAACAAATGTTCATATTTTGTCAAATTTAGGATGTTTTAGACATATTCATAGTTAAGTTTAAACATTTCAAGAAACATAAAGAAATAATCTTAAAAATTTTAAAGACAAGTAAACGAGTCTATAAATGTGTATAAATATTTTAAATTTGTTGAAGAAACATAAACATGTTGATATTTTACAATTGCAAGTACTAGCAACAATTTTTCACTATGAATTTAAAGACGGAAGTGTACATCAGTAACTCGTGTTATCTTGACAGGATAAAGAAACTGTGTTGAACGTTAAAATATATTTGTTTGCCTTATTTTTATGGCGCAGACGGTGTTGCCTCGGTAGTCTGGCGGTTCGTGCGCTTAAATGACTGTGGTAAGTTAACGTAACCTGTTCAATGAAATTTGTGTTAAAAAGTAATCGTTTTAAATAGCGATTTACAAATTGACACACCTAAGATAATGGTTTTAAAAACTCCATTTAACGTGCTCCATGCCAACTTTTTTATCCGCCTAGTCAAGAATACAAGTTAGGATGGTAATTTAATAACAGCTTTTTTCACATACAGCAATTCTAAAACTACAGAGCCTACTCAAAAACAGTACAATGATGCTTAGTGTTTACAAACATTTGGTCTTAATCGGTTCTTAAGTTTCCGAGTTCAGAATTTTCAAAGATTTTACCATACTGATCCTCGAAGACAGATATCAAAAGTATTTGTAGACCTAGAGAAAAACTTACCTAGAGAAAAGAGAATTGTGTTCGAATTTAGCCCACTAGTAATCCAGATGCAACTAGAACAGCATACCGCACACTGTTTTTGAGTCACGTACACTATGGTATTTGTCGGGGGTGGTTCCTCAGAAGGCCTTCAGAACATGCAGGATTAAAGATGCTAACAGCCTACAAAATGACTTGAAATTAAACCTTTACACCATGAAGAATATTCTAAGGAAGTGGCAGCAGACAAGACTTTCTACACAATATATTAATTCTCTTTTTAGGAAACATGAACAATAGACCTATTGTAAACTGTAAAATTACTTTTACATTATTTGACATAGAACGTTTCTTGATGAAATTGTTAATACAGAATATTGACTAATGTAATGTTTAGTTCTTAGTCATTTTAAAAGAACTCTTCGGAAAATCTATCTACATGCTTGCTCTTGTAACAAAATACATTCAAGGAAGGGTTAAAAGCATTAAAAAATTTGATTATATTAGTAGTTTCCTTAAAATAATTTATAATTCAGTTTGATTAGTTCAAACTAATTATTATCAAAGGAATATTTTCTCTTAGTTCATTCTTAAATATGGTCATATACTATATCATCACTTATTTATATTACCAAGATGTAATGGAAAACAAAGTATGGTTGCATTTTTAATTTCACAGCGTAAACAATTCAATTTCCTTTCAGGCTTGTTTGATATTTTCTTAAAAAATAAAGTTTAGTAGAGAATATCACAGAAAACTAACTTTTACAAACAATGTGATAAAAATTAAATTAAGTCCACATTTTAGTATAGTTAAATGTAGCTTCCAAAAAATAAATGATTTGTATATATATTGACAGGTAGTTTTTTTAATGTGTTCTTAGAGGTATGCTCCAAACTAATCCTTAATATGGATCTTCAAAAGCTATTGGAGAGGTTTATAAATTTAAGTTAACAGTGATTGACTTTGCCACTCTGTACCTGAATCTTCATTGTATACAGACCACATTCAATGAGATTTTTCTCATCCTTAACAAATACTACATCAAGGATGGCTGACTCAGCTGTGGAATTGTTTGATCTAAAACGTGGCTGTCATCTTACCACATCTACGATAATTATAATTGTTTTAAATAAATAGAAAATCAATTAGACATTAATTCTGTGTATATGATTCACTGATGATCGGCAACTTCCACAATCAAGTTTATGACTGTCATGAGCTTTTCCTATGGATATAGTTTTTATACCAGAACTAGAATATATTTTCTTTTACAATTTATGGGTATTTAATCTGTCACTGCTTCATACAGCTGGTTGGATTGTCCTTATGAACTATGACTAATTCCAGCACTGTCATGGCTGTGTTGAATTAATCAGGGAAGAAGAGACGGGTCATTCTAAGAGTCACACTCATGGTATCAGCTGAATATTACTCCTACTTTATATGAACGGATTATTTGTGTTAATAGTCTCAGCTTTCATCTTGTAAGCTAGTATGTTTCTTTCATTTTCTATAAATACTTATGCTATATCTTCAAATCTGCAATTATTATGTCTACAAAGGATAATATTGTCATGTAAAGCAGGTGTTTCAGATACGAGGTCTGTCCAAAAAGTATCAAACCGCCGACCAGTAGGCGGCTGCGGCGTAACCGACCGGCTCGAACCGGCTATTGGAGGGGAGGGGCGAACCTACTCCTTCCCATATTAGGCATTGAATACGATCTGGTCACTCAGTGAGATACAGCGCTCTGTTCCCTACAGTACTGCCGTGTGTGTGCGTCTCATTTCAATATGACTGAACGTGTTGAGCAGCGCATTTGCATTAAATTTTGCCAAAAACTTGGCCATGCAGCATCACAGACGATTACTATGATATGGAAAGTTTATGGTGATGTGTCTATGGGTGATACGCAAATAAAAGAGTGGTTTAGGCGGTTTAAAAATGGCCACATATCAGTGGAGAGTGATGACCGATCTGGCAGGCCTTCAACGGCCAGGGCAGAAACGCTGAAAATGTTGAACATGTTCGTGCAGCAATTAATGAAAACCGTCGATTGACTGGTCGAGAGCTGGAAGAAGATTTAGGAATACCAAAATCGTCAGTTTGTAACATTTTACATGAAGATTTATAAATGAACTGTGTTTCGGCAAAATTTTTTCCTCGGCTGCTGACAGAAGACCAAAAGAACTATCGACTTGAAATCGCACACAACAATCTGGATTTGATAAAAAGTGACCCAGGGCTATTTAAAAATGTTATTACTGGTGATGAGTCATGGGTTTATGGCTACAACCCTGAAACAAAGGCTCAATCCTCACAGTAGAAAACTCGCAAAGAGCAACGGCCGAAAAAACCAAGACAAAGTCGAAGCAATGTCAAGACAATGTTGACAGTTTTTTTGACCAGGACGGCGTTGTTCATCATGAATATGCTCCAAGAGGCCAGACAGTGAATAAGGAGTATTATCTTGAGGTCCTAAGGTGGCTACGAGATGCAGTGCGAAGGAAACGACCTGAACTGTGGACAAGCCGTGACTGGATCCTGCACCACGACAATGCACCAGCTCATTCCTCAAATCTTATTCAGCGTTTTTTGGTCAATCACGACATCAACCAACTACGACAGCCTCTCTACAGTCCTGACATAGCTCCTAGAGACTTCTGGCTATTTCCGAAATTAAAATTCCTTTGAAAGGAAAAAGATTTGACGATGTTGAACAAATAAAACAAAATGTGACGAAGAACCTGTTAGCCATTCCGCAAAATGAAATTAAGGAGTGTTTCCGGAAGTGGGAGGAGCGTTGGAATAAGGTAGTGGTTTGTGGAGGGGAGTATTTTGAAGGGGACCAGATTGCCATTGCCGCCGAGTAACGTCAGTTCATGCCAGACGCCAAGGTCGGATACTTTTTGGACACACCTCGTACAGTACTGTAAGTGGTCTGATCACGTTGCTTAACCCTTTGAAGACTGAGAGGCAGTACACTAACTGCTGTTGGCATGACTGCCAAGAATTGACCAGGAGTCAGGTTCGCTGTCACTGTGATATTTAATTTTTGACATTCAACAAAATTAAAAATATATAATTTTTGTACATTTATGAACAATCTAACAAAAATAACCACTAAACATAATATTTTTAATAACTTTAATTCTTTAAATTTTGTTTGGAAAACTGATTTTGTTCTTTGGTGTGTTATTGAATTAAACCTTTAAACGACATGTGCTACTGAAATGTTACATTGGACATTGCAACGACTATACCGTGTGAGCCAGGCCTTCACTGTAAGATACTAACCAATACCGCCATGGCTGAATCAGCTGTTTAACATATATAATTTAATATTAGAATGTTGCTAAAGTATTCACCAAAACTAAATTCAATCTATACCAAAAAATGGTGGTGACTGGTAAGAACCCTGTTTGTAGAGTTTGTCCTCGAAGAGTTACTAGTAACTCTGGAAGATGTTAAATGTGAGGATGACTGTTCCAAATGGTTTCATATTGCATATGCAGGGAAAGAAAAGAAGGATTTTCCGCTTTCAAAAGGTGAGAAGCCTAGTTTCGTATGTGACAGTAGTACACAACCTTGAAAATAACGTGAGAGTAATTCAACACCATTAAATATTACAAAAGCTTAAGTTTAAAACTGGTTGTGCATCTACAAATAATAACAAACTAAATGTTGAGAAATACAGACATATATTTGTATCTAGACTTGCTGAAGACGAACAGTGTGAAAATATTAAACAGTATCTATGTGCAAGTGTCAGTGATAACTACGAAGTTGCTAAAATGAAAAACAGATTCCCAGGCTACACTTCATTTAAAGCTGGGGTTCCCCTGTCTTGTTGGGAGAACATTTACAATCCTGACTTCTGGCCAGAGGGTACCTATTTTTGTCATTTCAGAAAATCTTGTAAAAGTGCTGCTATATCATCTTTTTTGGAACCAGGAAAAACAATGGTAACTGGAACATAGGCCTGTCATCAGCAGCTCTTAATCTCACTGTAAGCCTACTATCCACATCTCTCATACAGACAGGTTAGTTTGGATAAAAACATTAAATCTAGGACTAATGTGCCAGACCCTAAAACTAAAAGTTAATCTATAGACTTTACTGCTTGTAAAAATATCCAATATATATGTAATGAACTGAACCATTCTGAGTGAATAGCCTGCAGAAGTTGTTTGTATTAATGGGCAATGGCTGAGGGAAAACAAATCCTCCTTCCATATCCCTGCTGACTTTGTTCTTGCAAGTTATCACCAAAGACAGGTGCTACTCTCTAAGAGTGAAGAATTAATATTTGTTCAACATAACATTAAAGTTTTGATTTTATGTGTGAAGCCAAAGCCATGAAGGTAAGTAGCCTAGACTTAATTATTATCATTGTCTATCGCACACACGGCTCTTAAACTTGCATAGTCTCTTCAGTGACTGGAAAAGTTCCTTGAACTTGTGGGATATAAGGTCTGTAAGCATACTTATTATTCTTACTGGTGATTTTAATATTGACATAATTAAAAGTCAAAGTCTAAGACTTACAAATTTTAAAAATGCTAAGAAATTTGAATTTATACTATGTTAATAACACACGTCCTACTAAAAACCAAACATGCTTAGATAACATTGTGACCAACATAGATATAAACCAATTTCCAGTATACTTTGTTAAGCGAAGGCCAGTTAAGTGACCACTTAGGTTTATGGGTCATAGGTGACAATATTGTAATGAATTATTGTCCAATCATTAGAAGAATAATTAATGAAAGTAAATTAATGAATTGTATGTATTATGTAAATATAGCTTTTAATTCTTTTATATACATTTAATTATGTTATTTTAATCAAGAGTGTCCTTTTAGAAATGTTAACAAACCTATGTGTACCAGTTCTAAACCTAGAGATTCCACAAAGTGGGTTGCTTGCCTAATTGATCTCTGCAAGGCGTTTGATACCCTTAATCATAATACATTTTGTAGTTTTACTGGATTTTTATGGAATCAGAGGTGTAGAACTACATTTGGTAAAATCTTATATATCATATAGAAAGCAAACTGTAATAGTAAATAATAACACTTCTAACTTTCGAAGTGTGTTGTCAAGGCTCAATCCTGCGTCTTTCCTTTTTTTAGTATTTGTCAATGCCTTTTAACATCCCAATAATGTCAATTCTATATGCATATTTACTCCAACAAATAATAATATTTTAATATTATAAATAGAGAACTCACGAATGCTGTACAGATGGCCAAATCCTGGTTCAATGTAAATAGATTACAGGTAAGGAGCCTCCCCTAAATCGCGTAACGCACAAGGGGGAGGGGGGGAATTTCAGCAGCGTTACAGAGGAGAGTTCTGAGGTTTGCCGCAGTGTTACGTAACTATTAAACCTCAATTCTTAATTGTTTAAATCCATTCACAAAATTTGCCTTGTTACCCTAAAGATATTAAAATTAGTATTGTTTTTTCCTTCCATAAAAGTAATGGAAAGTAGTCTGAATCCTCCATCCAAACGCCTCCTTAAATGGTAAAGCATTTTGATTAAACCTCTTTGTGTCAAGGGTTTTGACTGTATACGAGATTTAAACGTTTGAGCTAAACGTGAACAGTTTTTAATGAAATCTTTAGAGAAACTGCCTCACTCATGTGCTCAGTTGTAAAGGCAACATTACATGGACCAAAAAACCACGAACGAAAGTCAACAGTAGAAAAGCTTTTAGCTATCAGGACCTATGTTATCTTACAGCGCATGCTTTACAAACAGAAGTTTTGAAGCCAACAGGCATGGTAACAAGGTGAGCTGAAATTCCGTGTATCTGACTGTACAAGCCAAATTCTAGCAAAACGTCGGCGCCCCACACAGTTTTGAATCAAACCACAAACCAAAACATGACAATAAAAAGGTTATTATTTTTTTTCTGGTTGTGTTGTAGTTTATTGTGGAAGTGGAGGCTCCAGTTATGTTACAATGATAGTTGTAAGAAATATTGTAATAAAAATCAAAGGACAGATGCTAGGCTAACATATGGTTTGGGATGTCGAAACTCGGCACTTAATGTTCTTATATAATCATGTTACCTTTGACTGGGCAGAATTACAGTTTTTCGGTCCGTATAGTATTGCTTTAGCAGTACAGTGTCGCACACAATGCAATCGGGTTGTATTGTTTTGCTACATTATGGTTGCATTCAGATTTTAGTTAAAATGTCTAAAAGTGTAGACAGAGAAAACTGTTTCAATCATTGATTTTAAATTACAAAAATGTACATACTGAAAAAAACAGCAAAAGTTCAAAGCTATACTCTAATTGCCAGTTTTATATAATAAATTACATTTTCTCTGGAGTTTAAAATTGAATTTATTGTTTCACAATCGTTCCCTTTGTCTAACTCTGATCACCTGTTCGTCAGTTCTGCATCTCTTACAGAGCCATAACCAAACATATCTGTGGCGTGTATTACTGCTTTCTCGGTTGTCACGAGTGCGAGTCTACTACGTATCTCATTATTATTATTCATTGTGTGGTAGTGTTGTGATTACTTTGAAATATTTATCTTGTTTAATAGTGCGTTTAAAATTAATTGTTTTTGGAGTTGTTTAAAATTATATCTTGTATTTAGTATAAATTTATTTGAAACAAAATTTTGTAAATAGTTTTTTTTATTTTTACCAATAAATACGCTAATTTAAAGTAAAATGCCCTGTGTTATAATTTTTGTTCTTTTACCTTTTACAATTTAGATATAATTAACAATTAGCTTTGAACTTAGAGAAAAAAATGTTTTTTACTTGTCTTGGCATTATAGGAAAATTACTGGATCTGTTAGTGGCGTGCGAGGGGTTAAGAATGACTCTAATTTTGATAATCTTGTACAGCAATGATTTTCTTTAAGTTTTAGATGGGAATATATGATGCTAAAGTTACATTGATAAAGTAACTAAATTTTTAATCAAACACCTTGTAAGAAATAATAAAATTTCTTAATTACATTCCATACACAGGGTGAAATAAATATGGAAACGCTTTTACAACATTTGTATGGCTTCACTTGTATAAGTGTAATTTTGTACATCACCATTGGTATCAAGAACCTACTTTTTGAAGCCATTAGTGACATTTAATTTTAGGGGAACGGCCAGTGAGAAGTCGGAGGAAAACCTTAATGTAAGCATAGGTCATTTGGTATCAAATGAAAGGTCTATTCTAGAGAAATTAATTGCCGTAAATCTAATCTTAAAAGGTGGACCCTATCCAGAGTAGCAGCCATTTAATTTAATGACAAACAAATTTACTCATTTTGTCTTGTGAAGTATAGTTTAGTTTGACTAGTATTTTTTTATGTCGATTATGTAAGATTACAATTGAATATGTTCATTAGAAAATATGTTTTTTTTTTTACTTCAAGATTCGCTGGACCAAAGGAAATAGGGGATTTCCAAGCTTGTATTTGATAACTGTATTCAATTATTCCATTGTTGCTCCTATCAACAGGAGGTCAGGGTCCAGTCTTTTTATCAGAGACAAGCCAGAAACTGTGGTATAGGTAATTCAAACATAAATTTCACTGAAAAATGATACTTTCAGTTTACTATTTTTATTATACGTTTGTTTTTAGTGTAACCTAGTTATTTTGTACATGTAAGTTAAAGTTTAAAGTCTTTCGTACTGTGATAGTTGTGCGCAATCTGTAAGATGAAGTGTTTCCTAACCGTTAGATCAGTCACAGAGTTAGATCTTACAGGTAATCCATTAATTTTTTGTGAGGCTTCTTAAACAAAATTTGCATGGATGTAAATCAGCTCCCATTGAGGAGCTAACACATTGTATATTGGAATTTGAATGATTAAAAGAAGAATTACACCCGGGATGCTACAAAATGTGACAGAAGATTTTTATAACAGTCTACCACATTGCCAATAAGTATCAGAGCGCAGTTTGAACACCTGTAGTAAAAGGTATACTTATTTCTTCCGTAGATAACTTGATAATTTTTTTGTATAATCGTGTTCCATAAAGTTTAATTTTTATCAGAATAATTTACTTAAAATTGTCAGAATGCGGAGAAATAATTAATGAAATTAGTTACTAATGAAATTAAAATTTCCTGCCTACTCTAAATGGGGTTAACCTTTCGAGGTCCAGTTTGTGGCAATTAATTTCTCCTGAAGAGACCTTTCATGTGATACCAAACTCGACCAATTCTTACATCTAAATAATCATTAAAAGAAGCTTGTATTCCAGTTGAGTACCAAATTACTGAGCGCTAATGAAGTAGTTGTTTTCAGCCTTTGTCCCATTTGTAAATTAATACAATAAAACCTGCCCTATCTGGCCCCGAAATATCCAGCCTGGTGATAAACAATAAAACGTTTTGTAACTGTAAGCTTTCTGTACAAAAAATGCCACACAGCAAGCTCGATCATATTTTCCCATCTGTGCTACTTTTTGAAACAATGACCTTAGTGAAACTGTGATATCAATGTTTTCCTGTCAATGTTCATATGTTCATTGCAACAAGTTCCGGTGATGGGGGAAGTTACTTAAGTTATAATTTGAATATTAAATATTGTGCGTTACTTATTGTAAAATTTTTCTAAAATAAATTTGTATATACTGTATTATATCATGTTTTATTATACATAAGTAATGATAAAATTAAAAATATCCAGTGCATATATTTAGTTTTAAAGTTTCAAACCGAATAAAATGTTTTAAATCTTTTATCATTTACAAAATTTCACAGGAAACAATTCCAGTGCAGTATTCAACTTTTTGATAATTACTTAGAGCCTTTTTTTAACCCTGGAACTGGCAAACGCCCGATATCGGGCGTTTTAGTCGCATCCTAGATGGCAGCGCCCGATATCGGGCGTTTTAACATGTCTTTTATTTCTCAATATTACGTACTTCAAACACGATCAAGGAGTATCGGTATTGATACCAATCGAAAGAGGAAGGTTCAATTTATGTAAATAATACACTAATAAATAATTTTATCGTTTCGTTACACGTCCATACGTTTTACAATCTCTGAACTTTTTGGTTACATTCTTCAGCGTACCGCGCTAGTTGCGCACGCAGCGATGAGTCAACTGGTTCATTCGGCTATTGTTATTTCGTCAGCTGCATGGTGTTCTGTCTGGTTTATTGTTTGTTTGAGTTCGTTGTAATGATGGCTGTGTATATGACGCGATAATAGTAGGTTTTTTGTGCGTGTTTACGTAATGGGTCGTAATTTCCGCGATCGTTCAAGTGACATTTGACATGACTAGCAGAACATCAATCGAAAGAGGAAGGTTCAATTTATTTAAATAATTCACTAATAAATAATTTTATCGTTTCGTTGCACGTCCATACGTTTTATAATCTCTGAACTGTTTGTTTACATTCTTCCGCGTACCGCGCTAGTTGCGTGCGCAGCGATGAGTCAACTGGTTCATTCGGCTATTGTTATTTCGTCAGCTGCATGGTGTTCTGTCTGGTTTATTGTTTGTTTGAGTTCGTTGTAATGATGGTTGTGTATATGACACAATAATAGTAAGTTTTTTATGCGTGTTTACGTAATGGATCGTAATTTCCGCGATCGTTCAAGTGACATTCGACATGACTAGTTGAACATGAAATAAGCAACGATGAGGATTCTGATTTAGACATTCAATCAGAACATAATTAAAAAAATATAAAATTAATATGAACTAATAGTTACAAGATTGTACAAATCCAAGTGAGCTTTGAAATTCTTACTTTTGTTGGTAAGAAGCACTTTCAAATGTCAGTGTATGATTTTTGTATCGTTTACCACATGTAGAAATAAATACCTTATAAACTATGTGTAGTTTTATTTTTACTCAGAATTAAATGCTTTTTCTTTTGTATATTTTGGATTTTGCATATCACTAACAACAACAATTTTACAAATCAAAAACTTTGAACAAACTTTTCTTTTTTATAAAAAAAGTTTTTTTCATGAAGAGGTAGAGTAAGGATATTTTTTTTATTATAATTATATTATGTAAAAAATGTTCCTTGAAAAATGCTGAATAAAAAAATATATAATATGACATAGGTACTTTAAAGTAAACATGTAATAATAAAATAAATATAAGGCAATGTATGAAGTACTAAAAACGCTCCGCCACTGAGAGAAATATGACCGCCAGTTCCAGGGTTAAATAAACCATGACATCGATAATGCATTTGTAATAAACAAATTACAGTCTTCACATCACAGTTCCATATTCAATTTCATATACAACGATATCCGGTCTACTCCGTTGCCACATTAAGGCATTTATGACAGTTTTAACTAAAAAAAGTAAAATGTATTTTTTTTATTTCCGCAATAGACAACTGACAAATTGATAAAACATGTTACTGTTATACATTGTATACTCGTATGAAGATAAGATACATAGATCATATACTGTAGTTGAATAATAATACTTTACTTACAGTTACTTACATTTTCTATATTAATGTTCGTGCATGGTTATGAGCTATTCGTGATCAGTCAATCAGAAGTATGCAGATTACTGATTGGTAGAACATGTTATTGTTGTAATTTGTGAATGATAAACCTCATATGTATTATCAAATTAACACATTATTAGTTTTGTAAATTATATTTAGCTGTATTATTAGTTGCTATTTTATAGTCATGAACACAATCCATCGCCGCACGGACATCCCCTACTCAGTTGTTAACAAACAGACGATAGATCATTTTTGCTTACATTGAATTTATGTAGTTTTGTAAATGAGTCGTCCATAAGAATATTAGATATATGTTCACATCTTAAACTGTTTTATCACTTGGTTTGAAATTTTTGCTTGATTTTTTTATTTTGTAAGGCTATTAAGAATTGACTAAAGGAAAGTAATCTACAATTTTCACATGCTAATATGGCGATAATGTAATACGCTGTTCTTTATAGTTAGATTCGTTATACTTTAATTAGTTTAAATATCTTCAATTTACAAAAAAAATTAAATAGTTTGTTAGTAAGCGTGTAAAGCATTTTATTTAGAACATTTTGGTATCATATAATTTTAAATATTTACCGTAATATGACAGGATTACAATTATTTTTTTGTTAACCTTATAAAATGAAGATTCAGAAGGAAATATAATATAATTCCTTTTAATATCTAACTTTCAGCATCATTCTTTGGTAGTATATTGCACTGTAAAAATGTACTAGTTTTAATAAACTTTTAGAAACATTATTTTACATGGTAATCAAGTATTTACCTTTAACTTTAGTCCAAATTAATGAATGCAAAGCAAGTAAAATAATGTTAGAATTATATTGCTCTACAGCTAAACAGCTTCATTCCTATCACTAAACATAATTTAACAGCAGACACCTATAGCATACATTGTATTATATTTGCCTCTCTATCAATCTTAGCTTTGTGTTATCCAAGCCCTTCATTCTATAATTACTCCACATGTCTAGGAATAGACTACAATACTGAACCTAACCCATGAGTACCGTTACTTTTACGAAAACCTTAAATTATCCCATTAAGCCTTTCTTTTTGTAATAGTTTCATTCCTTTCCTAATACAGGTACCCAACAAATCACACAGTGTGACTCCAATAGTTTGATTTTAATAATTAACAATTTAATAATAATGCAAATATTGTCCTGTCTACCTAACCTAAAGTCACTGACTTGACTGCAAGGTATAGTCCTGAAAGACCCGATTCTGACCATAGCTTACACAACCACAAATACAAAGCTCCTAATTCAAATGAATAAAATTTGTTCACAAGTGTATCACAAAATTTCCATTTCTCCAAATCATGCTTTTCTACCTTCAAGAACACTTAATTATCATCAGGCTTTTATATATATATATATATATATATATATATATATATATATATATATATATATATATATATATACACACACATACATACACACACACCACAGTGTTTTACAACAGTTGGCAATACTGTAGTACAGAACCTACCTTGAGTTGTGACTATCATCTCTTCTCTCTGTTCTGAAGAAGCCATCAATAATGATATCCTTAATTTAGAGAGTATTTTAAATACAACTGTCACCAATGATCCATTTGGGGAGAATTGCTAGTTTATTTCAATTTGTCTTAGTAATAGAAATTCGGAATTTTGAAAATGTATTTATATTTTGTTTTACATGTACTAATTCTGATTTCATGTCATACATTTTGTATGTTTTAGAGCTTTATAGATAACCAAATATAGCATGCTGCCAACCAAAATGGATCCAGGTGCAAGAAGTCTAAGTACGCAGTTTCTTAAAATAAACAAAAATAATATAATTTGTGAATAAAATTAAAATAAGAAGTAAAATATAACAAATAATCAAAAACCAACACATCCAAAGTCTTATGTCTTGGATTTGGTTCGCTCTATTATGTACACACAAGAAAAAGTTTATTACATTGTTATTACTATTGTATAAACACAACAAGAGTGTGTCACCTTTAACTTACTATTAATATTTTACTATCTTACTGCTTAATAGTAAGCTTATAATTTATCATTAGTTTCACTTCATAAGTGCATTGCAATTTAATAGAATAGAATGTTTTGACAGGATGTATGCACTGTTTTGGCAATATATTTTTGTGGTAAGTTCCAACATATACATCAGTCTGTATTCAGTCCACTTTAGTATCCACATCCATATGAACACATCCATTGGCAAGAGAATCCTCTTCTTAAGATCCAGACAACAATCCTGTCCAAAGAGGAATCCTCTTCCAATTAATATGTCCTCCATTCATCCTCCAAGCAAACAGTCTTCAATTATTCCAATAGAAAACATGAAGATTAAGATAGCATCCTTGAAATTTCAAAGGATCCTTTTGGAATGATGTTTGGTGGGAAAGGAGATTCCTCCAGGATATTAAATGATCCTTGGGAAATCCATGTGGACAAACCATTTTGAGACTGAAGCAAAGGATTCCAAGCAAACCAACTTTTTTAACAATTTAAATAAAACAGTGACTACTTTTACTGTTATCTCATTACCTCCGGGGTTTTTTAATTTTATACAATCCAATGAATATTTAAAAAAATAATGGAACGATCCAAAATCAGCTATCCGTTGCGATCCTTCATTCCTTAAATGGATTATCCACCGTTGTATGGATGATTCCTCCTCCTGAAGAATAAGATGATCCATTTTCATGAATATAATTTATTTTTTTGGTACAAATAATTCACACTTATATTTTTACAAATGTAGCTTATACACAAACATAAAGAAAATACAATAGTCAATTGTTCTTTAGTTCTTATACCAATATATATATGCACTCAATATATCTAATAAAGTTCCAGCCTGTCAAGAAATCAACAGTTCCAAAAGATTCATTACAAAATACAATAACCGTTGACTGGAAATAAAACTATTGTAGGTCTTGCATTAAATATAAAACAAGCAAATTATTTTCCTTTATATACATTTTCAAAATGTGTAACTCAGTTTAGAATAATCATTAAGTTGAAATAACAGTAAATAAAAAAAAATTTTAAAAATGGAACGTATGTTCTAAATTCTAAAACATAAAACTACATAAACTTATTATGATTCTGAAGTTTTACTACAAATAAAACTTAAAATATTATAAACTTATACTGAAGTTTTACTATAAATAAAACATTAATATGCTTAAAATATTACAAACTTATTCTCAATCTGAAGTTTTACTATAAATAAAACATTAACATGCATAAAATATTACAACAAGTTTCTAGGGCTAATTAAAAAATACAAATTTCCATTGTACATAAGTCAAACTTATGCTGAATGTCACAACACGAAAATTTCTGAATTAACACACAACCTTCAGTATTGGAATAAAATATTTCACTTTAGGCCAGTAAAAATACAAGTTAAAATAATACTTGTTAAACATAGTTAAAACTATTAGTTAAACAAGTCCTCCTGTAGACCTTTAAAGAAACAAAACGCACATTTATATTATGTGTATGGAAATAACTACCACTGAATAAAAAAAGCTACAATAGTAATTAGTTCAACTAAGATCATCGACAGATGATATTTAACATGAAGAAAAATTCTTCATACAGTTAGTGATTGAATCTTACAATGTGTTCAGGAGCGAGACCTGGAACGGGAGTAGCTGCGGCGGACCGGTGAGTATGTGGGTGAACCACGGCGGCGGGGTGAGTAGCTACGGCTTCTAGAGTGGCGACTCACACTGCCTCCGCGGTCCATGCTGTCTCGCATCCCGCTACTACCGCTGTAATCTTCTTTCACTCGGATATAAGACGTTTCACCCTATACAATGCACTCAATGAATAACACATTATGAATAACATTCAAGGAGGTTACAGAAGGATTCAGTCATGTTTCTATTCCTATGTAGTTAATGACAAGATATTTTATTTTGTACCTTCAGCTGTGTCTAATATATAAGTGGGGAATTGCAATCCACTCAGTTAATTTATCTAAATATATTTTGAAATCTCAATCTACATCATGAGCACTTAATAATTTTTTCATCATGTCTATAAATTAACTCGTATATAATATTTTATTGCTACAAAACTAATAATATCCAACAATAATTATAGACAGCAGGAAGCCAAAACTTCCTGGAATGATCACATAATTATGATGGATAGAGTTTTGTATTAAATATATTTCCTACTGGGCAAGTGTTATATAACCTGTTCAGAGCTACAATCCGTGGTACCACCTTGGAAGGTTATGTCACGTCTCAGTTAAGCAAAAGTATGAAAGGAATGATGAACCATGATCTCAATTTTTTAGTCATAGTGGATTTATTATGATCTTCAGTTCTTCGATGTGATCAAAATGATGTCTATTTATGTTCCTCTTCATTTGAAGAAACAAATGTAGCCATGAAATAAGGAAGTCATATAAAAACCGTACCAAGAACTGACACATTGAGAGTGGTGCATACATAGACACACTGTTACAGTGAAGAGTTTTGACAAAGAAAATATTATGTCAATGTAAAAAGTACAATATTGGATAGGACCAATCTTTTTACTTATTTTCATACTCTAACTTCTGATTAGATCACGTTTTTTGTAAAAATAAAAATTTATCAAATCAAAATCAGTGCTCTTTTTGAACCACACTATATGACTATTTATGGAAAAAAGCATGCATTATATACTTGAATTTGTATTGCAGAGGACAATTGATAACCTGCTGATTCACACCATCACTCATAAGGTTTACAGGGTAAACACTTCTCATTCTCCAATGGATTACTTGAACTTGACTGTGACAAATGTAACGGGGAAGATGCGCAATGGACTACTGCGCACACCGTGGACATATCACGTGTCTGGCTGTCATGGTGTCAGATCGGAGGTTGAGAAAAAACTACCCTCGTACATATCATTAGTCTTGGATAAATGGACAAAGTAAGATTGAAAAGGGAACAGCTCTCAATCTTTGTACATGAAAAATTAATAGAAGACTCCTAATTACCAACATCACTTTACATGCTTTTGATCTTTAAGTAAATTTTAATACAACATTTTAATTAACATAAAAAAAATACAAACTACCACATAATCAAATTAACTGGTAACATAATCTTACAAACATCACAAGTCAACAAACACCTTCAATAGTGGGTGAAAATACTAATACCAATAAAGTGCATGACTTGGCCTTCAGGTGTTTCCATTAACAGAATGGAATTTTTATTTTAACTTACCTCTGTGACATGGGGACATACAATAAATTATACAAATAAAATGTCAAGTTTAAGTATTTATCTTTAAATTTACCACGATACAACTTACCAGCTCTCAAAAATACCATCATTTACTACTAAATAAAAATATTGTATCAAAGATTGAAATTCTAATAAATAAAAAAATTTGTGATGATAAAACAAAGTATTTAAATAAAAGATAACTAGCTTTAAATGTAATTGTTATGAATTCTAATATACATTGAAAGTGATTTAACAGTGAGTATAACAATAGATGTTGGCAATCCACAGAAAGAAAATAGCTTATGCTGTGAAGTGAACATGTTCTCTTTAAATAATAAACAGTTTATTATTTATTGCCCTTAGTATATTCAATGATTTCTAATAAACAAATAATCAAATTATGTATTGGCTGAGCTTTAGCAAAGCCTATCAATCAAGGGGCTGGAAAAATTTCATGTCTATCAGTCTGTCTGTCTGCACAATATCTCGAGGACGATCTGACCAATAGAATTGAAATTGTGCATGAAGCTTCATTTCTAAATTAGGAACACTGAGTTCGATGATGTTCCATGTCACTCCATGGGATTTGGTTGAGCTTTAGCAAATATTTGACATTTGTCTTATGATTAATCACGATAGCAACGAGAAAATATCAGAATAAATGTATTTGTAAAACAAACTCAATACACCCATTGAAGACTCAAACATTTAATATATTAATACATGTAGCCTAACTATTCCAACACATACATCATTTTATAATGACCTGGTTTGTAGAATGATATTATTTAAACACTGATAAGCAAACATAATTTAATGAATAAAACTCTGAATGTATCATGTGGCATGATATATCAAGAAAGATTTCATATGTAATCTTTAAATTTTGTATGAAACTTTTCTACAAGAATGAATTCTTTAATGGGTAATATTTGTGTCAAGATTTTTTGTGATTGTGTATCTACCCGATGGTAGGACAAACTCAAGAATGAAATGAGCTTAGATTTGAAATTTATCATGCAACCTAAGCGAAGCCTGTTACAAAACGTGGTGTAGTGTACTGATATCTTTGTTATCTTTTTTACTAGAGGAGGCAAATTGTAACCTTTTAAAAGAATGAGCTAGCTATTTCCTACCAATAAGGTTTGTAACTAGAACCTCAACAACACAAGTTGAATAATTAGCATTAAAGAAACACAATATCGTCATATAAAAAACACATACCTCGTGTGACCTGAACCGAGAATCATCCAACTTCTTAAAGGCGTACTTCATGTCATCAAAACGTAGGAACTCTACAACACCTGTACCGTCCTTGTAGACATCAGCAAAGCAGACATCCCCAGCCTCCCGCATGTGGTCTTTCAAATCTTGCCAACTACCAGAAGGAGGCAAACCTGACACAAAACCATATTAATTGCTAGTCATAACTTTTTAATGAATTTCTACTTTTGTAAAATATACAAACAAGTGCAGTTTTGATTCTATAAAACAAGGTAAATATACATATCATAATTCATAAAAATATACTTATAAAGTGTGTGCTCCCTGACTTACTAAATATACTATCTACAAATGTAAGTCCAGTTACATTTTACTTATAATTATATTCACCAATTTTGTGCTCACTTACACTTAGATTTGAAGATATACACAAGACTAGGAAACAATGATTATGACAGCCACCATCTAGCTACAAATGGTATGTGTGCTATTTGACTCAATATACATAGCCTACATGAAGTTGAGATGCTTCTTAGGGTCAGAGTTCTGACCGTTCCAGGGAACTATACAGTTTGCTATTTCCTAATTCACTAGTTTAAATTGATATTGATGGAGAATTGGTAAAACATCTTCCCAAGAGTAGTTGAAGACCAAGTCAATTTTATGAAAATGGCATTTGAACTGTTTTATTCAAACAAATTAAAAGAATCGTATGTAGCACTTTATATACCAAGACCAACTATCCAGTACAAAGACAAGCCATTTTCCTTAAAGCTAACATTGGCCTGTGGTATTATACGGGTTGAAGCAGCCAATTTATTTTCAAGGGCAGAAAAGCAATATTTAATTCTAGTGAAGCTGACTACTTGATAAGTAATACACATTACTGTCCTAACTATCATGTAGGATTTCCCATTCATATCACATCAAAACATTGCTAATACAATTGAAATATGTGTAGAGATATTTCAATTTCACTGAAGAGAGCCATCTTCAGTCAACAGATGTTACGAGTAAGCTGTATTAATTGGTGACCATATTGATTTTATCCTTCTGAGAACAATGTTCAACCTCAAACACTTTTACATCCTTATTTTTGGCCATAGAATGAAGAGAAATGTCTCATTTTAAACATGTAATAAATACACATTTAACCAGTTTTTATCATTTCATGTTTATATTAGGTTGTCCAGAAAGGAATCTGAAACTTTTTTATATTTTATAATTTTAATACTTAAGTTATAAACCTTACAAAAAAAGCATTAGGATGCATATTACTAATCTTTAAAATGCAATATCAACCATTGATCTTATGGAGTATAATACAAGGCCATTCCATTACAGCCACTTAACTAAAAGTTACAAAGTTATACAGGGTTCCCACTCAATTTTAATCATCAAATTTACGGCTCTTTCAGAGTAAAAAATAGTAATTTTACGGTCGATAGTTTTATAAACATTACAAATAAAAATTAAAAAAGATTATGTTTTTTTGAAATGGAGTGGCCGATTTTAGTATCTAGTGTCAAAACACATCACAAGTGCGTGCAGTGGTCTAGGACTCTGCACTTATGGCATTTCCGGTTCTCGCATCTCAACTCAGCTAGAATACAGGTGTGTTTAGTTTTTCAGACGTGGCAAAATGGTGAAACTATTTAAAACTTTTCTTTATATCAGTAACGATGTCAATGATTTGTGCTGAAATGAATGGATGCATCTACAAAATAGGTATTGATTTTTAGACCTTGTGTACATCACAAGACGGCTTCGCTGTTACGTGATTTAAGGCAACACAGAAGAGACTGAAAAGTGCCAAGACAGTTTAGAGTTTATTTCATCTTGAGTTCCAGGTTTCTATAAAGTCAGTTTCACCTAATACTACTTCACTTAGGAAAGACGCCAAATTTTTAAAAATTATTACCAAATGTCCGAAAAATCATTCAATGAACAAGTGTGGAATATTAACTTGTTTCTTGTTTCCACAACAAAGGGTTACACTTTACTTATATTAAAAGCTATATATTAAATGTAATATAAGCGTACAAAGTTTAAGTCGCACATCTTTAACAGTAAAACAATGTTTAATATCATCAGAACTGAAATGAAACACACCTGTATTCAAGCTGAGTTGAGACGCGAGAACCACCAACATCGTAAGTGCTGGACCACTCACTGCTTCACACTGAAATCGGCCACTCCGTGTGAAAGCACCGATGCTCACTCATTGTTTGCAACTCCATAAGTCCAACAGACTAACGGTCGGCGATAGAGAACGAAAAGCTGAGTTCAGCGTTTTGTGGCCCGTATAAGACCTGCCTAAATAGCGTATTGAATCACATGAGCACCTGGTCGATCGCAGCCGACTGCAACGTGCAGGTGCGACGATCGCAAACAACCGCCCACCACTACAGGATCACAGCTGACAGCGGCGACGTAGTACATATGTGGGAGCAATGGAAGGATTCAGAGCGGCTGCCAGTCGATCACCGATAGTGGTGGATGCTCCACGCTTCTTGTAATATGAATGCCAGTGTGTTCGTCTTAGAACTGTTTGTAGAAGAAATTATGAACAATCCGACCATCTGGACATCAATTATTAATGTTACGTAGCAATAAATATTATTACGTTTATTAATTGCCCGTTAAAATATATATTCATTGTTACATTATTTTTATATAAACGTAAAATGTTAGATTTCATAACTGATAATGTAACACTAAAATGTAGAAAACTACTACAAATGGACACGTTTTTGAAACTGAAAAAGTAAATTAATTACCCCTTGCAGTCAAGTAGAATCATAATCCCATAAAAATAGTAGTAAAAACGTGTAAAGATAAATGTTAAAACAAGTAATATTTATAAAGAATAAAAAGGTAGGGCTCATAGTTGATGATGACTGATTATTCATGCAGGCTTATTTTATTTCTTATGTCCAAAGTAAGTATTTTATTTTAATATCAATAACATTTATTATAAAATTGTTTAATAGATACCTATTTTTAAATCGGAATTAACGTAGGGAAAATTCATTTTAGCCAATAAAAAAAGAGTAGTTGAATTTTTTATTAATTTATTTATTGATATGTTAAGCTAGAATAAAGCAAGAAGTTAATATTTAAGTAATATTCTTTTAACAGCAAACACAATAACATTTTATCACTCGAATTAGTACCGAAATTTAGGTGTAATTTGATATGCTCCCCTTAGTAAAATAACCAAATCATTACTAAATGCACTTTTCTTGCTATGCAAAACTACCAACACTGGTGAGAAAATCTACTTATAAAGGACTACAATTGTAAAATAAATAACAATAATAAATTGTCAGGTAAACAATTACTCATAAATATGGGTATATTTTTCTAAGGTGATCTATCTAATTATAAGTGATAAAAACAATCAAATAAAAATAAATGGGAGTTTTGATTTAGTGGTTAGTCCACATACCATGTAATATTGCATTAAAAAAGGTAAAATATTTAATTATAGTGTACAAAAAATAGTAATATCTATGGAATCCTTTCCAACTGAATCCACTGAGATCGATGTTTGAGAAAAATTTGCACACCCACGATGTTCGCTGATCAACTGCGACAACTAGTAGCTAGTGTTAACCGTTCAATGCTCACCCAAAAAACTACATGTTCCCGGGACTGTGAAACGCCATCAGTAGTAGTAATGGTTCTTTACGATCGTCGCTCCTACACATAGCGGTCAGCCAGCTCGCGCTCACTCGAGTAAGCTGCTCCATTTAATCTGGTACACTAGTAAATAGCACCAAAACCAATCGATGTGAGTCGTAGCGGTTAGGCTTGCGTGATTCTCCCTCACGTATGAACCAGGCCTTACGAAAGTCACGACGTGATGCATGTTGATTCATTTAATCGCTAGTTGTAGAGATTTTCATGATTTGTACATTAAATTCACGGCTTATTTAAGGTTTTGTTCATGGACGGGTGGGGACCCTCTTATAGCAAGTAACATGTGGTCACTCTATCCTAATTAATCACATAAGAAGATTTACGAGGTCCAATCAAAAAGTATCCGACCTCGTCGTGTATCGCGGCTTCTGCTGCCAATAATGAGATAAGATTTGTTGCGACAATAGTTCCTACTATGATAAGGAAAGGTACAAAGTCTTATCTTGATCCTCCGACTGGTTCGCCGGAGACGGGTCAGTATGTATAGTAGAGAATTAATAGCATGACCGGTGACTTCGAGATGCGCCGTAGGCAAAGACGGAACTAAAGTGGTGGGGGGTGGAGCGGCTCAGTCTGTTGCCGTATTTAGCCTTGTGAACTTCGGTCTCCAGTCTTCTATACGTGCCGCCCAAAAAACATTCGCTTGTGCCAATTCACGAGTTGTAATACAATTTGTGAATTAATTGCGTTGTGCTCATTACGTTTTAAGTAAAGAGTTTGAGATGGATCATAATGTAAAAAGTAAAATTGGAGGTAGAAAGGTTATACACGGCCAAGCAAGAGAAGTGCTTCTCATTTTATGAAACGGGAAGCAGAAACCAACACACTTATAAATTTGAAGAAAGTTCAACAGCGTGTCGTAGAGGCAACTGGAAAGTCCAATTGGCAATTCTTTTAGTACGCCCAACAAAGTAAGAAAACGCAAACATACCGTACTAAAAGTAATCTGAACAATTTTGATTTGGGTGTAGTTCGAAGAACAATAAATAATTTTCATCGACAACGGGGTTTTATTATGTTAACTATTGCGTGTGGATCGTTGGCGTTATTGTTATTTTAAGTATACATCATTAAATTAACTTGATACAAGTTGGTAGATAAAACTGAGTTTTTTCTTATTCTACTGTGTATATTGACAAATTAGTTTAACCAGTTTTATATTAATTTTTAATTTAGCAGCTAGGCTATGTCAGTTGAAAATTTTGTAGTGTATAATTGTATCTACTATCGTAAATCCTGAAGCTTACACGGTTAGTATATGATAAATTGAATTTTAATGGCTAACAAAGCGTAACAATTACAATTCTGAACTGTTGTCGTCGTTGGAGATCAAGAATAATATAAATTCCTACCCTTTCCCAATTTATGAGAACCCTTTCTTACCACCAGGTATCTCTACTGCGAACTCATAAAGAAGGGTGAGCTATGAACACAATTTCGGCAGAACATAGTCATTGTTAAGATCACGTACATCCGGTCCAAATATTTCCAAGATTTCCTGTATTGAATTCCCCATCATAAAAGTCCGTCGCCGTAACTTCAAAAGAGTCTAGAAATGTTCAAATATTCTCAAGGTCTCCTATACTAAATTGCTCATCATAAAAGACCACCGTGGTAAGAACATAAGGGTCTAGAAATGTTGGCAAACACTACAATATTCGGCTCCCGCCACCACTATGAGCCGGGAGCCGAAAACTCTCAGTAGGGTTAGTAGCACCGTATTCCCTCCCCTACTTTAGATTGTGCCCCCACGCGCTCAACTCCTCCACTCCTCACGCGCATCCCACCGGTCATGCTATAACTTCCCTAGAGTACTGATAAGTCAAGTGCGCGTATCGGTTTTCTCTAACTGTGAAGATAACGGAAAAAGTGGAACAACGTTATTGCATTAAATTTTGTGTGAAACTCGGAGAAAAACAAAGTGAGACCATTCGGAAAATTCAGCTAGCATTCGAAAATGAGGCAATGAGTGTTACGCAGATTAAAGAGTGGTATAACTGTTTTAAAAGTGGTCGAACCTCGGCAGAAAGTGACGCGCGTTCGGGCCGACCAAAAACAAGTCGAACTCTGGAAATCATCGAGAAAGCAAAAGTTTTGATCTGTGAAAATCGTCGAATGACTGTGGAGGAAGTAAGTACTGAGTTAGATGTCAGTTTCGGATCAGCTGAAGCAATTTTAACGGATGACTTGGGATTGCGCCGGGTAGCCGCAAAATTTGTGCCAAAATTGCTGACAGACGAGCAGAAGCAACGGCGATTGGATGTTGCCGAGGACATGCTGCAATGTTGTGAGGATGATGCGGACTTTTTGACATCAATAACAACTGGAGACGAAAGTTGGGTCTATGGATATGACCCTGAGACCAAATTTCAGTCATCACAATGGCAGTCTCCCCAGGATCCTCGGCCAAAAAAAGCAAGGCAAGTTCGAAGCAATGTCAAAGTGATGCTTACTGTTTTTTTTCGACCACCGTGGAGTTGTGCACCATGAATATGCCCCTGAGGGTCAAACTGTGAATGCACAGTACTATTTAAGTGTCCAACGTCGTCTCCGAGATGTGATTCGCCGCAAAAGACCTGACTTGTGGGCTTCTCAAAATTGGCGGCTACACCACGACAATGCGCCAGCTCATTCAAACTTTTTTGGCGAAACACGGCACTCCGCAAGTTCCTCAGCCTCCGTACTCTCCAGATATGGCTCCATGCGATTTTTGGCTCTTCCCCCACCTCAAAAAACCATTGAAAGGCACCAGATTTGAAAGTCGAGAAGCAATTATGAAAAAAAAACGACGGCTGATCTCATGGCGATGCCGAAAAGTGATTTTCAAGACTGCTTCCAGAAATGGAAACGTCGCTGGAATCGTTGTGTTGCTTCTCAGGGTGCTTATTTTGAAGAAAATTAACGCCAGCTTTTTTCAGGTAACTTCAGTTTTACGTTGCACCAAAAGGTAGGATACTTTTTGATTGGACCTCGTATTCTATATAATTTAGTCAAATTACCTCTGCATCAGTTGATATAACTATAAAATTATAGTGGATTCGTTTAGAAATCCATCCATGAAAAGTAGTAAGCCTTGTTTTGGAGGTGATTCTTTACAAGTTTCTTTCTTAAGCTTTACTAAATCTATTTCACCTTGAAATGTTGTGAGGCAGGTTGCTATAAAACCATGGTATAGTGCAGTAAGAGGTTTGATTGAGTCTAAGCACAGGATATAGCATAAGAAATAGTTCCTCAGCAAATACCAGTACTTTCACTCCCCCTCCAGAGTATTTTTTAACTATTTTGGATAAAAGCACTACCTGAAAGATACACAGACTAAGAAGCATCCCAATATTTTAAATAGATTTAAAACACAAATTTCCATGAACCAATTTATAAATAACTCTAATTTACCAAGGTTTTTTAATTTTTAATATTTTTTTATAAAATAGTGCAATTGTGTTCCTAAAAATCACTCCATATCTCAGGTATAGGTATATAAAAAAATAAATAAACTGTTATAGCAACGTGGTAGTCTTTTATTGGTAAAATTATCCAAAGTACATTGCTACTAGAAAAAATTTAATTTTTAAATTTTGTTGTGGTTCTTCCAACAGAAAATGGAGCCAAAGATTCTAGGGACCCATCAATGAAAGATATTATTATAGATATATGAAAGATAATCCCTAGATATGATTATATTAGAAATTTTTTTAATAGTATATCATCATTATGCAATGTTGTAATATATCTTGTTATTGTCTTTTGTTATTGTTATTATTAATAGTTTAAACTTATATTTAGTACAGTTTAACCCGTTAGTACATTGAAAAAGGTACTGCCATTGGTTTGAAATAAAGAAAGAAATTCAGATGTTCATTTACTGTTACCCTCAGAAAGTTTACACTTTTACAGGTTTGTGTCTTCTGGACTCCAGATTGTAGTTTTTCATTTGAATTTGAGTAAAAATGAGCTAATGGAGAATTTTATACAGATAATTTATGCAATTGTACGAAATCTAGCCATTTGCTTTTTGAAAATCCTAATAAACGGATGCACCTAAAAGTCCCACATTAGATTGTTATATAGTCAACTAATGATGGGTACCAGGATGAACATAGTACATGGACAGGATAATATTAGCATCAAAAATACTCCTTGGGGAGGTAATTCCTCATGGCAGATCTCCCACAATTATCAATAACGTTCTGATTTACTGTCTGTATATTCGACATATTATTACCTATAATTGCCCACTACATAGGATAAAAATAATTGGGGTTCATCCCCTTAATAGCGTATAAATCAACCTTATTGAGTAACAATGCATGGTTCACTCAATGAAAAGATACATAATGTCTTAAAGCACCAAAGCTACATGTCCCCTTCTACCTAAATGCGAGACAACTGAATCAATAAGGAAAAATATCTCTCTCAGTTGAGAATTCCCTACAGAAGCCAAACTGCCAAAAAGATCATCAGTATGCAATGAACTCAAAACTCGTGTGGCTCTTTCAAAAACTTTTAAAAATAATGTAAGTAATGAAATAGGCTTGTAATTTGTCAACTGATAATGATCTTACTTTTTAAATATGAGACTGATTATTAATTCAACAAATGGTTTTCCCAAAATGCTTGCTAATACTTTCAAACCATCTGATGAGATATCATCCCATCCCACTGATCTATAGTTTTAGGGTTGTGATAGCTTTATATGCTGGTTGGTCCTCTTAACAGCAGGCCCAGGATGCCTGGTACGTGGTACCCAATACAGACATTGAAGGATTGAAAGAAGCTAAGTCAAAATTCAAAATCACAACATTAAAATTATGTAGAATGGTAAAATGTGTGTTGTTGTGTGAGAAATTAATGTAAAAAAATAATAATTTTGAATGGTATTCTGATTATATTTAGTTAAATTGGAAGACTTTTATTCAATTTTTTTTAATATATTAAATATATGTTTTGACAGTTTCCTTTTTTATGGGTTATCCAGTAATTTTACCATTCTACATAATTTTAATGTTGTGATTTTGAATTTTGACTTAGCTTCTTTCAATCCTTCAATGTCTGTATTGGGTACCACGTACCAGGCAGTCCTGTGCCTGCTGTTTGAGGACCAACTAGCATTCTACGCAGAAAGCTATCTTATCTCTGGTGTCATTCAGAATGCAATGCCACCAAATAAGGATACTTGATTGCTTAAAAATTTAACGGAAACTGCAGAAACACACAATTGTTTACATCCTTGAAGGGAAGTCCCTGGTCTGCGAATCCCCTTTAGAGACGAAACAAACTCAGAAGTATTCAAAGATTGTTTTTCACAACTACTTTGTGTTTAAAGACACCATTCATAGAGCTGCTCCTAAAAGTATCTAAGAAAATTGTCTTTTATCTGACAACCTATAAGAAATTTTTTAATTAAAAAACATCTGTTTAAATCTCACAACTTTTCTGGTGTCATAAATCACTTACATTATCAATAATATGTTTAAAACTATTACAAAATTATTTTTACCATACATCAAATACAAACATTTTGATAGGACAACTTATATATTACTTTTATTTTTTTCAGTAATGCACAAGAAAGACAATTTTCATGAATTATTAGTTTTATATTTAAGCAAACTTTTTTAACATACTTAAATTGTGCATAGTACTTAAAATATAACCTAAATATAGTTCATTTTTGTCAATAATATCTTTTAGAACTGATTTAAGAGTTAGTAAACTTACTTCTTAGAATTCAAACAACAGCAAACAGTTGATTTATCAAAGATTCTAATTTTAAAGTCTGCTTACTATTTATTTACATTGGATAATTACCTGTTACGAGAACTCTATACTGAGATCTGCGGGCTGGAGGTCCTCGTCCTCGTCCCATGCTCCCACCATTGCCTCCTCGGCTGCCTCGGAACCCACTTGGACCTCCTCCACGGGGGAACTCCACTCTCAGCCTGTAACCATCGTAGTCATATCCATCTCGAGCATGTACCGCATCTTCAGCATCTCTGAAAAAGAAGTTGTGTTTTACAGCAGGAAAGTCATTCTAGTATAATAATTTTATCTCCTTTTACTGTCTCTTTTAGTTCAAATATTTTTATAGCTTTCATTGGCTAGATTTTTAAATTTATGATGTTAAAACAGATTGTTACTATAATACTCTTAATAGTTTCACTTTGATTTAAGATGCTCTTAACAATACAGAGAATTAAACTGTGACATTTCTTAGTATCCACTTGCAACCAGACTTAAGCTGGCAAGTCCATATATTGTTGTCAATAGTTATTAAAGAAATATCTTATGTTTAAAAAATAGAATTATATATAAAAAATGTATATTGTCCATATTTTAAGTACTTGTCAATATAATTTAATAATATGGAATAACAATATTATTCCTTTCTCTGAATAGATTACTTACACATAAAAAATATATCATAAGAATAGTTGATGTCAAATATGTTGTTAAACTGCATTTTATTTAGTCGTAAACTAGCATGAATTTGTATAGGCTGGACAAAATATCTCTAGTGTACTAGCTAATCCAGTGTTCTAAATACATGCCACTTAAATTCCAAGCGTATCACATTTTGAAAATGTTACCGATTTAGCAAGCGCATCTCTCAACAAACTTACATCTATAATTGTATTTACATTCTTTTCTTTGCCATATTTAGCATATTTATTTGTTGTCAACATCACCAAGTTTCCTTTGTAAGGCAGTTTCTTCTTGTGGTAACTCCAAATTAGGCCTAAGCCTAAACTGATTTTGAGGAGTAGTACTGCTGGACGTGTAAGCTACAGCAGAAATATTTTGATCAATTACTAATTTTTTATTTTTAGGTACACCCACATTACACGTCTTTTTAAAAATTGTAAAAGGTTTACTAGTTATTTTCGAACAAAAACTCATAAAACTAACACCACAAATCACTAATTGTGTAGAAACTCACCAGAAAGCAAACACAAACAAATAAGAAACGGATCCCACTTTATCATCTGGTGACAGGCAGTTTGCTAAGAAAACCGACTGTGCAAAATAAAGTACTATCCAACAAAAAAAAAATTGTACTCTATAAAATTACACAGGTCTACCTTTGCTGCAATTTACTTCGTGTTTTTGAGATTGGGCTCTGCAGAAGTGAACAAAATATCTTTTTTTTAACATATAATGATTATTAAAAGGCTATATACATTATTTATCAAATTGTTCAGAAAAGCCTCAGCTACAATTTTACTAAAAAAAACTATATATTTTTTTTATTGTAAGTGTCCCCTTAAGGTAATTAGACCTAAAATTTAGTTCTGTTGCTTGTAAAATCTTTAAACAGTGGAAGCTATTGGGGACGAGAGATACTTTGGCAGCTATAATTACACTTACAGTTAATATTTTGAGGTGGAGGTGTTTTGGCTGGAATCACAATATTGGTTTTTATTATATATTCCTGTCAACAGTTTCTTTGCCAGTTTTCTTTACAGTTGTGTTCAGATTCTCTTCCTTCTCTATTCATATATTGTTTCACTCTCTCACTCAACTCATTCATTCATTGTAATACACTAAATAAGAACTATTAAACAATATTTGCCACACAATAAAATCAGGTACACATTATTTACAATTAATTATTTACAAACAAAGGAAACAAGATTATGCACTCATAACAGTTGAGAGTGAGCACATGGTAGTTAATCACAATTTATATTGAGCAGCAGGGCACATACTGCTGACGCATTCTGTAAACAATAGTTAAAACTAATAAAAACACATCTGCACTTACATCAGAATACTTGATCTGGCTCGGCATATACATTATGATTTCCTGTTATTTTATGGGTGTAAAAAGAAAACTGAAAAATCAGCACTTAGATTTTCAATTCACTTTGATTTGACAGAAGTGGAAAACAATTGTAAGAAGTGACTTTTAGTTTAGCCAGATATGCCTATAAATAAAAGGGCAGTAGGCTTGGTCGTTCATGAGAAAATCTATCATTAATGTGTCTATCATAAGTCTCTACACATTGTGATATATTCATTTTGTTTTGTTCCTAGATGCATATTAGAATCTAATAGGCAAAAGCTATTCGATCACATATATAGCTCCTGTCTAGTAGCCCTTTAGATTGTACATTATAATTTGATTAAGAAGCTCATTTACGGTATTAATCCTATGTAATTCTACTATCCCTCCTGAACAAGCTGATTTCAAACCTAATCATATACACTGTGACCACATTCTAGGGTTAACATATTTTACTATAGCCTCAAGGGCCTTTTGAGCACCCCAGAAGCACACCATGAGGCCTACCAGTCTATGATTTCAGCAGTTCCACAAACCATCAGGTCCTCCTGGGGAAAATTCACGACCCCTATCCAAACTACCAAAGATGGCATACCGATCCCTTGCTATTGGAGGACAATCAAAGAGCAAGTGATCGGCAGTTTCATCTTGCTCATCACATATTTTACAGAGCGGATCCTCCTGGAGGATGCCGACTCTGTGAAGAAGCTTACCAAGGTGACCATGTCCCGTAATCAGCAAACTACCGAAGATGGCATACCGATCCCTTGCTATTGAAGGACAATCAAAGAGCAAGTGTTCGGCAGTTTCATCTTGCTCATCACATATTTTACAGAGCGGATCCTCCTGAAGGATGCCGACTCTGTGAAGAAACTTACCAAGGTGACCATGTCCCGTAATCAGACCTATAACCCGAGAAGACATCAATCTACTTAGTGAGAGAAGGTCAGACGCCACTCTAAAGGAAGGCGACTGTAGTACCAATCTGCTCATTTTCATACCCGAATGCAACCTTCACCTCCTCTCATGTTCAGCGCAAACCCATTTCAAGACAGTCCCAAAGGATTCACACTTTGGCAGAACGGTTGAGGACCCATCATATTTGATGCTGAGCCCTGGATGGCCAGGGTATCAGCTCTTTCATTCTCAGGGATCCCCTTATGACCTGGAACCCAACAAACAGTCACTTTCTTGATTCTGGCAAGGGAAGAAACAACTTGACAGCAATTACAGACAAGTTTGGATTTGAACACACCATCAGTGCTGCCTGACTATCTGTGAAAATATTGATCGTCTTACTCCTATATCGCAGAAGAAGATTCTCATGAGCACATTCCATAATAGCTGCGACCTCCACCTGAAAAAGTGTAGGATATAAACGGACCCATAGGGACCACCAGCTCGCTGCATGGTCTCACACCCACAATTCCAGCACCTGTGCCACTTTTTGTTTTAGAGCCGTCTGTTAGACATTCAAGCTCCGCTGGTGGAAGAGGTTTCCTTTCCTTTGACCAATCGTCCCTAGGAGATATCACAATCCTAAAGGGTTTTTCAAAGGAAAACTTTTGTGGCATCTGATCAGAGATCATGTGCAGAGCATCTCCCTGAATCAGGATGCTAATTCTACAGTGCTGCAGCCCAACCAGAGTCCCGCTTGCTGAATACAGTAGACACTCCTCCTGGCCATAGCCCGAATAACAACAGGGGACGAGATTGAGACAACAGTCTAGAGCTGCACCCGTCGCACTAGGAAGAGCCGCAGTGATAGCAAGGCAAGCCAATCTTTGGATGCCAGCCAGACAAGCTACAGCCATCATGGCCTCCGTTTTATGCCACCAGACAACAGCACATTAGTGTAGGTCTGACGACGGAAACATAAAGCCAGTACAAAAGCTTCCGCTTAAGTCCCCAAGACCCACCTATCACGCATCTGCATTGAGTTAAAGACCATTTCCCCCTCGCGACTGACCCTTTCTAGATGAGGTCCCCAGCTTAAAAACCTATCTAGGATCACACCCAGGTACTTGACTTCGGACTTCAACTCAACGGAAGAACATCTGAGTAGAAATGGACCATTACCCTCCATCTGTCGCCTCTTGGTAAAGGCAACCACAGCAGCCTTGGTGGGGGTGACAGTAAGGCCCACATCATCACACCAGTTTCCCACCATGTTTAGAGCAGCATGGGTCAGTTCCGTGGGACACTGCTACTGTGCAAAGACACCGCTACTGTTCAAAGACATTAGCAGGTCGTCCACAACTACGTTCCACAGGAGAGGAGAAAGGACCCTGCCGTGTGGACAGTCCCTCATAGTCCCCAGAGGTCATTGCCGTGCTAAATAGAATAATATGGTTAGGTGGGTTTGTAATATTTTTAGTTCTTTAGCATTAATGATCAGCCTTTTAGAATTTTATAGTTTATTGCTTAGTACTTTCCCAAAAGACGCTTTACAATCTTTGCCATTAGCTTGGACTATGAAGTAGAACCTTTGTTGCCACAGGCATTACTGTCAGCCTATTCTTTTTACAAGATATTTTGATTTTGCAGAGGAATTGAAATATCACTCCTTAAACTGTACAAATGTTAGTTGTTTATGCCCTGCATCGAAAAGGTCAACAAATTTAAATATCTTGGATTAGTATTGGACGAGAAACTTAACTGGAAAGAACATATTTCGGATTTATATAACAAATTGAAACTCTCCATACGAAACTTTCATTTTTTTTTAATTTTGCAAGCAGTCTCTTTTAAAAACATTATGTTAACATTTAGCATTAATTCAGTCAAATATTCAATATGGTATTGTGTGCTATAGAAGTTCCAAATATTTAATTAACAGGTTAAGAGTAACGCAGAATCACTTTATACATATAATATTGGAACAAAATAAAAGAACAACTTCATTCCCGCTGTACACTGATTTAAAATTACTGCCTGTGCAACATCTATATGTATTTAAAGTGTTACGAATTTTTTATATTAGAAGTATAAATAATTATATAGATGATCTTATGAGCAGTGCAAGATATACAGCAAATATACATTTTCGTTTACATAAAGTTAATAAAGAAGTTTTAAGACGATCCTATGATTATACAGGTCGAAAGTTGTTCAATGATCTTCCTTTTAAAATTAAAAACTACAATAATCTGAAACTTTTTTGTTATAAAGTAAAAATACGGATGTTCGGAAACTCAATTTTACAGTTCTTATAGAATATCTATCTTATATAAATACTATTGATGTATTGAATATTTATTTCTTGTATGTGTATATGGGTGTATGATAGTATGTATTCTTGTATAGTTTGTATACAGATATTTGTAAATATGTATGTAGGTTAATCAGTGTGTTGATATAAGGCAGTGAAGGATGCCTGTTTTGTTGGTGTGATTTTTAATGTTAGTGTTATGTAGTAATAATTAACCCTGGAGCTGGCAACTAAAAATCCTGTAGTGGCAGGCTATTTTGGCTCTGTTTACAAGTACTTATTCTTAACCCTTCAACGCGTTTTGCCGTACTAGGTACGTCATGACACTTTTACTTGAGATCGCGTTTTGCCGTACTGAGTACGTCATGGAGTAGTCGGTTATTTTTGTAGCTGTAACAGACGACTATCGAATGTTTTCAATGAAAAATGTATACCAATCGAAAGGAGAAGATTCAAACTTTCGATTAATTGAGTCGATTTCTCGAAAAATCGATCTTTAGAAAAAATATCTGAGAAATCAGCTGCATTCAAGACGACGTCATTGCCGTGCAGCCGATCGTTTGTCCGCTTACGTTTGTTGTTGTTTACAGTCATTGTTAGTGTGATGGTTATGTTCAACTGACATATTTTTGTGTGTTTTACGTTCCTTTGTTTAGTTATTATTATTAGTTTTACAAGCTAACTATATTGTTTTGAAGAAGGAAATCCCGTTTTGACAGGAACAATTTGTTGTGTTTTACAAACATGAGTTGGGGATGGTTTGTAGGTTAGCTAGCTTTTAGGGAAATTAACCTAAAGTAGGTTAATTTTGTTTAATTTGGCTAATTAACACTAACAACATAGAAGTATAATAAAATAATTATAAACTTGGGTAATTTGCTTATATTATTTATAAAACACAAAATCTCTAAAAAAACCACCAGAAAAATCAACGCAGGAGGGAGTATGACCATGAAAAAAAAATAACGCGTTGAAGGGTTAATGATCTCTACACTTCAAATATTGTGTTTTTATAATGATGATGTTTTTTTATTCGGTAATATCTGTAGAATAACATAACCTACTAATAGATATGAATCAGTGTTATACATACTTTTTACATTAGGTGAAACTTGAAATAAAAAAATTAAATTTACATAATTTTGAGGAGACCATGCATAGGAAACTAATAGAAAGTTTGAAATTTATAATTCCAAAATAACTAAAAGATAGAAAAACTTGTCTAGTTTCAGAAAATATATAGTTGTATGGGGTTTTTACAACAAAAAATTATTTGGCATGCATTTTTCTAAAGCCATGCATATTCGTGAAAACTCGTTTTGAAAGGAAAATTATACATAATACGTTTTTTTTAACTAAAGTGCATTAGTTGGGTAGTAAACATGCCAAACATACTTAATGTACATAAAAATACTAAACCCATAATTTAGACTATTATTTACCTTGGTTTTATATATTTGACGATATATTTGAAGTACATCGCAGGAAAATGTGTAGCACATGCATTATGCAATATTTATTTTAATAAAAGAAATGTTCACTAAATCATTATATTATTTTCTATCTGGCTCATAGTAATGATATACTGTATTTTTAATTAAATAAAACTATATTTCAATTAATTTTATAAGTATGGAAACATTAGGGCCTACACTGTAAATACTGTCCGGTAAAGTAATGCACATCTTTCAATCTTCATCACTGTCCTCTGATCTTTTCCTCTTTTGTTTGGTAGCTCTCCATTCATGTGTCATTTTTTTTTAACACTCCTTGTGCACAGCTGCGTTACAACCAGGACACCACCAAGATGATTTTTTTTTATTTCGGGAGAACAAACACAGCAAACCTTGGTTTTTTTTTCCTGGAAGATGTTTTTCCTGAGAACCACCTGGAGAGAGGGGTAAATGATGAGGGGCAACTGGTGCTCCAGTGCCTGCCAAGGAGTGAACAATTTGTAAAATGTATTTTCTTCTTGGCATTGGAGTTTGTGGAGTACACTGAAAACCGTATACTATAAAAGAATTATGAATGCACATGTCCAGGATGTTTAAAAAAATCTTCTTCCAATAGCTTCTAGTAGGCCTAGTGCAAGAAAGGTGATAAATGGACTTATCTTTATTGTCAACTCCGCCCATTAGCTTGTTATAGTGGTCAATGAGCGTAGGTTTTTTAGCCACAATGCCACTTCTACTTGTAATTTCCCTGTCTTCAGCATGGTAACCAGCTGACAGCAAGTACACTGGCTTTCTAGTGAGCTTTTGCTTATAGCCAGTCAAAAGCACTGGTCCCTTTCTAAAATAAACCGATTCTTGTGCCCCAAGTTTTGTGTTAAGCACACTTTTTGATAAGTCCTTAGTATTTTTGTTAGTTGTACCTGTCATAAAGGTGTTGTGCTGTAACAAGGTTTGTGCAATAGGTAACTTTGTATAAAAGTTATCTGTGAATACATGATAACCTTTATTCAAACACTGACCTCTCTCCATGAGATCATACACAACTCTGTGGGTAAAGCTGTCACCTACTCCGTCTTCAACTAAATAGTCTCTACCTGAGTAAAGCGCAGAGTGTATCACATATGCAGTTTTTGAGTCAACCAAGTCAAACTTTTTTATGCCATAGCGTGCATGTCTTTTATTAGGCATATACTGGATGAACGAGCATCTGTTCTTCATCCCTACCATACTCTCATCAATACTAAGATTTTGGTAGGGAGTCCAGTGCCTTTTGAAGGCAGCATTAGCAGCGTCCCAAAATGGAATGATCTTGACCCAAGGGTCATACCCTGGTTGGCCTCTTTGATGGACCGTTGTGAAGTCTAATGCATCATGGCATGAATTGCCTGGAACCTACATAAGGCCATAATTTTTCCATACCAGGGAATAAAGTCTGCAGGGTCTTGTGACCAATAATCTGCAATATTTTTACGTGAGTTCAATCCCATATTTATCACTATAGCTAAAAACTGCTTCATTTCCTCAATTGTGACATTACACCAAGTCTGAAGCCTAGAATGCTCTCTCATTTTACCAGATAACAGTTTTTTTTTTCAATGTGCTTTGCAGCATATCTGTTGGTTTCTCTAGCCATGACATTTATCATGCCTTCACCTACAAATAATTTAAAATATTCTATTGGCTCGTGACTTACAGGACAATCTCTAGCTCCGGGGTTTCGTATCAAGAATTTTTCTTCCAAGTTTTGTCTTCGTTCAGGAGGATAAATTTTTAACCATACATCATTTATGTGTGGAATCTCTTGTGATGGGGAGGGGATCTGTCGTATAGACAGGTCTGATAGACGAGTTGGTAGTGAGAAATTAGGAAGAGGTAGGCCTACATCACCTTCTGATTCAGATCTAGGAATCTGTCATTCAGGCCTATTGTTTGACCAGGAGTCATCAGAATCAAACTCAAATTGAGGACAATAATTGTCCTCACTACCAGAAGAAAAATCTAACAAGTCTTCATCATCCGATGGAAGATGACTACCAACACTAGCAATGTCACTGTCAGAATCTATTTCATTGTCACTAACTGGGTTTAGTAATTCCCGCAAATCACTTGATCTGTCTTTAAAATTGTCCAACATGCACTAAATAACTAAAAATGTATAGTAAAATAGTCTAACAAGAAGTAAAAAGCGATAGACATGCTTTGAAGAAAAAACTACTTACACCAAACTAGGCCTATTACAAAACATGGGTTAGGTTCAAAACAAGTCATTGATAAGGTTACCAGCAAAACACCAACACTTCTGCCTCAAAAATTTCCAACATGCAGTAAATAACTAATAATAAAAAATAACGAGACAGACTCTGAAGACAAAACTATTTACATCACCATAGTTGAAAACACGGCTTAGTGAGGTAGACTGTTATACGCTTGCCGGCAAAACACCAACATTTACGTAACGTTGAAATATAAACAACCAATTACATAACTTTATTTCGTCACTCACAATCAAACTGAACTATATTTATCATTCTTCAGGTAATAAATACATCACATTCAAACACTGAAATAACTATTTTACTGAACTAAAATAAGAACGCAGTAATCGTAACCTCAGTTAGCAGACGAGAATGGCAATGGCGACTCTAGACTAAACGACAAGCGATCGTAAATAATAGCAGTTTAGAAGGAAGAATAAGAACAAAACATCTTATTTGAGTAAAACAACTCTTCGTCATTTCAATGGTACCTAAATATCGTCACTAAACTTGTTTTTAAATCTTAAAACAAATTAATTATTTGTTGTCGTCATGACGTTCAATTTTCAACGACTGCCACTAGAGCGGTGGTCCGTGTCGTTAAAAAATCAACAACTGCCAACTTCAGGGTTAAGGAATGTACATTTATATAAATTGTGTATTGAATATATTTTGTACCTTTTTGGGACAGATGCCACATGAGACAGCATTGTTGGCTGTATGAATAATTTTATTTGTAACTGAACTCTAACCTTTTTGTTGTTTTTATTTATGTTGTGCTAACTACACAACTGGAAAGTGGTTAGCATTAGTTCATAAGAATATCAAATGTATATACAATTGTAAAATACTGATGGAATAAATAAATTATTATTATTATATTATTATTATTATTTAAGCCTTTCAAAAATGTAATTGTACTATGTTTTTTTTTAATTTACTTTTTAATTATTTTCTTTTTGAAAAGTATCAAATACTGTGAAGTAGTTATAGTAAACATTTAACTTTATCATATAACTAACACTATTTCAAGTACTGCTAGAAATAAACAAATGGTAAAACCATAATCTGTTATAACTCAAAGCCTAATACAATCTTTATAAAAGGCTGTAAGTTTGAAAATCGTCTACAAATTAAAAATATATAGATAACTAAGAATTGTAGTGGTTCATTATAAAAAATTCGTCATAAATAGAAGTTATAACATTGATTAATGAATATTTTACCTGGGATCCTCGAACTCAACAAATGCAAACGGTGGTCCTCTGCGGTTTTTCAAATCAACGAATGTAACTTTGCCGAATTTATAAAACAGGTCCTGGATATCTTTGGTGCGTATGTCAGGAGGAAGATTCCCAACATAAATACGACACTCACTACGTCCTGACATTATTCACAGATCTTCCTACAATGTATTGCTAAACAAACGTAGATCGTAAACCGATTCCCAATGGCTTGCAGGCAAGATGGCGGAAAGCTAAACGCTCACAAACAAGAGTTCCACCAAACTGACCAAACACAACACTAAACATAGACCACCAAAGCTTTAGCATAGATATAGAATAGGACCACGACCAACTTTATATTTGTTAAAAATATGGATAGATTCAAGGAATGGTATACATTAACAGCCCAATTACAAGAATCTTAATATTAAAAATGGCTGACTGAATACAGTATATGTGAAGTGGCTCCCAGTAAAAGTGCATATAAGTGTGTAATTCCACAACATATAATTACTCACTTGTGCGGAAGCTTACCTGATTACTGTAAATCCATTTATACTGTAACACTAAGATTAATAATATCACTACAATAATATAAAACTCATTTTAAAATACTCAATAAACTGACAACATTCTCGATATGAGGCAAACAATTAAGGCTAACAATCAAGATTAACAAGACTTCACCAGCTTATACAAAGATTATTTTTCTCATAAAACTTATTTGTATATAGTATGAATGCTTTTTAAGTATTACATAGAAAAAAGTTATAAGTAATACATAAGAACATATGACAGCAAGGAAGGTCCAATAGTGTCAACCATTCCTGGCATTGACAGCCTAGCACATTCATATGCCACCACTGGCCTACCTCACTCACACAGACCTCAGACATTCAGTGTCAGCATTACCACACCTATCATTATTGGTACTGCTTGTTTTATTAGACAAGGCATTTGATTGTCACTTGACCAAACCTCTTATACAATTCTGGCAACTTGGTGTCTGCCAAACCCAGTTATAAAAACAGTATTTTCATTACCTGCAATAACCCTATTTTTACAACTTGGAGTCTGCTAAACCAAGTTATAAAGACAGCGTTTTTATGACAATAACTCATAGCATAATGATTGTAAAGGTCATTGATTGATATCAAAGCAGTTCTAAATGTTCGTTCCCTGCAAAACTGTGCATTTCACAATTCATTTGCATGCACATGGTAATTGATCGCCTTAAATCAAATTAATGTACAAAGTTACTTGACATATTGATTGTACACAAAAAACAGCCATAGAGGAAACGGTTGATTCGACGTAAATTTTGAATCTAGCTCCAGTTCACCTTCCTCTCACGTGCAGAATCCGAAATCTGATGCTGTCGCAGACTTGACTCCTGAAATCTGGAGTCATGTTCGTCTTAAGGAATCCAAAAATAGTCGGTGACGAAGAACGAAGACACTCAAAACGAACCCCCGCATCGTTTCGACATCAGAGACACCCAGACTACAAACAACAGTGGAATCTAGGTGAAGAGGTATTCTCATTAATTGCCTCATCATGACTGACATGATCCCAAAGCACGTGGAGCATTCGAGTCTTCTATACACAAAGCAGCCAAAGCAGGAAGGGCTGATTCGAATCTAGCTCCAGTTCACCTTCCTCTGACGTGGATATTTTTTGTGGTAATCATTGATTGAGACCAAAGCACTTCTATATTTCCGTTCCATTCAAAACTGAGCATTTCACAATACATTTGTATTCCAGACCATTATATTGTTATACTTAGGTGACAAAATGCCCTTAAAATATCCATGTGGCAATTGTAACATAGGAGTTAAGTATGTAGATGTTAATTGTGCTGGTCTTTGTAACAAATGGTACCATGCTGGATGCCAAAATATCATCGAGAAGGATTTGAAAAAGTGGGACACCACTAAACAAATTAAAAAATACCAATGCAACAATTTTAAGATAAACCAACAGCCGTGTATGTCAAACCAAGTTCAAAATGCTCCAATTAAAAAAATAACATCCCAATTTCAGTTAATAATACCCTTTGGGGACTTGACAGCAGATTCACTCATAATACTTTAAGAAACTCAAATTCATCTCCAGTATATTTAAAATTAGAGGAAATGAAGACCAAATTATTAGACCATATTAGGCTAGAAGACCTCGAAAAGTCTCTAACATTGGCTGCTAAAGCTAGGAATATTTTGCCTACAAGAAAATATTGAATTAAAGAACACGCCTATCCAATCGCATACCTTTCCCTAAATAGCCAAATATCTATACTTGAGGCCAAATCGTTTTGCGTTGAGGAAAGGTAGAAGAACTCTCCGAAATGGAAGTTATAAACATGCACAACAAATTGAAAACTTTATCAACAAGTTAGAAGACTTAGAAAAGCAGCTTGATAAATACAAGCAAGATAAATCTATGTGCAAATCATTTTTGAAGAACATGATACAAAACAAACCTAAACACTTTCAAAATACCTACTTAAAATAAAATAGTAGGACAAAATTATTTCAAAACTCAAAAGTGTAACCGAGCTGACTATTCCTATGACTCCAAAAAGTTTTATAGATATGGAAGTACAGACAGCAGATGACAGCTCGCCTTCTAATGTTTCATTAGAGCTAGCTTTCATTAAATATAAATTGGACCAGACGGAGCAGTCCATGTTAGAACTCGTAAGCAGCAGATTAAATAGCTTATCTGTTACAGTTATTAGACAAACTTATGTGAAAAATAAACATGAAAACACAAGCAATTGCAATCCAAAACTAATCCTAAACCACAAAATAAAAACTACCTAGGAAGATAAGGAAAGTTGCCAAGCATATCCAATATTTTCAGTGTTTCACTACAGATACACAAATCGAAGGAATCGCAAGTGACAATGCTTTTCGACGATGATTCACCTCTGGCAACCCTGGGTCTCAACACAACAACTAACAAGAGTGGGAGAGTCAGTGAAACCCTGTCACAAAAACTGAACAACTCTTAAGTGACACAGGACCTTAGCCCGACAATTGAGCAACTTTCAGTAAGGATTAGGGGAGTCAGTCAAGCCCCGTCACAAAAACTGAATAGCTCTCAAGTAACGCAGGACCTTGGCCCAACAACTGACCAATTTTCAGTAAAGAGTGGGGGAGTCAGTCAATTCCCGTTACAAACTAATCAAGCCAAAGAATATGTTTTAGCCCACACCTATCACAAGAAAACCAAAATCAAAACCAGATATTTTTTCAATTCATAAAACTTAGAATAAAAGACTCTAGGACAAATCTAACACTATTGTACGAAAATATTCGTGGACTGGATAAAAAACTTAATAGACTTTACCACTTACTTAATATAATAGACCAAGACTATTGGATCTCACTGAACTTGGACTAAAAAGAAGAGAAATAGAAGTTCAAAAATTAAGGGCTATTAATTAATATTTTACTACAGTATCAAATTTTTAGGTTTTGAATTTTTATCGATCATAAGTTAGGTAGGAGTACGGCCATATACTCCAAAGATGCACTAGCAGAATATTCTAGATAAATTACTGAGTCCCAACATATTCAGGAATTCTACTAAGAGCAGCATTGCTAAATATAGAGTTAATGGGGGAAAAGTATACACAAACTTGGAGTATATCGATCCCCTAAAGAGAATGCTAGGGCTGGGGTAAATGTACTGTCCACTTGACCACATACAATCACACGTACAATCACACAATAAACATCTTGCGCTGATAGTAGACATCAACATAGACAGGACTACCGACAACATTTCCTTTGAAGATGAACTCTCTACCCACAATATCAGAAGACTGCCCTTGCCTGCAACCCGCATTACTTAAAACACAGCCACTTAGATTAACTGCTTATGCACGAAAATCCCCGAGAGCAACGTTGACACAGCCATAATTCAAACAGGACTATCTGATCACACTGCCCAAATCTGTAGCATAAGTAGGTTCGAAATTAACACTCTGTCACAAATAACCTTCAAAAGACACCTCAACTTAAAGAATTAAAATAACCTAAAATTTATCTCATCAAACCAAACCTGGGATTTTTTACATTCTTCTCCTGACGCAGAGTCAGCCTACAATATATTTCAAGGAGTCCTACAAGTATCACTTGTCATCGCATGTCCCAGGCAGAAAACTAAAAGAAAGAATAAAAATATAGAAGTTTGCTATGACTATGAAGAAACCATCCTCAAATATACATTTATAAAGGCACTGCTCAAATACGAAATGGCAGGAGACATCAAAGACAAAGAGATTATGGTGGAAAGGAAAAAGGACTTTGACAATAAACTTAGAGCACTACGACATATTGCAAATGCACAATTTATTGAACCAACGGACAACCAAAGCAAGGCCTCCATAGGAGTGTAGTAAACATGGAAAGAAACGGAGGACAACAACAGTTGCAATCTCAAATCCATATAGCAATAAATAATAAAGTGGTTAACATTACTGCCAAAGATGCAGAACACTTCAATACTTTCTTCAATCAGGTAGCTGAATTGACTCTAAAAAAGAACCAACAGACTCTAGGAACTCAAAATGACAATCTGCCTAAAACAGATTAGTGCCAAACTTCATTTGTGTTAACCCCAACTAACAATAAAGAAGTAAGAGTTGTAATGAACTCCTTTAAATTAAAACCATCGAGTGGAATGGACAAATATTCGTCGATGCTCGTAAAACATTGTGCTGAAGAACTACGTCACCTGTAGTGAGCATTATAAACAAATCATTTACCCTTGGTTAATTTCCCACTGCATTGAAAATATCCAAAGTGTACATAAACGACAAAAAAGGACCAACAACTGAAGTACAAAGTTATCGAGCCATGTAACTGGTTTCTCCTTTTTCAAAAATAATTGAAAAAGTGGTTCTTGACAGACTTATGAAACATCTAGAGCAATTAAATATTATTATTACATCTCAACATGGGTTCTTGAAAGGAATATCTGCCAATTCTGCCATTATTAGCCTTGCTGAGTATATCAATGACCAATTTAAGAAATTAAATTAAATCTCTGCATATTTTCTTGACTATAGTGAAGCTTTCGCCTGCCTAGGGCATGATTTGATCTCTAGGAAACTATCATCTTTAGGAATCAGAGGTACAGTCAACAACTGGTTCATAAGTTGCTTGTCAGGACGATCCCAAATGAAGTGCAGAACACTAATCTTGAGTATCCTAACCTTAAGGATCTGCCCAAGATCCAGTTCCCTTTTTCCTTTTTGTTAACGATTTCCCAACATACGTCCAAGACCACAATATCACTATCTCACAATATCAATATCTGTGTCATGTATGCATATGACACAACACTCTTGATCAAAAATACCACGGCTGAAGCAGTGTACGTTACTGCATCTAACTAGTTAAATAAGCCTCTGAAGTATTGCAAAGGAAATGACCTGGATGTTAACCCATTAAAAACAATACTAGTAAATTTCAGTAAAAGAAAGGGGCCACATTTCTAACATATATAATATAACAACTAAAAACCAGGTAAGATTCCTTGGTGTCACTCTGGATAGGAATCTCACCTGGACTGAGCACGTATATACAGCCTCTGTAAAAAAATCAGCACTAGCACTGTACCAGAACAGTCCACTGTAGTTGACAAGGAACAAAAAATTCTGCTACGCAGTAAAATTAATGACTTACTTAGTATAATTCAAGAAGAAAGGAATCTAAATAAAAAAAGAGTGGAAGATATAATTAGAGAATGTTTCAAAAATACATTAGAATCTGATAAACAAACTACGGGGATAACACCTGGTAGTAATAGAAGTAGTAAAAGTAGTACGATACGACTTACACAGTTCACCAGTAAATCAAACTCTAGTAAACAAAAATAGTTAGTTTATTGAAATACTTTGAACTATAAATTAAAATCAACAAACATGTCTAATCTTGCTATTTTGCAATGGAATACTAGGTCACTTAAACTTAAGTGGCATGAGGTGTTAAATTATTAACTCAAAATAGTATTGATATAGCATTAATACAAGAAACTTGGTTAAAGACAGATGATAAGATAACCGATGATCATTATAGGTTAGTAAGGGTAGATAGAGGTGATTCGTATGGTGGAGTTGCTTTTATTATACACAGAAGTATAAGATATAATGTTATAAGAGAATATAACAACGATGCATTACAGTTATTAGCTATAAGAATTGAAAATACTAACCAACCTATAAATGTATACAATGTATATTATACTAACAGAAATATAGACCAATCCTTTTGGTACAATGAATTATTCTTGAATGATAGTGGTCAGACACTAATTGGGGGGGACTTTAATGCTCACCACCCCTTTTGGAATTGTAATAAGGCGGATATTAGAGGTAATGCAATATTCAAGGAATATAGTAACTCCAATTTCATTCTGGTTAACGATCACAACCATACTACGGTACCAAATTTATATAATAGGCAATCAACCTTAGATTTAACCTTCATTACACCTAGTTTATACTCTCAGCTATTGACATGGAAGGTAGGGAGTGATACCATGGGAAGTGATCATTACCCCATTTACATGCAATTTAAAATAAATTTAAGTAATATACTTAGTACATCATCAAATCTACGTAATTGACAAACCAGACTACCGAACAAAAGGAACTGTAAGAAAGCTAACTGGTCAGGCTATTCAGACTCGGTTGAGAACGGTATACACAAATTAAAAACTAACTCTATAATTACTTAACAGCAAGATTATATTGACAAACTGTATGAAATTATTAATCAAACAGCAGATGAAAATATACCAAATATCAAGTCAGTTAGGCCTAATAATAAAATAGGGTTTAAACCTAAAGCATGATGGACGCAAGAATGTTCCCGTGCTGTTGCACTAAGAAGATTAGCACTAAAAATTTTCAGACCAGACATGACACCTGTAAATTATTAAAAATTTCAAATTGCACAGCTAAATGCTAGGGACATTATACGACTAGCAAAAATAAAAGGGTGGGAAGAAGTATGTCAAAATATGGCGTACACCAAATCTAGTGCAAATTCCTGGAACATCATAAACAAAATAAAATGTAATCAAAATTCAGTTAAGTGCAATGAGTTACAAAATAATGAAGAACTTGGAGAAACATTTCTTAAAAATATAGTCCCGGATTATGTTCCCCATAGCTCTGAATTAAATCTACCCATAGTAATGGATACCAATCATATGCTTGAAAATGATTTTTCGATGAATGAACTACAAATAGCTATACTTAGTAAAAAGAAGGACACTGCCCCTGGAATGGACAACATCAGTTATAATATGATAAGACAGTTGCCAGAAAATGGTAAGGAAATGTTATTAAAAATTTATAATGATGTTTGGAATGGAAAGGTAAATATCCCGCCTATCTGGAAACACTTTAGAGTGATAGGCATACTAAAACCAGAAAAAGATTAACAAAACGAAACATCCTATAGGCCAATTTCACTGATACCATGCTTCATCAAGTTAATGAACATCACGATAAAAAATAGATTGGATTGGTAAACTGACACATTCAATATGATACCAGATACACAATATGGATTTCGACGGAATCGAGGATGAGCAGATTACCTAACAAGCTTAGTATCAGAAATATATAATGTGCTATCTCAAAATGAAATCATAGTAACAGCATCCCTTGACATAGCCAGTGCTTATGACAGTGTGCATCTACCTACTTTATACAATAAAATGTATATTCTCGGTATTCCGGCCAAGTTTATTTTCTACATTGTCACAGGTGGTTATCTGAAAGGTCCTTAACAATTGAATATTCAAATTATTCAATTTAAAGAAATTCTAGTAGGGGATTACCTCAAGGAAGTGTTCTAAGCCTAACACTATTTTCAATATATTTAAGTGAGATTAATAAAAGTTTACCAAATAAAGTATAGTCATTACAATACGCAGATGATGTAATTTTGTACACTGCGGACAAGAAATATTATAATTTACACAACATAATGCAAAATGCCCTCAATATGACAAAAAATGAGTTTGCAAAACTAATCCTGAAATTAAATGTGACAAAGACTAAAATAATTATATTTTCCAGGAAAAAGTTCATCAAGGAGAGTAACAGACAATATAGGCTGAATGGACAAGATATCCCGATAGTTCAGAATCTTAGACTGTTGGGTATTGTAATAGATAATAAGCTAACCTTCAAACCTCTTGTAAATAATTTAATATTACAATGTCAAAAAGATCTTAACATATTGAAAATCATATCTTGTTGGAGAAAAGGTGCGCACCCAAAAATAGTATTACAAGTCTATAAAGGATTGATACGGGCAAAATTGGATTACTGCTGTCATTTATTTGGACACTTACCTCAGAATATGTTGAAAAATTTGGATACTATACAAAATCAAGCTCTGAGAATTAGTACTGGAGCTCACAAAACTTCACCTATATTAGCACTTCAAATGGAAACGGCCACATTACCTCTCGCACTACGACGTAACATTATAACAGAACGACTAGTTCACAAGATTATAACGGACGTTAAACATCCAGCCTATGAGAAAATCATGTACACAAATTTTAATTGCAAAATTATGTCATACTGGCAGAAAAAGAAAAATCCAGTATTTATCGAGGCTATTAACACCATGGAAGTGATTGACCACAACTTTCTACAAGGAAAGACACCTACAAGCAATCACTGGGAATTTAATATACCTTTATTTATGACTCCAGGAACTGTCAATTGTGTTAATACCTTAAATGGTCAGGAGATTGAAAAAGCACATAACCACAATTTGTTACTGAAACAATCATTCACTAGTTGTCTTGACATAACCTACAAGAATCACCTAGTTTTGTACACAGACGGGTCAAGAGATAACAGAGGCACAGGAGCAGCCTTCTACAGGGTGCGGCAAAACAAACAGTGCAGTTTTGAAGTGGTATTAAAGAAAATCTCTACGAGTTATGAAAATATAGTTTATTTTGCTTGAATAAGTACATTACCCCATTTTTTCTGTTAAGATTTGAAGATCACATCAGAAAGATGGCGTCCTCCAGAAGCAATGCACTGATGTAGGCGATTTCTGAAGATTTCCACTGCATTTTGGCACATATTGATTGGAATGGCGGTGATTTCCTCTCTAATACGGATCTTGAGTTCTTCCAAGTTGTGAGGACGATGCCGAAAAACCTTGTCCTTGAGATAACCCCACAGGAAAAAATCGCAAATGCTCAAATCAGGTGATCTTGCAGGCCACCGCAGGTCACCCCTCAGAGACACGAGACGCGCAGGAAACATCTGCCGCAATTTCGTCCTTGAAACATGTGCTGTGTGGGCCGTAGCCCCATCTTGTTGGAACCAAATATCCTCAAGATGTTGTTCTTCAACCAACTGATTCAATTCTGGCTCAAAAAAATCTTGCAGCATCGAAACGTAACGCTGAGCGGTCACGGTTGTTGTAAGCCCATCCTCCTCAAAGAAGTAGGGTCCAATAACACCAAATTTGGAAATCGCACACCATACAGTCACTTTCGGGGAATGGAGAGGTCGCTCATTAACTTGTTGTGGGTTTCTGTCCGACCAATAACGGAAATTCTGTTTATTAACTGAACCTGACAGGTGGAAATGGGCTTCATCACTACTGAAGAAGGTTGACCTTGGTGGGATACGTTCTAAAATTTCTTGAGCGCAATTCACGCGGTGTTGAAAGTCTGGAGGCATTAACTTCTGAACCAACATAATTTTATAGGGGTGGAAGAATAAATCTTTGTGTAAAATCCTCCTAACAGAGCGATCAGACATGTTTAACGCAGTTGCGTGTTTCCGGGCAGAGCGTGTTGGTGATTGTTCAACAGCTGCCCTCACTACTGCGACGTTTTCGGGAGTTCTCGCTGTTTTCGGTCTTCCCATACCTTTAGGCCTTTGTGTTGAACCAGTTTCTTCCAACGCACGAACCCAACTTGGAATAACATTGCGATGTGGAACGGGATCATTACGCGGAATGTTAAAGTGCACTCGGAACGCTCGTTGAGTCGTGATGTAAGAACGGCCACTTTCAAAAAACGTGCGAACGGCAAAGCCGCGATGCTCTCCGCTCCAAACCATTGCTACGACTGAAAACGGGGTGAGTGACCGAATGACGAGCTCCTCCCGTTTGTTTTCAATGGGGTGATCGTGACAGGCGGAGAGAAAGAGTGGGGGCAGAGCCGAGCAGTACCGATAAATCCCGAACATTCCTGACAAACCCTGTACATGCGGCTGATAGCGACCTCAGTTCGGAACGGTTCTGATTTCTATTATCTTACAAATTAATGAGTCGTTTTATATCCGAATTAATGAGTCGTTTTATATCCGAATTAATGAGTCGTTTTATATCCGAACATATCTGCAAAACATAGAAATTATATCGAATTAATTATATTAATATTGAACTTTCTTTATAACTCTAAAGATACTTTACAAAATGTGAGATGGTGCACAACGAATAAAATGTCATAATCTAGAATAGAATAGAAAAATTATTTATTTTCTTGAAAATATGTACAATAGTAAAATTATATAAACATCATTTATACCTTAAGCACAAACACAAACATTGCTCCTTAGTTGTAGACACAATTGACATGAGAATAAAAATAAAACAATGTTACTTTTTATTAAAGAAATATGAACATGTCTTTTTTTATTTTAATACAGCTAGGGTACATCAATAAACAAAATTCAAGAAAACAAAATAGGACCTCAAAAGGCAAGGAACTGCCTGTGTAGAGGCTCCAACTTTCTTAGAAAAACAAAAGAAAACAACACTCAAGCAAATGAAAATTAACAAATAAATTCAAATACGATAAATCTACCCATTTAAACTAAGCTTTAATAAAACACTTAAATTTGAATTAAAAACACATTATATAATTTTCAAAGTCTAAAGCTAATTCAGTATACATAAAATGCCATAAATATAAATTATAACCATATCCAGTTATCTTTTTGTGATATTGGAATATATTCAAATTAATAGGACAAAAGCAACATATTATAATGTGGAGTCCTTAATTGGTAGTAAATAAATTAATAATTACTTAACCAAAAACATAATTATAGAAATATGACAAAATCAATGACAACTACCTGACTTAAATACCTAACATAGCACGTGAGAAATAAGCTAGACTTGAAATTGTGCATGCAACTTCGACCAAGCCTGATAAGTGTCATTTTGTGTCGTCTGGCGTACGCGATTATAATGCTGATCTGATCTATAGTACATGGAAATTGTCGAATAATTTCTAACTAATAGTAATGTAACCTACAAATTATATTTATTTGATTAAGGCAGTTGGAAAATGCAATGAACCAAATATAATGTTACGAAACAATTTTATTGGTTTACATTTTAATACGAAAGATGCAATTAAAAAAACTCAACATAATTGTTGATTTTGTGTTTGGAGACCCTGAAGATAAATTCTTTAACTACTATGCTAAGTAGGGCTCTTTTTAATCCTCCTGGATGTTTAATCCACCCTCGAATGTTTTATAGCTACGCCACTGAATGTAACGAAGTTACTTTGTTACATTAGACTTCCTTACGTCTTTTTTGGTATTTCGATACTCCGTTGTATTGGTTTATTTGTATGTAGACAAGAGTAATTGCCTGCCATTAATTACGTTGTAAAATCACGGTTCAATGAAATAAATTTAATTGCGCTGCATCCTGCAGCATCCAGCTTTGAAAATGTAATATATATATTACATTTATACATATACATATTACACCACCAGGCTCTATTAAATTCAGAGGAGTACAGAGCGAGAACGCGCGGACTGCTTATTCCACTATTCTAATACGCGGGCTATCTCTAGTTGGCAGGAGGGGCCCCTCCATCCCCACTTTTTCTCTCCGCCTGTCACGATCACCCCATTGAAAACAAACGGGAGGAGCTCGTGACCGAATGCAGTGAGCCCCCTCCCCGGCTCCTACCCCCACCACAGCGGATGTAGAAGCCCATCACAACACTGCACTGTTTGTTTTGCCGCACCCTGTATATACCACATTTGAATGTTAGGCAAAAATATTCTTTGAACAAACATATGTCCAACTATACAGCTGAGTTATATGCAATTTATAAAGCAGTGCTATATATAAATACTGTACAGTCTGAAAAATATGTTATTTGCTCTGATTCCCAGGCACCGATTATGGCAATTGAACAAGCCAACTAAGGAAATAAAGCACATGGCCTAGTAATGACAATTATCAAAGTGATTTTAGATGGAAACAGAAACGTAACATGTCAATGGGTTCCAGGTCATATGGACATTTATGGAAATGAAATGGCAGATAGGCTTTCGAAAGAAGCAATAACAGATGGAGTCAAGGAAGATGAATTTTATATAGGTAAAGAAGATTGCAAAGCCTTCAAAAGAAATTCTACACTCAGAGATTCAACAAGAAATACAAGCTTCGCACAAAGGAAAATGGTACAAGGACATACAGCAAGAGTTCAACAATCGACCTTGGTTTACCAATACCAGCATGAGAAGAGGGGACATAATAAACATAATTAGAATTCGTTTGGGACATGCAAATGTCAACTCCAACTTGTATATTATAAAACAGTATTTCACACCTTTATGTTTAAAATGCACCTTGGGACAAAGAGAAACATTGGATCACTTTATACTTAAATGCTCTGGATATCACCATGTAAGAATACAATGCTTCAAGAAAATCAGAAATCTAATTAGGAATAGTAGTACTAGTACATTAGAAAAAAGTTTAGCCCTAGAGGATATGGTGGTGTATAATGGAATTAATAAATATATTTTACTATGTAAGAGACAAATATAGTTGAGTACAAAACACATTAAGAGGAAACATAAATGTTACCTGGTCATGGGTCTGTCTCCCGTGGTCCCAACCCTTTTCGGATAGGTTATGCCTGATGGACCCCTGGCGAGAAGACTTACCCTAAACCAAAACCACTCCTAAACACCCCCTGATCTTAGAAAATCCTGATATCTTTTACTAACCAAAAACTAAAATCAAACACAATGGTAGGTATTTAACAAGATAAACCAACAACATACAATATGACTTAGATATTAATGAACATTACTAACATTTCAAAGTATAACTAATAAATGTGACTTACTAATATACTAAAACCCCTTGTTCACAGCTGTGTTTAACATCAAGGTAACCACAATAATCGAAATAACAATGTGCAAAATTATAACAAGTGCTGAAAAAGTGATCAGTTCTCAAAGAGGCTTTTTAGTTTTAAAACCTAGCCTGTGCCAACAATAGGCACCAACAAGAGGAGAAAAAAAAAACTAAAGGGAAAGAATAAGCTCAGTACATCCAGTATTGGAAACAAATTCAGTCCGTAGTGCTTGTGTCGCCACTACGCGCGCCACCTGACTTATTTACACTTGAATACTGAATTGATGTGACGTCACGGGTTCAAATCCCGGGGAGGTCCAGTCAGGCATAGACACGATTAGAGTACTTTGCAAATAAATATCAGTGTAATAATAAACCAGTATACATCGAAGCCAGCATAGCTTAAAGCTGAGGCTTAAAAAAGAGAGAGAGAGAAAAAAAGAATTGATGTGAAATAATGTTGTAGATGTGGTGGTTTTCTATGCTTAGTGGGTTTAGTTTCTAATTATTATTAATTACGTGCTATTTTTTTAATAACTATGGAAGGTGACGTTCCCTCTGATAGTTCTCCAATGAAGCTTGAAATTTCGAAGAAAAAGAAAAGACATGGTAGGATGTCAAAGGTAAGAAAGAAACTTAATCCATCTTCACATACTGTAGTTGAAGATTGCCAATATACCTTGAAGTGCATTGAGAAAGTCCCAGAAGCGCCTAGAAATAGTATTTTAAAGGAATGTAGCTTACTAAACTCTGTTGACATGCAAAATAGCTACTTGTGCGGCTTAATTTCAGCCCTCCCATTTGACATAGATGGCCTATAAATGCAGAAAATGCCAAACAAAACAATGCCTCCTACAAATATAGAGTAAGGGTGAATATTAATGGAACTGTTGAGGATGCTGTATTTTGTCGCAAAGCTTTAATTGTTTTTTATGGCATTACTAAAAGTCAAATTTGGGTAGTTAGTGTCTTGTTTGAGGTCAAATGGTCAACCCCCTTTAGTGAAACGGGGTAAGCATGATAATAGGCCTTGGAGGCTTTCAGATGGAACTAAAATGGCATCAAGTCCTCAATGCATCTTCTCCCAGTCGAAGCAGTCATTAGGGTTTAAAAGACTCAAAGAAAACGTATCTTTCTGAAGAGCTGCATACAACAAAGATGTATAGTTTATTTAAAAAAGCATACCCATCAGTTAAAGTTTCTTACCAGTGTTACAGAGAAATATGTTCAAGTGAATTTAACATATCTTTCGGATATCCTCGCACAGACACGTGCAGTGATTGATAACATAACTGACGAAAATTGTTTCACACAAATTAATAAGGAAATCGAACGTTTACATATTGAACACCAAGTCCTTAAAAGAAAAGACACCAAGTTCCGCATTCTATAACAAGAAAAATCTGCTAAAGACTTTAGTAAAACTCATGCAGATTATGAGGCTATTCCTTTTGATTTCGGGAAACCCCTGTCTTTGCCCAACATCTCTACTAACGACGTGTACTATAAAAGGCTCTTTAGATAGGTACTTTACACGTTTGCCGCCGTCCTGGTTCAAAGTACTCGGACTCGTTTAGCAGTAACAGTAACTGGAATTGGAACATGTACCTGCACTATTTTAGAAGTACTCTGTAACGTATGATTCTAAAACAGTACGAGAACATTTTGTACTCGGTCACTGAAAGTACCGGGTACAAGTAGAAGCAACAAGAAATATTAAGAATTAACCTTACTTTTGTAGTTGTTGCGTGACGGTGAAATTCATATATATTTTGAACAAAGTGGATAATTATATGTGCAGTACCACGTGTTTCGTAAATTAAAACTATTATAAAGTTTGAATTGGTTTATTATATTGCGATTGAGCTCAAAGTTACTTAGTCAGTAACTATCAGTATCTTCAGTCAAAAATAGACTTTGGCAAGGACAGGTGCCGTTCGTCTCCCCCTTTCAGTGCGCCCCTGATGACACATATAATAGTTCACTAATACCTCTATAATATCTATATTACATTATACTTAAATAAACAGCTATACTTTTCTTAATACGGCCTTAGTTATCAATATTAATAATACCATTAAATAATTTTTTGCTGTGCACATAATTTAATCAAGGTATCAGACGTCTAGTTCTTAACTAATATCCAATCTATTTTTGTTTACCAGTGTTTTAACAATTGTTACATGATTTGTTTTCATGTTGATGTATTAAATTGTTTATATTCCATTGAAAGATTGCATGTCTCACGTTTTGACCGGTTTTAGAACGGGATGGCGGTTATGATATGATTATGTTGGATTGGATGTGTGTTCATTGACTGGTTTAAATCTAGTCAACAAATTATTGTAAATTAACGTTATAAAAATATTCATATGTGGTTATCAAAGTTACATTTCAAATACGAATAATTATAAAAAGGGAAGTTGTTGTTTGATTACAGTTATTTATGGTGACAGCTTTAAAAAAATACGTTTCTTCGATTTAATTAATTTCTCTGAAAATTAAATCATCTCAACTAATTAATTATAAAAATAACTAGCAAATCAACTATCAAAGTAGATTTACGATGCGATTCTTTAAATGTTAACTTAAGATACTATTCATTACAAAAATTAATGAACCAAATAGAACCGATTCGCCTATATTGCTTCGAATATTACTTAAGGTGATAATTTACAGTCAAATGGTTAAAAACAATGACCAATAATACTGTAACGTAGCATTTTTACTGCTTACATGATAATGTAGTGCTTTGTTCTCTTTATACATAAATATCAAGATATAACAATACCATAGTTACTGTGTTCCAGATACTGTACCAGCGGCGAGTACACAATGCTGCTCCACAACATATATTGCGTCTCGATGCTCGTCCTAGGCAAGTATAATAGTTATAACTGCACATCGGATAATATGTTATAATATAATATAATATTCTTAGACATACCTGTATAATTTGTTTGTTATTACGACAATACTTAATCATCTATCTATCATTATTATTTAATAATTACTAAAGAGTAATAATTAATGTATAACTATTAATTTTAGTTATAACTAAAACTACCTAATAAATATTATAATTACTATTAGTAATTAATATCTAATAATTATAAGGAGATACTATTTACTTAGTTGCTATTTTACATACAGGCAAATCGAATTAGATAAGTTCACTACATCCAAATACGGGTTTTAAATTTATTTCAGACCATTTTGATGTGTAAAATATTATTTTATAAATCTTATCTGTTTTAAGATCACATTTGTATTATATAATAATAATTTTAAATACGTATTTTCTCATGGAAACTAGAAATCGACACCCAAACCTAGCACTATCTAAATTTTCTTAATGAGTAAATCGACACTTATGGTTAATTTAGTAAAAGTGCAACGCCTTGTTCACATAAATGAGGGTTAGTTGTAGTTGTTTCTTTCTATTCACTCTTCAGCACATTAAAGGTTTCCAAATGGAATGTTTGAAGCAAGGAAAATATAGTTTCATTTGTTCAATGTTCTTATTATGCGTAGATATTACTACTCCAGGTAGAATTTATCTAAAAAATATACTTACGCTATATGCATTTCAATCTTAACTGACAAATACTATTAGATGTAGCAATATAAACTTCTGGAGAACTGTTACGTGTAAGGTAAGTGAATGTTAATAGTAGGCTTTCTAAAGTTCAAGATATGTATTATATAACGCATTAAATCTCTAGTTTGTTTATTTCAAAGAATAACTTGATTAATAAATTTAATTGAAATCTCTAGTTTTTATGGCTTAGTTAAAATGTAAGAGCATTTAACTGGAAGAACTTTGTCTTAGTAGTATAGTATACGGACAACAACGCCTGTAATTTATATATCTACTTTTCAATATTTAGTTAATCTAAAATGTTTAGGTTCGGCTGGAATAGGCAGCGGACAGTTTCTTGCATCCATCGCTGTACTCTCAGCCTGCGCAGTATGACTAACAGCAGCTTGTGGCCCTTTACTTGATTACCCTTTATTTGGTTTCAAACCTCTCCACCCAGAACAGAACGGTACAGAACACTAAATACCAATATATATATATACAGGGTGTACATAAAGTCCTGCACGGGTATAATATTTTCTGAACGATAACAGATAAAGAAACAAGATTTGGTACATCAATACTACACCTAAAAATCTACTTTTTGAAGGAACTATCAGTTTTCTGTAATATCATGGGGACGTCCCGCAAGGAGTCAGAAGGAAATCTTAAATAGGAGCATAGGTCAATATGGACATCATTTTAAAGGGCTTATCTAGCAGAGTTTAATGCCGCAAACCGCACTCAAAAAGATTGATCCAGTACAAAATGGCGGCTGTTCAAAGATTTTACTTGGTTACATTTTATTAGTAGCCATAACCCCAGTAAAGCAAAACTGCAACCAAACGAATACTGCAGCTAACTACTACATTATGCTTGTCAGTTGTACAGAAGTGAATTATGACATTAGTTATCCTCAAGGGTTACAAATTTGGTCCTAATATATTGATAACGGGGGAAAACCTGATAACAGTAACAATTAGAAATCTCAGCGAACTATGACGATCGGAAACACTTCCTGTTTTCATAAAGTGTTTGAACAGTTCTCCCTACAGTTGTTCTAGAAATTGGCTGCCTCTCGTGAAAGTAGTCATTAAATAAATGGCATGCTTCCTCGTATGATCGTCTGTCATTTCCCCAACCATCATAAGAAGTGTTATACGTTCACGTTCGTCAAGCGACATAGTGTAGTTGAGAACTACAAGCAATACGACAAACTCTTTTGTACTAAAGCGCACTGATAAAATGGATGGACAGCACTACTAAAACAAGAAAACTAGAATAGCCTACTATGAATAGACTGGCTAATAGGAAAGTCCTAACTGCGACCCAAAGATAAGAGATTTCTAATTGTTACTGTTATCAGGTTTTCCCCGTTATCAATATATTAGGACCAAATCTGTAACCCTTGAAGATAACTAATGTCATAATTCACTTCTGTACAACTGACAAGCATAATGTAGTAGTTAGCTGCAGTATTCGTTTGGTTGCAGTTTTGCTTTACTGGGGTTATGGCTACTAATAAAATGTAACCAAGTAAAATCTTTGAACAGCCGCCATTTTGTACTGGATCAATCTTTTTGAGTGCGGTTTGCGGCATTAAACTCTGCTAGATAAGCCCTTTAAAATGATGTCCATATTGACCTATGCTCCTATTTAAGATTTCCTTCTGACTCCTTGCGGGACGTCCCCATGATATTACAGAAAACTGATAGTTCCTTCAAAAAGTAGATTTTTAGGTGTAGTATTGATGTACCAAATCTTGTTTCTTTATCTGTTATCGTTCAGAAAATATTATACCCGTGCAGGACTTTATGTACACCCTGTATATATATATCGAGCGTCTACCATATCGTTCCCTATCATAAACCAATATAAATGGTTTTAAAACATTGTAAAACATTAATATTAAATATTCTTTAAAGAGGCATCCATGCTAAAATAAGGATAATTATTGGAATTTCAAAAAATGTCAGTGACCAAATCCACACTGTATCCAATATCACACTATTATGTGATAAATTTGTATTAACATGAATAAAACTGGCCTTACAAACACCAACGGTGATATTAATGTACATGCTACTGAGGCCATTCAAGTATGTTAAGGTCTAAATAGAATGTAAATGGGCTTTACTAATTAAATGGGGGACTAGTTAAATGCATTTCATAAATGTCATGTTTAGCTTAAGAAGGAATCTATATTTCTGAAACTCATCCGGTTTTGCTCTATCATGCCTGAATAATTTATGTCTAATCAGGGTTATGATCCCTTTCATAGACCGCATTTTCACCACTTATTTCACTGCCATTACCACAAGAACGCACGTGGGAAAACTGCACAGTTCTTTCGTAACAATTCTGCTGTGCACACTTAGTTATGATGAATATTAAATTGAATTAGTTATGGTAAAAATTATTTTAAACTTATAAAATATGTATGATTATACAAAAAATATTATTATTATTATTAAAATATTATTACTTTACTTTGAATTTTTGTAAATGTGCATCATAAATTTTGTTCAATTTGGTTCTCTATGCGAAAAGGCTATTCTTTTTGGGGAAAACTATCAATTAATATTCTTACTAATTCATATACATTTGCATAATTATGGCTAATGGCTAATTTCAATTTCTTTTCAAATAATTTATTTTGAACGGTTCCAGCAACAAAACTAATCCTTTGATTCTTAAGAATCTATCAATTTAAAGTTAAAATATTGTATTATTACTGAAAGTAACCTTGAAGGTTCAGCTAGTATTCAGATTGTATAACGATACATGTAAATGAGTAGTATATTATTGTTATCTTTCTTTTTACAATTCATGTAATATTGTGTGTGTTTCAGATATGAGAGAAACTTATGGGAATTTCGACCAAACGCGATCTCAGTATCCACAGAATATGGGGGAGTATGGACAGATGGGATACGGACAATAGACAGTTAAATGTTTCTGAAATGTCAATAATTATGTTATTTGCTTGAGTAGGAATCCATATTATATCAGACATGCCTTAATAAAGTAGTCTGTGTAGCTTTATTTGGATATTTGGAATAATCTATATTTTGTTTTTTACTAACTTAAAAAATTTGTTATAAAAGTAAAGTACTGATAAAAGAAATTAACTAATTTTTGAGGGAACCTCAAAGCAGGTATTACCTATGAGGTCCTAAATTTCCTAACCATTAAAAGTTTTTTTTTTAATTTATGGCTGAATATGACTGTTGTATCTAAGCATCTAAATATGTTCTGAAGTACCTAAAAGAATTGTATCTTGCTTTGTTATAAGTATTGTTATTTATTTATACTATTAAGATTATTTATCTATTTATCCTTGTATTGTTATTTAGATTAGTTTCTAGGGGTATGCATCTGTTGTTGATTTCTTGATGCTGGATGAAATGTTAAATTATATACAATGTATTATATGATTTGAATGTTGTATGGTAATGGGAAATAAATTATTTCTATTTCTATTTCTATTTTTTATTTATTTGAGTACCCAAAACTTACTACAATAGAAATAGTTTAAACCATATTTTTTTTTCAAATCCGTGATACATTAGTGTACCATAAGGAATTACCTAACCAAAATAATATGGCAAACTAACACACAAGTTATTCTAATTAGATACCTACCTTGATATCATCATGTTAGATCAAAATAAAATATAGGATTTGGGAAAATAATAAATAAAGTTATCGTCGATTGTAACATTTGGGGATAGGAATTACATTTTTTTATTGTTTTCGACAAACTAAAATTTAATACTTTTATTTTTAGATAACAGTGTAGACCTTTACCATATCAGATTTTTTTATAATTACGCAGTTAAGTTTAACATTTCGTTTAAAAGGATTTAAAGAATGTTATATTCTCTGTCAATATAACTAACGAATCTTTCATTAGCTGAGCGTTAGCGAAACCTATGTTTCGAATATTTGTACATTGGTCTTACGGAGAGCCTTGCAAAAACATAGTGGAATCATATAAGAATTATTATATTAACACATGTAGCATAACTACCCCAATACATACATAATCTGTTGGTGTGTTGGTGTGTAATCTTTGATTATTTCAACACTGCTATAAAATCCAACTTAATCGATTAAAAATCCTTGAAATCCACATTATTCAATGTTAGTTAGCTCTTTAGTGTCACATTATGTATTAATGAACAAAACTGGCAATGTCTTATGTGGCAAGTTATCTCGAGGAAGACAATATATTTAGACAATACTGAGTTCTATGAAGGTGGAAGTCCAACCACGGAATTTGGCACTGCGTCATTGAAATACCCTAGGTTGAAACAATTTCCCCTTTGCCTACTTGGGGAATGTAAAATATATTTTCTGTATAACTGTCCGTCTGTCTATCTGTCCACAAGACACTTTGAGAACGAAATGAGCTATATGCTTGATATTTTGCGCAGCCATTAATGCAACACATAATGTGACATACGATTTCAGTGTTTTAAATAAGAGTTTTGCATTTAGTACGATATATGAGAACGCATTTTATGTCAATCCCGCATGGAGGTGAATGTTCCAACAGGGAATAGACACTGTTCGATGTTACGATCATGTCACTCCAGCAAAGATGTAAGATTTTTAATGAGTATGATTACAAATAACAAATATTCCCCGTTTTAACGAATCGATATCATCTCTCATACAAACCTTGTTTAAGTTAAAATACCTATTAATTTCATGTAACAATGTCAAAAACACAATCCACGTAACTACCGTATATTAATTACTCATTTTCAAATTAAATTGAAATAATTTAATCATACAATTGAGTTTGTGACAGCACTAATGATAATACTTAGCACGCATAAATAATGTAATCAACTTTATAGGCATTGTTTATTTAATCTCTCCCTTATACCTAAACACTGTATAGAACAAAATGTTTCGATACCACAGAAAATCGAATGTGGGATTTACGAGTATATAATTTGAGGTGTCCAGTATAGAAAAAGGGGGCCTATATGTGGCCGTGAACAGTAGGCCTACCGTACTAGATATCTTATGGACAGTATAATTTAGATCTTAGTTATATCTTTATATTTCTCCCTTTTCAATCAAAATCTATTTATTTTTTAATACCAAGTTGCTTTCCAAAATTTGTTAACGCCTTTTAATATTTGTCAATGGCTATGAATGTCAATGGTAGACGCTACAATTTACACAAATGCTTGTCGTTAAATAAACCAAGTTATTTTGGGTACAAATTATATACACTAGACATGATGCAGGTCCAATAATTTATATAACTGTTTGTTAAATGTTACTTTGTAGATTTAACTCGATGTATATTATCAACACGTTTTTGGCGTATTTTATTTTACTTTTATTCATTCTTGAAGGTATATAAACATTTATAACTATACAAATGAGCAAATAAAAAACACAATATTGTGTTGGGTTTTTTTATAAGAAAGGAGTATTTTCGTAAAAGAGGCTAATTTACCGAACAGTACCTTTAATATTTGACACTCTTGGTTTATGAAATGTCAAAGAGAATATTGTAAATATGTTTGTTTAAGGGTGGTTATGAGGAATGCTGGTTGTTTTAGGGATGAGGTACTACACCCCCAATGTGGGAACAGGCTTCACCAACCGTCATGACACAGTACAAGTTCGAGCCCTAATATGTTTACAATATGATGAGACTATTGTTACTAAGGTGCATGTACCTATTTCTGTGTGCTGTGCTGTTTCAGCTATTGCTAATTCAATGTAAAGAGACATATTCAATATCTAAACCCGTAGTAGCTTATCCTTGTACCTGATGATTTGTAAATACATTGAAATTTTCTGGAATCTATAAAATTTGTAAAATACCTTACAGTAACGATTCACCAGTCCTTGCCATGCTATATAACCATGATTCTTATGTAAGCCCTGAGGAAATCCAAAATGCAAGGATAGTAGTATCATAATTCTTACTATACCTCCTCACACGGGCCAAAATCTCCAACTCTAAATCGATCGTTTTTGGTCCTTTTATTATTAATCGTGTATCAGGTGACTTCATTTAAACAACCCTGGTAAACCAATTACGATACCGATAATAATGATACATCAAAGATAGTAGAGAACGCGTTTCCGAAAATTACGACGCTTCAAAATATCCAAGTTTACCAACAGCAATTTATCCGTTGAATCCAAATATATTTACCAATGACGATTATCAAGGAAGTTTAGGTACAGACCATCTAGATCTAATTACAACTGAGTTACAGTAGTCAGCGCACCTTGTTTTTCATCAACATGAAATTCAAAGTCTTCAATATCATAAATTCAGATATGGCTGTTGAAAACAACTTTGGCCTACAGGTGTGGTGAACCCCGTGGTTCCATGGCAGGCCCTACAAAACATGGAAAAGGTCGGAAAGACTGATTCTTATCTGCAAAACGATTAAGAAAAAAATGAAGAAAGGCATAAAATAACGTTAAATAGAAAAGCAAAACACAGTGAAAACCTCAAGAAAAATCCAATGAAATGAATTCAGAATGAAAATAATTAAGCTATTCAAAATTTGACTTAGAAGTGACAGTGATAATGCAGAAATAATTAATATATTTTAATAACATCGTTATATACAATACTACTACTCATTAAATTTTAAAATAAAAAGTACGACTAATAATTTCTCGTCATTAGGGAATGACATAATGAGAAAGCGTTGAAGAATGTTTTAAAAATAAATAAAATAATTCGTTTAATGTATAAGCCACAAGCGAAGCCTTGCTTACTGCCGCTATACGTGTTTAACTGTACAACATCAATATGTTGTATCACCGACTGTATGGCGCATATTGTTATGTAAGTCCATTTTCAGACATTCAAACTGTGGAAAATAACTAAAATAATTTAAAAAATTTGGAATTTATCACTCTTAAATAAATTGGTCAGTATCATTTTTCAGTAGTAACACATGACACTTCTGATATAATATAAAACCATGCAATACAGATTGAATAACGTATTTGTATAAGAATTATAATTGGTCATGTGTTAAATTTTATTTTGTCATTATATTTTCTTTAGCCATTTGGAAGCGTTTGTCTGAAAGTGCGGGAGATGTGTTCAACGTTCATGAGTTCATGATGGGTTCATGTAATGTCATAGCGTCTTAGAATACAAATATTATTTCTTTAATCACCTGCTATAAAAATACTTATTTCAGCTGTAGATGCAGGGGGAACGATGAAGACGGAAAGTACAATTTATTTATGTTACCATGCCTTAGCGTTACAAATGTAATTTTCTATACCTTAATATCATGTATATGTAACAGTTAATAGATATGAAGAACCAAAAGGGTGAACAAAGTGACCTTCTGAGGTATAGGGGTGTAAATATTGTGCACGATATTTTTTGATTTTCTATTTATTTATTTGTCTCATTAAGACACCTGAAGCATCGGCCCACCTGTCTAGTAAAGGTGCGACCGGTGTATATGCTCTAACCTTGTGCGCAACGTTCCATCGAGAACCTGCGCTTACCTCAGACGTACGTCTCGATATTTCACTAAGTGTCAATAAATATTACTTTAAAGGTAATTAACTGTTGTAATCCTGGCATAATCGACACCACCTGTCACTGCAATGTAGAGTTATACTTTCTGCGTCTATATTTGAAAAAGTTTTGTGTACCAATCTAGTTTTATGTCTTAAGAATAATGCGGGAGTAGTAAACCCGACATTCCAGGCAATGTGTAGAGTACTTGGCTTTCTGGAGGATCATGCTTAGTACTCCAGAATAATCTCAAGCTCCGATATCTGACACGGCTTAAACAACCGTGATCTGACTGCCAAGGAGTTCCCATACAATTATGGGGGAAATACCAGAGTCTTGCTTATTCCTCTGATTCCTCTGATCCTAACAGACTATAACTATTTACAGTTTTCCAATAAAGGTGTTTTATTTCGCGAATATCAATATGTTTTAGGTACAGAGTTTAAATGTGGCCTGTGAGGATCTTAGCACTGAATGTTTCTCCCATTGACTGTTTTATGTAGCTTGCTCTAGATTCAGTTATCCAATAGCCCGGTCATCCTCCAGCCGGAGAGAAAAAACGGGGAAATTTTGGCTCAAACGTGATTGATGTGCTGATTCCAAGTCAGCCCTCGATCAAGGCGTATTCCTAGGAATTTTGAAGAGAGGACTTCTTCCAGTGTAGAGTCAGTCAGCAAACAAGACGGCAGGTCCACAATGGTTGCTTACATCTCGCAAAGCAAAATTTAGAACGTTGGATTTTGAGGTGTTTGTTGTGAGATTGAAGCTTTGTAAGTATTCTACACAGTTATTGATGTCAACAAAGGCTTGTTTTTCCAACACTTCACTTGATATTGCACTAAAACAGAGAGTCGTGTCATCAGCATATTGCACTAGTCCTCCATGCAGAAGTGATGATCCTATGTCCTTGACATAAAGCAGGAAAAGCACAGGACTGAGAATGGATCCCTGAGGAACACCGTAACTCAGTTCTATTAGTTTTGACGATTGATTTTATATTTGGACAACTTGGGATCTATGACTTAGAAATGAACTACGCCATTTAAGGAGCACGCCTCTGATGCCATGAGACCCAAGTATGTCGAACAGTATGATATGATCAACGCAG